>NC_137802.1:48145010-48155010 GCF_963383645.1 Muscardinus avellanarius | reverse complement strand
TGGGATTACACATTTGCACCACCATGTCTGGCTGTGAAGGTTCTTTTGTGGGGGGAGAATGGATCCCAGTCAGGGCAGAGGGTTCTGGAAGCAGGGAGCCAAGGAGACCCACTAGCTTTGGGAGGAACTAGGCTTGAGATGCTCCTAGACAGGCAGCAGGGCCTTCAACATCATCTTGCCCAACCTTCTCCACAAATGCACCCGTTTTGTAGATAGCAGGGCATGACTTGCCCAAAGCCACTCAGAAACCTGGTGACAGAGCCAAGGTTGGAACTCAGGACTCACTGACACTCAGCCAGGAAGAGTGGGCCACAGGAAAGCCACTGGACACTGCAGGAGAGGCTGTGCCCCTGCTGATGTGAGCTGACAGAGCTGGCAGAGGCAGATGGATGCGTTTGGACAGCTAGGTCCCCTGAGACTCCCAGGCGGGCAGCAGGAACTCAGTCCCCTCCACCCTCAGGCCAAGGCCTCTCTCAGCCTTGGGCACGTTCCAGAAGAGGATGGAGCCATCCCTAGCTGTGCTGCCCCAGGGTCTTCCAGTGCTCCATGAGGGAAGAACTCACCACCCTGGATCCCTGCCTGGGCTTCTGCCACCCCTCGGCAGGATCTAGGAAGGTGGTGGGGGCAGGAAGGAGAAACATTCTGGGGAAGGAAGCCAGGAAGGATGGGGTTTCCAGGGAACTGCAGGGCTGTGTCTTTGGGCCTTAAAGGCCAGGGCAGTGGTGCCCACCACCGGCCCCCACTTTTTCCAAAGCACAGCTGCAGCCAATGGGAATGGCTATGCAGGTGCCCCAGATTCAGACATGCACTTGAGAACTGCACGGTGACAGGTGCATGTGGCACATTTTCAGACACTTCCTGCACACACACAGATACACACATGTATGCCCATGCCCAGCATACCAGCATGCACATGTGCACCCAGAGATATGCAAGCACAGACAGTGAAATCCAATGCCTCGGCTCTCTGGCAGGTGGAACCAAGGTCCCCAAGGGACCCCAACAGCTGTGCAGGCTTATCCCAGCCCTGGGGGAAGGGGAAGGAGGGGTTCACTGGCTCTAACATAAGTCTGTTTTCTCCACAGGAAGAGAGGTGGGAGGTGGGGCCGGACCCTTGCAGGGGCCCTGGTTGTTACCTGGGTCCCCTCCTGTCTTCTTCCCATACTCCTCTTCACTCCTGAGGCCCCTCCCACCAGCCCGTAGCCTTGTGTTGGGCTGTGAAGTCCTGGTTCTGGATAGAGAACCTGGCATTCCTATGGAGTGGGAAGGGCTTCCGGGGATCAAGGCAGTATGTCCTCAGATCAGAAGTGGAGCCAGAGGCGGTGAGCAGGCCCCAAAGCCGGTGAGTTGAGCTCTACCGGGACTAAGCCCAGGGCTCCTTTGTCCTGGCCCAGGGCTCTTTCCTGTACACAGGGCTGGGGTGGCCTGGGGCACTCTGAGAGGGTGAGGCTCCCTGACTGCTCAGGCTGGGAACTGGGACAGCAGACCCGCTCAGAAGCAGCCAGTGAACCCAGGGTCCCGGGAGCTGCATCCTCCCAAGATGCAGACATCAAAGCCACACAGGCACTGCCTCCCTGAGGCCCTCCTCCTAGGCCTCAGTGGAACCCAGGAAGGAGGATTGCTTCTCTGAGAGGGGACTAGTGCAAGGAAACCACCATACCCACCTAGGACAGCCAGGGCAGGGGCAGGCTGGGCATACCTTCACGCTGCAGTGCACGGCCGACTCAGGCGGGTACACGATGAAGTGGCGCAGGGTGAAACCAAAGCCATCCTGGAGGCTTTTGTGCAGCAGTAGTGTCCTCGGCCCCTGCCAGGGGAGGGGGCGCCCAGGAGAGCACCCATCTCTCGGGCCCAGTGGCAGCTGCGGGAACACAGGGGAACAGGGTTAGTACAGTGTGGCCAGAGCTCAGGACTCTGCACCCAGGGTCCCTGCCTGCAGGAGCCAGGCACCCTCTGTGCCCAGACCTCCTCCTCCCCGCTGCCTCTCCCCCATCTCCAGCCCCGGCCTCTTCCTTCTTTGTTCTCCCCTCCGTGCCCTCTGGATGCCTTTGGCTCCAGAGAAATAACTTCTTGTTGACCCAAACCTTCATTCAGTTCTGTACACAGTCAATGAGCACCTACTATGTGCTAGGCAGGCACACACAGCCCTCCCCCCAGGGAAGGGCTGGCTGCTGTTTGAATGCAAGCAACACATACACCCAAAGACACACACACACACACACACACACACACACACACTGCACAGAATGCAGACGCAGCGGCCAGAGCATACAGCATGAGCTGCCCGGGAGTGGACTGGACAGCAGATAACTGAAGGGACTTCCTGAAGTCCCGGAACCCAGCCCAGAGGCCTGGCTGATTTGCCGGAAATGGGGTGGGGGACACACCGCCCTCTGTCCGACCGACCGGAATACTTGGGATTCCCCAAGATGGCACGCAGAGGGTGTCTGAAGACAAGGCTTTAGGGGACACACAGGAATGTCTGTGGGGCAGGAGGCAGAAGAAGGCAGTGTCCGGGAGAAGTCTCCCTGAGGGTCACCCTCTGAAGCACAGAGAACAGTGGGCGACAGGAGGGGATTAGGGACTGTGAAGGGAGAGGCACGTAGCAGAGGGCAGCAGCCAATGAGGAGCTGCTGCAGGAAAAGCCAGGAGCCTCCACAAGGACGGTTCACTCCACATTGGGAGCCTGTACTGGCTGTTGTCCTAATCCAAACCCCTCTGGGAGCAAAAGGCCCCCTCCTGCACCTTCAACAGTCCTACACCCCTCCACCCCTCCTGGAGCGCAGACAGGAGCCTGCACTGAGGGGAGAGGAAGACTGGGGACTGCGCCCTAAGGGAAGCAGCCCCCCAGTTCTGGGGCGAGGCGCTCCTGTGGAGCGCCCCTTCTAATAGCTGGAGAACTCGCTAAGCCCCTCCCCCCAGCGCAGGGATGCCGAGGTGCATCCAGACGCCTGTCTACCTTCCTGTCCATGCAGTCAGTGGAGGGCTAGCCAGCACTGGCCTAGCCCTTTCTAGGGATTTCTCCACGGGGTGGGAGGCCTGGCTGCAGTGGAACAGGAGGGGATGTATCCTCAGCAACCTAGCCAGACCCTCAGCAACTTGGAGGTGTAGCTGGGGGGTAGAATGCCCCTGGGTTCAATTCCTATCACCAAAAAAAAAAAAAAAAAAAAAAAGAGGAAGAAGGCTGAGTGGAGCTCCAGCTCCAGGCAAGGGAGATTGTTCTGATCTTACACAGTCTGGAAAAGAACAGCAATGAGGTTGTGAGCTCCCCATCCCCAGAAGGATGCAAGCAAACACTGGACCACCCCGCCAGGCATGGTAGAGCACACCTGCAATCCCAGCACTTGAAGAGCTGAGATCACCGGTTGGAGGCCAGCATGCAGTAATTTAGGGAGACCCTGTTTCAAAATAAAAGATAAAAAGGGCTGGCGGTGTAGCTCAGCGACAGACCACCCCCAGGGTTCAATCCCTAGTACCCTCCCCACACATACACACTGGACCACCCCCAACCCCCAGGAGGCCCTAATAGGGATTTCAGGATCAGACAGCAGACCCAATGATATCCCTTTGCTCCTACTCGGAAAATTCTTTGGAAGTTCTACTGAGGTCTGAAATTCGTGGAGTTCCTATCGCTGCTGACCCGGCATCGAGGAACTGATCAGGGAGAGCAGAGGACCTGGGGACCCCCACAGGCTACTCCCTAGTGTGGGTGCCCCCTGCCTGCTCCCCAGCTTGGCTCAGCGGAGGCTTTCTGCAGGGCCCATTGTTTCACGGGTGCCCTGGATTAAGGTTTAAGCCACCAGCTGCCCCAGTGATGAGAAGTGGCTGGGACAGGTCCCAGCACGCCCCCTGCCCTCCCCCTGCACATACCCTGCCTGGAGCCACCGGCTGCCTGGGGGGGCCGCTCCTTGGCGGGCCGGCCTGGGACACAGGACAGCGGGCGCGCCTTCCTCTCCCAGGCCCCTGCACGCACCAGCACTGCAGGCGCCCCCTCCCATCTCTGCCTCTCCCTTTCCTCCGTCCCTTCCTTCCAGGCCCCTCCCACCTCCTCCATCTAGGCTCCGGGGAAAGTCAGTCACCCCCCAGCCGCACCACTGCTTGAGGAGGAGACACAGAGACACTCGCAGACCCAGCCAGGGCCGGCTTCCCCTGTGGGAAGTTCTCCCTGGAGCTAACCTCTATCCTTAACGCTGCTCTAGGGGCAGTCTCCTCTCCTCCCCTCTGACCTGGGGCAACCCTGGTCTTCCTTGCACCTTGAGGGGGATGGAGGCCATAGGTGTAGAAGCAGAGAAGGATCTAGCAATGAGACCCAGAAAGGCCATTGCACTGGGAAGGGGTACGGCTTGCATGCCCCCCAACTCTGCCAGGCACGGGGACCTGGGGAAGGGGAGGGAGACCCTGGGGAGAGGGCAGGGACATTGCTGATTAAACTCCTGGCCCAGACCTACTTTTAACAGTCTCCCGCTCTTGTCAGGAAAGGAGACACCCAGAAATACCAACTGTTGGTGGGAGGAGGGCAGACGGCCCCAAGCCACAAGTTAGGTAGAAGGGCCTATTTTGAACTAGAACCCAGGAGTCCTGCTCCTCCCCCCAGGGGCATAAAGAGGTCACTGCAGGCAGCACAGCACCCCAGCTGGGCATGGTGCCCGCTGTGACTCACGCCCTAGCAGCCCGGTAGATCCCCACACCAGAAAGGCTGCTCCCCGAGCTGTCCTCTCCGGAGATCACTACTGCTAGGACCCATCCTGCGGCCTCAGCCTCCTTGACCACCAGGAAACCCAACAGTGTGGGCGTCGGGGTTCACTCTCAGGGCGGTGGGGGGTGCCCATAGCTCTTCCTAGTGGTACCAGCCTAGCTGTGAACACTCCAGGACCCGAGACACCCCAGGGGCGGCTCCAACAAGCCGGTCCCTCCGCCTGTAAGCCTAGAGTAGAGGGCTGAGCCCACGGGAGGCCACCGCCCACTCTGGGGGTCCTCACCCAGCACCCCTGGAGAGCCCAGAGCCCTGTCACCCTCACGCCACCTCCAGCTGTCCCACTCTCCCCAGACCAAGGACATCAGTCCTGGCATGCTGGGCGCCCCGGGAGCTGGTGACCAGGGCGCCCCAGCCCCAGATTACATCTGCCCGGCGGCGCCCGACCCGCCAGCCCCGCGGCGCTCACCCTGGCCCGGCGGTGGTCGCGGTGGCCCAGGTAGGGCAGCCAGAGGCAGCGCGGCTCGGGGGCGCTGCAGTCCACGCCGACGGCGCGCTCCCAGCGCCAGCCCCCGGCCCCCGCGCGCTCCACGCGCCACGCGGCGCTGCCCACGCCCGCCGGGGGCCCCCGGGCCCCGCCGCCCCGGCCCCTGCGCGCCCCGGGCCTGCCTTCCGGAGCCGGGCGCGCCCGGGGCCCCGGGCCGGCTGCTCCGCGCCCCGCGGGCGGCGTCCTCGGCCCCCCGGCCGCCACGTGGGCCCCGGGGGTCCCCGCCCGCCCCCCGGAGCCGCGGGCCCGGGGCCCAGGCGCCCCGAGGGGTCGCACGGCCCGCGCGGACGGAGGCAGGACGGCGGCCGCGGCGCCGCTTCCCGCGCCTCTCCCGAGCGGGACCCGCCGCAGACTCGGCAGGACAGACGCCTCCCCCTCCGGGGCGGCCCCTGCGCGCCCGCCCCAGCCCACAACTCAACCCCCACCCGCCGGGGCACCGAGCGGCCCCACGGGCACGCGTACGCACAGACGGCAGCTCCCCGTGCACAGAAACACACACGCTCTGCCCCTACCACACACCACGACCCTCCAGTACACACACACACACACACACACACACACACACACACACACACACACACGGCAGCTTCACAAAAGGGACACACATTCACACATGCACTGCGTGTCCCGCATAGCGCTGCGCACGCCTAAACACACGGCACACACACACACCTACCCACCCGACACCTCCCATACACACACACACACACACACACACACACACACACTCATGCTCTGGCCACATACCCCACAGAAACACACCTCGGGACCTCGGGAGTGACGCGCCGCAGTCGCAGTACTGTGTGTGGACGCCCTTCCCTGTGGCACGCACACTTTGGACCCCCTCCCGTGCATACAGTCCACAGCGCTCACATGGGCACATTCACAAGCATGTCCACCATTCCTGGGAGTACACCCAGCTTCCACAGAGCCCCACAGAGACCCCCACAAGCTCCTGGCAGAGGCCTTGGCTAGGGGGATGTGTAATCACCACCACCATTTTTACCCACTTGGCTGGTCACAAACAACATCCTTGCCAATACAGCCACTCATCTGGGCATGGTGGCAAATACCTGTAATCCTAGTACTTGGGAGACAGGAGAATCATAAGTTCAAGGACAGCCTCAACAAGTAGTGAGACTCTCATCAACCTAGCAAGATCCTGTTTCCAACCAAAAAAATAAACAAAAAAAAAAACACAGGGCTGGGATGTAGCCCAGAGGTAGGTCTAGGAATAAATAAAGAAAGAATAAAGCCACTCACTGTGGCCTTTATGGCCCAATTTGTAGAGAAGGAAGCTGAGGCCAAGAACACCCAGCTTGTTAACACCAGGACACCAACCCCAGACACACACGCATGAAACCCAAGCCTGGCCCCCAGTCCCCGCAGGTCTCACACACACACTGCCCAGCACAGACTGCCAGGGCTCTCACCTCACAGCAGAGCGCTAAGACCCCAGCCCACCGGTGGGAAAGTGCCTATCCCTCTTCCCCAGGATGCCTTGCCCCTCAGCTAGTGGAGGGGCCATCACCAAGCTGGCCCCAAGTCCACCTCGCCAGTATGAGTCAGACAGGATGCCGGACCCCGCCCTGCCCCCTTTCCCGGCTCTCTCCCCAGGCCCCTTCCCTCTCCAAGAGGTACTTGGAGAAGGGGGGTGTAATCAGCGCCGCCATTTCTATCCACTTGACTCTTCACAGACAGTGCGCTTCTCACTACGGCCACTCCCTGTGATCCAGGGCCATTATAGGCCCACTTGGTGGAGAAGGAAACTGAGTTTCAAGAATACCTGGTTTCCCAGGCAACACTGGGACACCAATCCCAGAGCCCCTCATTCCAACTTTGGACCTCATCCCGAAATTCTAGCCCGCAGCCAGAGAAGGGGGGTGTAGCTCCAGACACCCTCTGCTCCCAAACACAGGAGGCCCAGAGGATGCCGGGGTTGGGGCTCTTGGGAGCAGCTATCAGAAGGCAGACCCAGGCACAGGCACAAGAGTCAGCTCCCTCTTCCTGGGCCCTGTTCTCAGCAAGGACTGCGGGGGGGGGGGGGGGGGGGTTGCCCCAGGTGAGAGGTACTTGATCCAGAAAGGGAGTGAGGAGGAGAGGGAGAGGAGTGAGGGGAGGGAGGACCTGGGGTGGGCCGCTGAGAGGAGAAGGGAGAGGAGGAAGGGAGAGGTGGAGGCCTGGGCCTGGTGTCAGCCAGGGAGCGGTTTTGTTCTCCAGTTTCCTGTTTGCCGCTTGTGGGCCCCATGCAGGAGCTGGACCCCCACCCCCACCCTGGCGGAAGCCGGACGGGAAGAGCCGGCTGCTGCAGCTGAGTCAGGAGGACTTAGGGAACGGTGGGAAAGGCCGCAGTCAGGGACAGCAGCATCGCACCTGCACCTTCCCGCTCCTCCTCCCCTAGCAGACAGAGGACTGTGGGTCTAGCTAGCTGCTGCCATCGCTGGCTCCAAGCCTCCTGGTCTCACACACCCCTGCCCCAAGGCCAGACCCTCACAGGGCAGCTGCAAGTGCCACCAAGATGTCCTTCGCCATGTTTGAGTGCAGGGCGGAGGTCAGGAGGATGCCCTGGGCTCTCTGGCTGTTCTGCTCTCTCAGCACCAGCCAGTAAGTCCTTCCAGCTGCCCAGCTGTCTAATGGAAGACTGTCCACTCTCAACCCAACCAGCTTCTCCTAGCCCACAGACACTGCTGTGCCTGGAAACTCGTGGAGGGTTCTGGGAGTGCAGGGAGCGGAGGCCTGGGGTTTCCATGTCTACAGACAGCTTGAAAGGGACCAGCCCTATCATCTGACCTCGTAGGACCAGCAAAGAAGGTTACAGACCCCTCCAGGGCACCCCACATGCTGCCTCAGCAGGGACTCACTTCAGGAGGAGATGCCCAGAGTAGGACCTCAAGATGGTACACAGTTTGAATAAATGATCCTCTAGGCCTGGGGAGCCTGCTCCCTCCCCCATTTCCGCTGGGAAAGGAATGCTACGGGGTGGGCCCTGGAGGGGGAGGGGGAGGGGCGAGGGCTGGGAAATACCAGGCGTGGCTGAGATTCTATTCCTGCCAGCGTCCACCCCCCACGCCCTCCCAGCTTCCTCCCCCTCCCCAGCCAGGAATTACCCCGCTGAGCAGCCCCTCCCACCCCCCCTCGAGTTTGACCAGCTTGCAGAAATCCATTCAGCTTCGTCTTCCTGAGGGTCCCGGGAGAGAGGCTTGGAGGCTGCACCCCAACACTTTCACTTGTTCTCATCTGGTGGTACCCTAAATGATGGATATCCAGGGAATGTTTTTTTCTTTTGTTTTGTTTTTTGATGCCGAGGATTGAAACCAGGAGCATTCTACCTCCAATCTACACCCACAGCCCTTGTTCTTTTGAGACATGGGTCTTACTAAATTGCTGAGGCCGGCCTCGAACCTGCGATCTCCTGTCTCAGTCTCCCAAGTACTGGGATTATAGGTATGTACTCCCATAGAGGAAAGGTGACTGGTTCAAGGCCTTACTTTTGTTTGTTTGTTGGGGTTTTTTTGGTACTGGGGATTGAACCCAGAGCTTTCTACTTCTTTTTTTTTTTTTTTTTTTTTTGGTGGTACTGCGGTTTCTGAAAGTCCTTCTACCTCCGGGCTACACTCCCAGACCTATTTTTTATACTTTTTATTTTGGAAACAGGGTCTCTTAAGCCAGCGCGTCTGGCTTCAAACCTGCGCGATCCTCCTGTCTCCGCCTCCCAAGTGCGGGGATTACAAGCGTGGCCACCGCGCCCGGCGAAGCTTTCTACTTCTGAGGTTCACCCCCAACTTGGTCTTATGTATTTGGAAACAGGGTCTCACTAGGTTGCTGAGGACCTTGCTAAATTGCTACGGTTGGCTTTGAACCTGCGATCCTCCTGTCTCAGCCTCCCAAGTACTGAGATTACAAGCATGACTCGCCGCACCTGGCTCAAGGCCTCACTTTTACCAGGCAGGGATCAGATCCTGTGGTTCTAACTCCCAACCCAGTTCTTGTTCCATTACCCTCTGATTTATAGTTCATCTGTTTGAGCAGTGCTGTGGGCCAGGAGCTGGGACACCTTGGGGACTAAGACAACCACAGTCCCTGCCCACAGGGCCCTTACAGTCCTTTCAGAAGAGTCCCCTAGCTCCAGAAACCTTTAGGATCTGTAAGTTCCGCATTAAGGCCCAGCTGCCTTTCCTCTGGCGGGGAGGTCCCCACATTTAAGCAACAGCAGGGCTGAGGGGACAGTGGGGTGGGGTATGGAGAAGGGGATCTGGCTGGTGGGGCAGAAGTCTTCAGCTGCCAGAGCCAGCCACCAGGAACTGGGGAAGGGGAGGAAAGCCTCCCGGAGCCCAAGGGTCAGGGATATGAGAAAGAGGGATGCTGATACCGCTGCAGGGCATGTGGCTCAGGAAGTGACAAAGAGGAGCTCAGGGTTAATTCAGCCTGTTTTTCCTTCCTCTGGCTTGCTCAGGCCTTCTTCCAGAATGTAGCCCCAAACCACAAGGTGACAAGCAAGAAGATCCCACCCTAAAAGAATCATCCAGTATTTATGAAGCGCCGTCGGGTCCTGGTCCCTGCACTGGCCCAAAACCAACGTCACACACACACACACACACACACACACACACACACACACACACACGGGCGAACACCTCCAGGCACGCAGACATGTGATACTCAGCTCACCCTCTGGCCCATGCCCCTGCTCCCTGCCCCAGTCTCCTCCCTCAAGGGCAGCCTCCTCCTCTGCCTCCTCCGCCCTTTAGCCCCATTCAGAT
>NC_137802.1:47772510-48142510 GCF_963383645.1 Muscardinus avellanarius | reverse complement strand
CTCAAACCTACGATCTTCCTGGCTCAGACACCCAAGTACTAGGATTACAGGCCCGCGCCACCGCGCTGGGCAGCCATTCCCATGAGTTTCACCAGCACCTCCCACCACCAGTGTCAGGCCGTTCAGGCTCCCGTTGTGCTGATTCTCCCAAGAGAGAGAAATCCCCTGGAGTTTTTCCTTTATAGCAGTAGCTGGACCTGGCAAGCCCAGAGCCCTGGCTTGTATACGCTTTGGAAGCGGGGAAAGGATGGGTGACATGAGACCCCGGGATGAGGCCGCTCATACCTTATTGCCACGCAGGGAACATGGCATAGGTGCCAGGCTGGCAGCGGGAGGGCTGGTGCCCGCCTCAGGGGCGCCGAGGGAGGGGAGACCAAAGAGCAGCCTCTTTGCTTATGGTGGGAAATGAGCATTTGTAGAAGAGGGTGAGCCCGGAGCCAGCCACAAAGTAAACACAGGGCCACGGCTCTGCAACCGCAGGCCAGCGTGGGACAGAGCCCTTCCTGGACCCTCTCTGCCCCAGTTTACTCCACCCAGAGTTCCTGGACAGCCCCGGCCCTCCATACATCCATCCCAGCCTCTGAGGCAGTTCCCACCCACACTCCTGACAGTAAGGGCTTTGGCTCCACATCAATCTAGAGTCTCCTGCAGGGCATGGCTTGTGTCTTTCCTGTGGATTGGAGACTGCTCCCAGGGCATGGCCTCAGTCTCCTCTATTAGATCTGACAGGCCCCTAAGGATAATAATGGCTGTTTGATTTTCAGAAATGAATTTGTTTGCCAGACACAGTGATTCGTGCCTGTGATCCCAGCAATGAGGTCGGCTGAGGCAGGAGGATACAAAGTGCAAGCCCAAGCCAGAGGTCGTGGCATATGCCTATAATCCCAGTACTTGGGAGGCTGAGACAGGAGGGTCGCAGGTTCGAGGTCAGCCTAGTGAGAATCTCAGTAAGCAATAGACCAAGACGTCATTTCAAAGTGAAAAATTAAGCTGGGTGTGGTGGTATACATTTGTAATCCCCCTACTTGGGAGGCTGAGACGGGAGGATCAAAGGTTTGTGGCCAGCCTCAGCTACTTAGTGAGGCCCTTTGCAACTCAGTGAGACCCTGTTTCAAAATAAAGAATGAAAAAAAAAAAAAAAGGAATGGGGTGTAGCTCAGAGGTAGAATGCCCCTGGATTTCATCCCTAGTACCGCAAAAAAAAAAAAAAAAAAAAATCAGGCTGGGAGTGTAGCCCAGAAGTAGAAAGTCCCTGAGTTAATACCTTAGTAACACACACACACACACACACACACACACACACACACACACACACACAAGTGTGGTAGCACATGTCTGTAACCCCAGTACTTGGGAGGCTGAGACAGGAGAATCATAGGTTCTATGCCAGCCTCAGCTATTTAGTGAGGTCCTCTGCAACTTAGTGAGACCCTGTTTCAAAATAAAGAATTAAAAAATAGGGCTGAGGGTGTAGCTTGGAGGCAGAATGCCCCTGGGTTCAAAACCAAAAAAAAAAAAAAAAAGAGAGAGAGAGAGAGAGAGAGAGAGAGAGAAAAGGACAGGAAAATAATTGAAAAAATTGCAAATCCAGCCTGGACAACCTAGGGAGACCCTGTTTCAAAGTAAAAAATAAAAACAGGCTAAAGATGTAACTCAGTGCCCTGGCTTCAAGCCCTAGTACTGCAGAAAGAAAGAAAGGAAGGAAGGAAGGGAATAAATGGATTTGCTGACCTTGTCCAGGATAGGCTCTTAAAAAATTATTTGTAAACCGGACATGGTGGCACACGCGTGTAATCTCAGTACTTGGGAGCCTGAGACAGGAGGATCATAGGTTCTGGGCCAGCCTCAGCTATTGAGTGAGACGCTCCACAATTTAGTGAGACCCTGCTTCAAAATAAAGAAAAAAAATAGGGTTGGGGTGTAGCTTGGAGGTCAAATGCCCCTGGATTTAATCTCCAGTACCGCAAAAATAAATAAAAACAAAAATTAATTGTAGCCAGGCGTGGTGGCACACACTTGTAATCCCAATACTTGGGAAGTTCACAGGTTTGCAGTCAGCCTCAGCAACTTAGTGAGGTCCTCTGCAACTTTCAAAAACGAAAGACATGTTTCAAAAATGAAAGAATAAAATCAGGCTGGAGGTGTAGCTCAGAGGTAGAATGCCCCTGGGTTCCATCCCTAGTATCGCAAAATAAATAAATAAATAAATAAATAAATAAATAAATAAATATTTATGACGGTGAGGATATACAGAAATTGGAATCCTCCCATTTCTGCAAGTGGGAGTAGACCCTGGATCAGCTACTGTGGAAAACGGTATGGAGTTTCCAGAAAAAAGTAAACACAGAATTACCATAGGAGCCAGCAATTCCACTTGAGTATATACCAAAAAGAACTAAAAGCAAGAACTGACTGTGCACCCGTGTTCACAGCAGCATTGTTTACAATAGCCAAGAGCTGGGAGTGACCCAGGCATCCTCCTATGGGTGAGCAGATAAGCAAAACGTGGCATACACATAGAACAGAAACGTGGTGTGTCTATATGGTGGAATATTACTCAGGTTTAAAAAGAAACAAAACGCCCAGCTCCCTTTCCTTTCTTTGTTTCTTTATTTTTTTTCTGGTACAGTGGGAGGGGGCTCCTGGGGACTGAACCCAGAGGCAGTCTGCCTCTAAGCTACACTTCCAGCTACTTTTATTTTGTTATTTTGAAACAGGGTCTAACTAAATTACTGAGGTTGGCCATGAACCTGACCTACTGTCTCGGCCTTCAAATACTGGGACAAGCCTGTGACACCACACCTGGCTCCCTCATTCTTTTTTTTTTTTAATTTTTTTGCTGTACCGGGGATGGAACCCAGGGTCATTTTACCTCTGAGCAACACCCCCAACTCTATTTTTTATTCTTTATTTGGAAACAGGGTCTCACGGAGTTGCAAAGGGCCTCACTAAGTAGCTGAGGCTGTCTGCAAACCTGCATAATCCTCCTGTCTCAGCCTCCCAAATACTAGAATTAAAAGTGTGCGCTACCACGCCCGGCCCCTGCTTTCTGTAAGACAGGGTCTAGCTAAGTTGCCCAGGCTGGCCTAAACTTTCTTTTTTAAATTTTTTTTTTTTTTTTTTTTTTAGTACCAGGGATGGAACCCGGGGGCGTTGTACTGCCGAGCAACACCCCCTGGCCTATTTTTTAGTAATTTTATTTATTTTTTATTTTTATTTTATTTATTTATTTTGGTGGTACTGGGGTTTCTGGAAGTCCTTCTATCTCCAGGCTACACTCCCAGACCTATTTTTTATATTTTTATTTGGAAACAGGGTCTCTTAAGCCAGCGTGGCTGGCTTCGAACCTGCGTGATCCTCCTGTTTCTGCCTCCCAAGCTCGGGGATTACAACCATGCGCCACCACGCCCGGCTAGTCTTTTTATTTTTGAAACAGAGTCTCACTGCGTTACAAAGGGCCTTGCTAAATAGCTGAGGCTGTCCAAGAACCCCGATCCTCCTTTATCCACCTCCCGAATGCTAGGATTACAAGCGTGCAACACCACGCCTGGATCCCCAGCCCTAATTTTTATTCAGTATTTTGAAACAGGTTCTCACTGAGTTACAACGAGCCTCACTAAGAAGCTGAGGCTGTCGACGAACCGTGGTCCTCCTGTCTCAGTGTCCCAAGTGCTGGGATTACAAGCATGAGCCACCATGCCCTCCTCAAAAGTTTGGCCTCAAACTTTCAATCTCAGCCCTCCAAATACTGGGAATACAGGTGTGCACTACTGTGCCCACCTAGGAATGACATTCTGATACATGCTTCAGCATGGTTGATGAGCTTTGAAGACGCCATAGCAAATAAGCCAGACACAAAAGGATGTATTAAACTCTTCCACTTGCATGAGACACTTAAGACTCATAGAGACAGAAGGTAGAATGTTGGTTGCTGGGGACAAAGGGAAGGGAAAAGGTAAGATATTATTGTGTGCGTGGGAGGGATACTGGGGCTGAAGCTGGGTGCATTCTACCTTTAAAGTACACCCTCTGCCCTATCTTCTTTTTTTGTTTTGGTAGTACTGGGGATTGAACCCAAGGAATTCCACCTCTTCCTCTGAATTATACCTCCAGCACTAATATATACATATACATACATATATATATATATATATATATATATATATATATATATATAGTGTGTGTGTGTGTGTGTGTGTGTGTGTGTGTGTGTGTGTGTGGTACTGGGATAGAACCCAGGGCATTCTACCTCCGAGCTACACCATCAGCCCTATTTTTTATTCTTTTTTTTGAAACAGGGTCTCACTAGCCGGGCGTGGTGGCGCACGCTTGTAATCCCGGCATTCGGGAGGCTGAGACCTGGAGGATCACGGTTCGTGGACAGCCTCAGCTACTTAGTGAGGCCCTCTGCAACTCAGTGAGACCCGGTTTTAAAATAAAGAATAAAAAATAGGGCAGGGGGTGTAGCTCAGAGGTCAAATGCCCCTAGGTTCCATCCCCAGACCCGCAAAAAAAAAAAAAAAAAAAAAAAAAAAAGAAACAGGGTCTCACTGAGTTGCTGCAAAGGGCCTTACTAAGTAGCTGATGCTATCCTGGAACCATGATCCTCCTATCTCAGCCTCCCAAATGCTGGGATTATAAGAATGCTCCATCACGCCCAGCCTTATTTTTTAATACTTTGAAACAGGGTCTCACTAAGTTACAGAAGCCCTTACTAAGTTGCTGAGGCTGTCCACAAATCTGTCTCAGCCTCCCAAGTACTGGGATTACTGGCATTTGCCACCGTGACGCACAACTACAGCCCTATTTTTATTATTTTTATTATTTTTTTATTTTTTGTGGGTCTAGGGATGGAACTCAGGGGCATTCCACCTCTGAGCTATACCCCCTGCCCTATTTTTTATTCTTTATTTTGAAACCAGGTCTCACTGAGTTGCAAAGTAGCTAAGGTTGGCCGGGAACCGCGATCCTCTGGTCTCAGCCTCCCGAATGCTGGGATTACAAACGCGCGCCACCACGCCTGGCTCTATTTTTATTTTTATTTTGAATACAGTCTTGCTGAGTTGCTAAGTCTCGCTAAGTTGTGGAAACTGGTCTCAAACCAGTGATCCTCCTATCTCTGCCTCCCAGGTACTGGGATTACAGGTGTGTATCACTGTGCCCGCCTGGGAGTTATTATTTCATGGCTTATAGATTTTCAGTTTGGGAAGATGAAAAAGTTCTAGAGCTGGATGGTGGTGCTGTTTGTGCAACATGAAGATATTTAATGCATTGAACAATATACTTAAAATGAGTCAAAAATATGTTGAGGAGACAGCTCAGTGTCAGAGCACTTGCCTAGCATACACGAAGCCCTGGGTTAAATTCTCAGCACTCTTTGAAAAAAAAACTGGGGGGATGGTTAATTTTACATCATATATATTTTGCCACAATAAAGGCCTGGCAAGCCAAGTACGTTGATACATGCCTATAATCCCAGTACTTAGGAGACTAAAAAAGGAGGAGCACAGGTTAGAGCAGCCTTGGCAATTTATCAAAACCCTCAACAACTTTGTGAGACCCTATTTCAAAATAAAAAGGGTTGGGGATGTATCTCAGAGGTAGAATGTCTCTAGGTCTAATCTCTAGTATCAAATAAGTAAATAAGTTATGTTAAAGAGCTAGACATGTGACTTAGTGGTAGAGAGCTCTCCTAGAATGTAAGAAGTCCTGGATTTGATCTCCAGAACACACACACACACACACACACACACACACACACACACACACACACGAGTCAGAACTCAAAGAAATAAAGTTGTTGAAAGATGGAACGAATGCACAGGTTTCCCCTGGCACCCAGGAGCAGGCTCTCCCCACAGAGAGGCCAGGATAGCTACGCACGGCCTGGAGGACCTATCCCTCCCTCCCTCAGTCCACCCCTTCTCACAATCCCCATTGTCATCTTTGAGCCCAAAGATGTCTAGCGTAGTGTGCTGGTGCACACCTGTATTCCCAGGACTTGGGAGGCTGCGACAGGGGTATTGCAGATTTGAAGTCAGTCTTGACAACTTCAAGAGACTCTCAACGCCTTAGTGAGAGCCTGTTTAGAATAAAAAATAAAATAGGAGCCGGGCGTGGTGGCGCACGCTTGTAATCCCAGCATTCGGGAGGCTGAGACCTGGAGGATCACGGTTCGCGGACAGCCTCAGCTACTTAGTGAGGCCTTCTGCAACTCAGTGAGACCCGGTTTCAAAATAAAGAATAAAAAATAGGGCAGGGGGTGTAGCTCAGAGGTCAAATGCCCCTGGGTTCCATCCCCAGACCCGCAAAAAAAAAAAAAAAAAAAAAAAAATAGGGCTGGGGTGTAGCTGGGAGGTAGAACAACCCTGTGTTTCATCCCCAGTCGCATGCACACACACCCCCCCAACACACACAGGAAGTCAGGCTACCAGGGACGACTAAACCCAGCGCAGCACACAGGGGTTCCCTCTTGTTGGTGATGGCCTCCCAGTCATCAGGCTGGATCCATGATACACAAACTCCTTGGGCTGCCACACACAGAGATGGCCAGAGTATGGAAGTGTTTCCTTGGCAGGAGCCTGGCTCAGCCTGGCTCAGGGCTCCTGCCCTGAGACCTCAGTGAGCACACATGTGTGTTCCAATCTCCCACGAACTTACACACCACCACCACCCATACAGGTGTGCCCACAGAGACCGGTCCCTGTCCTTGCAAACGCCTAGAAAACTGTCCAAACGCACAGGGCCGCAGGTGCGAGGCCGCAGAGCCCCCTGCTGGCCCAGCTCTGGCACGCAGCCTCACCACCCTCCCCGGGGAGAACCACAAACAGGGTGCGGGGGTGGTACTGGGGGTGGAACCCAGGGGCTTTTCTACTTCCGGACTATACTCCCAGACCTATTTTATACTTTATTTGGGAACAGGGTCTTACTAAGTTGCTGAGAGCCTTACTAAGTAGCTGAGGCTGGCTTTGAACCTACGCAATCCTCCTGTCTCAGCCTCTAAGCACTGGGATCACAAGCATGCGCCACCACACCTGGCTACCCCCAACCCTTATTTTTTAATTTTGAAAAAGGGTCTAAGTTTCTGAGGCTGGCCTCGAAACTGTGATTGTCCTATCTCAGCCTCCCAAGTACTGGGATTACAGGTGTGTGCCACCATGCTCTGTTGGCAAAAGCCACTCACTGGACTAGAGCCATAGGTTCTCAAAGTAGGGGATACCACTCCCAAGAAGAGGGACTGGAATGAAATACAGATACATAAGAGAACACAAATTTGTCACTGAATCTTCCTGTTTACTCAGAAAAGGTAGATTTCCGGGGGGAAGCTGAGTAATTTTTTTTATTTTTCTGAAAAGGGGGCAGTAAGCCAGATGTGGTGGCACACGCTTGTAAACCCAGCATTTGGGAGGCTGAGACTGGAGGATCCTGGTTCGCCAACAGCCTCAGCTTCTTAGTGAGGCCCTCTGCAACTCAGTGAGACCCCGTTTCAAAATAAAGAATAAAAAAAAAATAGGGCTGGGGGTGTAGCTCGGAGGTAGAATGCCCCTGGGTTGCATCCCCAGTACCACAAAAGGAGGGGGGCAGTAAGCCAAATAAGTTTGGGAACCTCTGGACTAGAATGAGCTAGGGACAGTCACTCCTGGAGGCAGAGGAATGCTTCCAATGACTTCTCTGACGTCACCACGTCCATTCCCTGGGTGGACGGCTCATCGCAGAGGCAACTGGGAACTCTGCGTGTGAATCACCCTATGCCCCCCCCCCCCGAGTCCTTCCTGTTGTCTGCCCACCTGGGTAGAGACAACAGGTGCACCCACTGGTTTCTTTCAGCAGAGAGCTCCGTCCTAGTCAGGCTGAGACCACATCCCCTCCCAGGACAGGTTTCAGCAGGTCCCGAAAGTGTCCCCCAGGGCACCCGGGCTCCCTGCTGGGAGAGGCTCTGGGCCCCACCCCTGAAACCACCCACCCCCTCACTCACGCTAGCCCTGCCCAGCCTGCCCGGGATACCTCTGCATTCCCTTTGCACGTGGCCCCATCTTTGAGCTGAACCTCCCCGTGATCCAGGTTGAGATGCCGCAGAAGCAGCTGGAGGGGCGGAGGGCACGGTGGCTCTGCAGAGACAGGCAGCCCGTCCTGGGCACTGGCCCACGAGAGCTGGGGCAGCTGCTCGGCTGCTCACAGCCTTCCACCTAGACCCTCGCCCTCACCAGTCTTCCTGGCCCACACCCGGGGCCCTGGTAAGAGGCAGGATACTCGGGCGCTGGTGCCAACAGGACCTGGCTAACAGAAGCTCCTAGAGCCAGGGGTGACCCCACCCAGGCCAGAGTGAGGTAAGAATGCTGGGCCCACCCACAGGGGCTCAGCAGGGTGGGGGCCCGCGGCTGGTGAGGGGGCCACTGTCCCTGCCTCGCTTGGTACCGGCTCTGGGCCTTTTCTGGTGATGTGACCTTCAGATCACCACTCAAGTTCACACTGGTTTTCTTCTTTGTTGAACTATAAAAGGATGGTAGGGAGAATAGCCTGGCAAGGTTACCAGGAATGAATGCAGTCTAAGAACCCATAAATGGGAGGCACCCCCACCCTCCGTCCCACCATTGGGTGGGCTCCCCAGTGTCTCCAGGCCCACCGCTCTGCTCCAGCCCGCAGTCCAGACTGATTGCTCCAGTATTGTGACCCCTGCAGGACACACCTTCTGCCTCTGCATCCACCGGCCCCAGTCACCCCTGCCTCCTTCAGGCTCCTGCGAGGACAAGGCAGCCTTCCAGCCTTCCAGCCGCGGGGCCTTTGCACATGCTGTTTCTGGTATGCTGTTCTCTCCTCACTCCCTCCCTGCCTCAGCAGCCCACACCCTAATTAACTCCTGCCCACCCTGGCAGAGAAAATGTCACTTCCTCAGACACTCCTCCTCTGGCCTCAGACCCGGTCAGGTGCAGGCACACCCTCTTGCTGGTGTTTACGCATACTTTATTTGTATATGTCAATATATATGTATATACATACACACATATATATATTCCCCCCACCCCTGGTGCTGTGGATTAAACCTGGGCCTCATACATTGCTAGGTAACCTCTCTACCACTGCCCTATATTCCCAGCCCCTTGTATAAAAAAAATAAATAAAATTAAAAAGCTTTTAAAATCCGGAGCCAGGGACTAAGTTGCCCAGGCTAGCCTTGGGCATTCCATCCTCCTGCCTCAGTCTCCCAAGGAGCTGGGATTACAGGCATGCACCACCATGCCCAGCAGTTTATATATTTACAAGACTATTTTGACCAGTCGTCCCCCCTCAGCTGCGTGTCCCCTCAGAACCATATCTGATTTGTTGGGGACCCAGCAGGGGGCTGGGGTGGGTGCTGGTCATACTGTTTCTGAACCCGGGGTACATTCGGCTCTGCAGAGTGGAGGGGAGCCCCGGGCACCCTGCAGGGTGCAGTGATGCAGGGGCTGCCTCGCCCTGTGTCCATGTGTATGAGCCCCTTCCTTCCTGGGCAGGAATCAAGTCCAGAGGTAGAGGTTCTGGAAGAACCTCTTGTGAGGTCGGCTGCGTCTCACCCAGCCTGGCTCGCTACAGCCGCTGCAGCCACCTCAGGAGCTCTCCAAGGGCCTCACGGGGCCTCCAGCACCGCCAGGCCCCTGTCCTGAGATTCAGCGCCACATCCCTCTCCCTGGACTGTGGAACTTGCCTCTCCCTGCCCTGTCTCTCCTTGACTGCGCCCAGCTCCCGGTTCTCGGCCTGCAGCTCCTGAGCAGCTAGCTACCCTAACTCGCAAGCTGAGGAGCGTGCTGGGGGTACCACAGCGAGGTCAGCTTGGAGCCGGCCTGGCCCAGGCCCGGGGCGCCTCGTCCTACCCCCGTGGCTACCAGTGCCTCCCCCTAGGTGGGGCTCTAAGGCGCCTCCAGTGCCGTAAAGAGGCGGCTGGGAAATCAGACTTGGGGATGACTGGCTGAGAGGAGAAAGGTGGGAGAGGAGGTGGGGGAGGAGGGGAGAAGGAGAGAGGGGAGTTCGGGAGGGAGGCCTGGCCGGCCAGACAGGAGAAACGCCAAGTATGCGAAGTACGCGGCCCCTGAGCTATGAATAGTGCGGCCAGGCTGGCAGCCCAGGCCGCCCCTCCCGAGCCCCCACCCCCCCACCCCACCCTTCCCAGGGCCGGGGCGCCGGAGAAGGCTGAGCAGTGGGCGCGAGGGGCGTGTCCATGCAAATTAGATGCAAATAAAGAGCCGCGGGCATCGCCAATTGGCAGATCCCTGCCAGCCTGGGAACCCGAGCAGGACCAGCACTCCACAAAAGGCAGCGGCCAGCCCTTAGCCGGCGGCCGCGCCCACACCTCCGAGGCTGAGATTCCAAGCCCTGGAGCTGGCTTCTGGTCCTCCCAGGCTGGCATCCCGGGTGCAGCATGGCCGCTGGGCTCCGCTTCCCCCACCCGGCACCTGGGCGGCCTCGCCCTGGGAGTTCACAGGGCTCACGCACAGCTGGGCACCCGGGAAACGACAGCTGCCCCAGTTCCCCGCCAGGCTCCTTCCTTCCCTCCCCTCGACAGTGACCACAGTAGTACACAGACAGCGTGGTGGGAGGACCCAGCCCGCGGGAACAGGTTACTCCACAACTTAGTGAGACCCTCTTTCAAAATAAAGAATAAAATAGGGCTGGGGATGTAGCTCAGAGGCAGAATGCCCCTGGGCTCAATCCTTAGTACTGCAAAAAAAAAAAAAAAAATAGAGCCTGGCTCCCCTGCCTTTCATTCTGGGGGCGGCAGTGGGGGAGCGTGACACACTAGGGAAAGGAGTCAAAGAATCCGAGGGTCTAGAGGGGTCTTGAGAGCTGAGAGGACAGAGGGGGAGGCACAGGGTCAAGGCCGGTGTGCAAGAACCTATCAAGACCCTGGGGCTTTTTGTTTTGTGTGTGATACCTTCAAGCTACATACCCAGCCTGATTTTACTTCTTATTTAGAAGTAAAGGTTTTACTTTTTATTTAGTAACAAGGCTAGCCAGGCGTGGTGGCCCACGCTTGTAATCCCAGCATTTGGGAGGCAGAGACTGATGGATCGCCGTTCACGGACAGGCTCAGATATTTAAGTGAGGCCCTCCATAACTTAGTGAGACCCTTTTTCAAAATAAAGAATAAGAAATAGGGCAGGGGGTGTAGCTTGGAGGTCGAATGCCCCTGGGTTCCATCCTCAGACCCGCAAAAGAAAGAAAGAAAGAAAGAAAGAAAGAAAGAAAGAAAGAAAGAAAGAAAGAAAGAAAGAAAGAAAGAAAGGCTCCCTGGATTGATGTGAGTCTCACTACTTGCTGAGGCTGTCCTCAAACCTGCGATCCTCCTGTCTCAGCATCCCAAGTACAGGAATTTCAGACATGTGCTACCACACCTGGCCCCTACATTTTTTTTTTTTTTTTTTTTTTTTTGGTGGTACTGGGGTTCCTGGAAGCCCTTTTACCTCTGGGCTACACTCCCAGACCTATTTTTTATATTTTTATTTGGAAACAGGGTCTCTTAAGCCAGCGCGGCTGGCTTCGAACGTGCGTGATCCTCCTGTCTCCGCCTCCCAAGCGCAGGGATTACAACCGTGCGCCACCACGCCCGGCCTGGCCCCTACTTTTTAATTTTGAAATGGGGTCTCACTAAATTGCAGAGAGCTAAATTGCAGAGGGCCTCGCTAAATTACCATGGCTGGCTGTGAACCTGTGATCCTCCTCTCCTGTCTCAGCCTTCCAAGTACTAAGATTATAGATGTCTACCAGCATACCCAGCTGAGAGACCCTGTTACAAAATAAAATTTAAAAAGGGCTGGCGGTGTAGCTCAGTGGTAGAACACTGCATTCAACACACACACACACACACACACACACACACACACACACACACACACAGAGTCCAGGACTCAAGTTTCAATTTTATGGCCCTGGTAAAGTACTTTCTTTCTCTAAGCTTCAGTCTCCTCAGCTGCAAAAGGGTTCTTTGAGAGGATTCAGTGTTGAATGCTGGGCACATAAGAGTTGCTCAATAAATCTTAGATGAGCTGGGACTGGTGGCGCACACTTATAATCCCAGTATTTAGGAGGCTGAGACAGGAGGATCACCGGTTCAAAGCCAGCCTCAGCTACTTAGTGAGACCCTGCGCAACTTAGTGAGACCCTGTTTCAAAATAATTAAAGGGCCGAGCGTGGTGGCGCACGCTTGTAATCCCTGCACTTGGGAGGCGGAGACAGGAGGATCGCACAGGTTTGAAGCCAGCCACGTGCGCTGGCTTAAGAGATCCTGTTTCCGAATAAAAAAGTATAAAAATAGGTCTGGGAGTGTAGCCCGGAGGTAGAAGGGTTTCCAGGAACCCCAGTACCACCAAAATAAATAAATAAATAAAAATAAAGAATTTAAAAATAGGGCAGGGGGTGTAGCTCGGATGTCAAATTACCCTGGGTTTCATCCCCAGACCCGCAAAAAGCATACACACACACATACACACACACACACACACACACACACACACACACACAATAATAAAATTATTAAAAATAGGACTGAGGGTGTAATTTGGAGGTGTAATTCCATCACAGTACCAAAAGAAAAAAAAAAACTTAAGTTAGCAATCCACAAAGGATTTTTCAAAGGGTTTTAAAATTAATAAAAGCAGCTCCTGCCAGGCATGGTGGTGCGTGCTTGAACCCAGTGGCATTTTACCTCTGAGCTACATTCCCACCCTATTTATTTATTTATTTATTTATTTGTACTGGAATTGAACCCAGGGGTATTCTACCTTTGGGCTACATCCCCAGACCTCTTTCATTTTTTAGTTTGAAACAGGTTCTAAGTTACTGTGGGCCTCACTAACTTGCTGAGGCTTGGCCACGAATCTGTGATCCTCCTATTTCAGCCTCCCAAATATTGGGATTATCAGCATATGCCACCATGCTCAGCTACTATTTATTATTATTACTTTTTCTTTTTGCGGTACTAGGGATGGAACCCAGGGGCATTCTACCCCCGAGCTACACCCTAGTCCTATTATCTTTATTCTTTATTTTGAAGCAGGGTCTCACTGAGTTGCAAAGGGCCTCACTCTGTAGCTGAGGCTGTTCATGAACCGCGATCCTCCTGTCTCAGCTTCCCAAATGCTGGTATTACAAGCATGGGCCACCATGCCCGGCTTATTTACTTTTTTTTTTTTTTTTTTTGGTGGTACTGGGGGTGGAACCCAGAGGCTTTCTACCTCCGGGCTATACTCCCAGACCTTTTTTTTTTAATATTTTATTTGGAAACAGGGTCTCACTAAGTTGCTGAGAGCCTCACTAAGCAGCTGAGGCTGACTTCGAACCCGTGCGATCCTCCTGTCTCAGCCTCCCAAATGCTGGGATTACAAGCATGTGCCACCACGCCCGGCTAACCTAGGGGAGTTCTATCCCTGAGCTATAGTCCCAAACCTTTTATTTTGATGCAGGGTCTAGTTAAGTTGGCCAGGCTGGCCTTGAACTTGTGATCTTCCTATCTCAACCTCTTGAGTCTCTGGGATTACAGGCCTGCTCCACTACCACACCCAGCAGGAGCTCAGTCAGTTCTTGTGTCTGTAAATACAAGCTCACCTCTTTATTTTTGGTACTGAGATTGAATTTAGACGCATTAAAACGCTGAACTACGCCCCCAGCCCTATTTTATTTTTATATTGAAACAGGTCTCACTAAGTTGCTGACAGCCTCACTAAATTGTTTGTTTGTTTTTTGTGAGCCCAGGAGCATTCTACCTCCAAACTACACCCCAAGCCCTATTTTTCATTCTTTGTTTTGAAACAGGGTCTCACTAATTTGTGAAGGGCTTACTAAGTAGCCGAGGCTGGTGTAGAATATGTGATCCTCCTGTCTCAGCCTCCCAGCTACTGGGATTACAAGCGTGTGCCTCCATGCCCAGCTGTCTCACTAAGTTTTTGAACCTGGCTTCAAACCTTCGATCTTCTGTCTCAGCCTCCCAAGTACTGGGATTACATGTGTGCAAAAGGTATTTTCTAAAGAATTCTTAACTTGGGCTGGAAGTATAGCTCAGAGGCAGAGCCCTTGCCTGCAGGTGCAAGGCCCTGGGTCTGATCTCCAGAACCACAGGAGGAGAAAGTCTTCAAATTAAAGTTAAATTTGGAAAGAGGAGATGAGAGAAAGGAGATTAATTATATCACCAAGTGTATTTTGTTTGTTTGATTGTTTGTGGTACTGCGGAGTGAACCCAGGAGCATTCTACCTTCAAGCTACACCCCCAGCCTCATTTATTTATTTATTTATTTATTTTGGTACTGGGGACTGGCCTCACTAAGTAGCTGAGGCTGTCTGCGAACCGCACTCCTCCTGTCTCAGCCTCCCAAAAGCTGGGATTACAAGCGTGTGCCACCACTCCTGGCTCCACTAAGTGTTTGCTTGCTTGCTTGTTGCAGTACTGGGTATTGAACCCAGGGGCATTCTACCTGTGAACTACATCCCCCAGTCTGATTTTTTATTTTTTATTCTGAAACAGGGTCTCACTAAGTTGTGGAGGGCCTCACTAAGTAGCTGAGGCTGGCTTTGAACCTGAGATCCTCCTGTCTCAGCCTCCCAAGTACTGGAATTACAGTACCGGGAGCCACCATGCCCGGCCCTCCAAGTGGCTTTTAACCAACACCTACAGCAATTCAACCCAGTGACTGTGCTTCCATCTTAAACTCCGGCTAGCACCTTTGTGACCTCATTCACATGCAGAGGGCATCACCGGGAGCACACCAGCCTGCATCTACAGCACTGTGACTGTCTCCCCAACAGGATGGGGATTTTTTTTACATAAATATTTTGGGAAGGGGGGATGCAGGGAGCAGTCTGAACTTGTAGGCAGCCAAGAACAGATCTCACGAGACATGGTTATAAAATCTCAGAGGAGACTTTTGGTCTGGCTTTTGGGCAATAAGAAAAACAGCCTAGAAACCCCTTGAGGGCAGGGCTGGATCTTACTCACCCAGGTACCAGGAGCCAGAGAGTGTCTGGATCAGGAGGGCATTTGAGTAATGGCCACCCACGGGTGAAGGCTGGTTTGCTCTAAGACCTGGCCCACCACCTGGTTCTCCCAGCCCAGCCCTTGAGCTTCCCGCACTGCCCCTGGCTGAAATGAGGGGGATCCAGGCGTGGTGGTGCACATCTGTAATCCCACTACTTGGGAGGCTGAGACAGGAGGATCACAGGTTCGACACCAGCCTCAGCTTCTTAGTAAGAACTTGTTTCAAAATAAAAAAGATAAAAATAGAGCTTGGGGAATAGCTCGGAGTAGAATGCCTTGGGTTCAATCCCTAGTTACCAGGAAAAAGAAGGAGGAGGAGGAGGAGGAGGAGGAGGAGGAGGAGGAGGAGGAAGAAAAGGAGGAGGAGGAGGAGGAGGAGGAGGAGGAGGAGGAGGAGGAGGAGGAGGAAGAGGAGGAAAATAAATGAGGGAAAGAAAGAACAGCAGGAACACTTTACGGGGGAATGCTAGCAGGGAATGCTAGCATCCCCAGGCCACCCCTGAGAACCATGGGGGAGGAAAAGCCCCCAGGGGGAAGGAAAGGGTTTTCTCCCAAACTCCCTGGCAGCCCCAGCCTCAGGTGGCCCCATTTCCTGCATCCTCCCGCCTCGAGCTCTGGGCTCAACCTCAGCTGCCCAGCACCCTCCCCAGGTGCAGCAGGCCAGGCTTCATTAGAGCTAATGAGGGCTCAGCTCTGCAGATACCAGCGCGAGATACCAAGAGCAGGAGAGTGGCCCACGGCCCCCAAGCAAGCTGCAGTCCTCAGCTCCCCTCCCCTCTTGGGGAGGGACCAGGCCCATGAAAGGGAGATTAGATTCTACCCGAGAACAGTCGTGCATCACTTAATGACAGGGATATGTCCTGAGAAGTGCACCCCTGGGTGATTCCATCACCGTGGGAACATCAGCCTGTCCTTGCACAGACCCAGGCAGCCCAGACCTCTCTTGGGACAGCCAATACATAAGTGGCCCACTGAAACGTCCTTAGGCAGGCAGCGCAGGACTCTACAGAGAGTGTCCTGATGGGAGGACGTGTGGGGGTGTGAATTAGGAAACAGAGCCAGGGTGGAGCAGGGACCTCACCTGGGCTGCCGAGGACTCTCCTGTCCGCTGCTCAGCTGTCCCTGGACTCTGGGAACCCATCGACACAAACCCGCCCCCCCCACTCATGCAGTCAGAGCAGAGGGGCTTGCCCATCTGCCCCCCAGCCCCCCTGCCTGTCCCTTCTCCTCTCCTGTCCCATCCCCTTGGCCTATCTTGTCTCTAGGTCTGTTCCCCGAGGAGCAAATGAGCTGGGGAAGAGGCAGCCTTTGGTATTCCTCCACCGGAAACATAAAAGGGGTGCCCTCTCTGCTCTGCTGCTCTCCTTCCTCCTCCTCCTCTGTGAATAATATCGTTCCTCCCCCTTAGGAATGGGTGGACTGTGGTAGGGTCTCCGTTCAGCCACCCCTCTCAGCCTTCCAGGGGCTCCGAGGACCAGGAAAAGCCCGGATAGCCCAGACCCCCACCCTGTCCCACAGGCTCCTAGGCCGTGTGCCCACCATCCCTGAGCTGCTCTCTGCCGCCGCAGGTATTAACGATGAAGCCACAGCTGCTGTTAGGCACATCAGACAGATCAGGCCGATGGAAACCAGGCCGAGGGCCAAGATGGACTCTGCCCTCCCTACACTGACCCCCACTGGGCACCAGGGCCCCTGGGGGCTGCCCTCCTATGTGCTCCCACAGCTGGCCACATTCCTCCAGCCCACAGGCCGGCCTCCTACCCACCCCACGGAGCCCAGCGCTGCTGCTCTGTCGTCCTTTTGCCTTGCCCAGTCTGTCTCTCCTTCCAGGGACTCGGCCTGAGCTTTGAAAGGGTCACTTCAAAGAGGACCTGCCTGTGAGGGCCCAGCCAGACCCAGGGCCGGCTCCTCAGCCAGATTCCCGGCAGCTGGAGACAAGGGCTCCACTGTTCCCCGACCCCCAGACGCCCCCAAATGCACTGGGCATGAGAAGGCTTTCTTTCCCCAGTTCCGTTTGCAGGCCCGGGATCCTTGCCACGGGGAGCTGCCCTGGCCCCTCCCCCGGGAGAGGCTGGCAAGGGGAAACAGGGAACTCCTGGTTTCCCACCCCACCAGTGTGCACCCAAATCCCACAGCCACGCGACATTTGATGAAGCGGTCCTGGGACCAACTTCAGGACCAGCAGCCAGCCCCGGCTCCTCCCTGCCCCTCACCACCGAGGCTGATCTTGAACCTGTGATCCTCCTGTCTCAGCTTCCCAAGTACTGGGAATATAGGCCAGCACCACCATGCCCAGCTTCGTGTCATTTCTTTTTCTTTTTTGTACTGGGGGTGGAACTCAGGGGCCTTCTACCTCCGGGCTATACTCCCAGACCTATTTTATGCTTTATTTGAAAACAGGGTCTCACTAAGTTGCTGAGAGACTCACTAAGTAGCTGAGGCTGGCTTCGAACCTGTGTGTTCCTCCTCTCTCAGATTCCCAAGCGCTGGGATTACAAGCGTGCGCCACCACGCCTGGCTTTAATGTCATTTCTTTTTTTTTTTTCTTTTTTTTTTTGTGTGGTACTGGGGATGGAACTCAGGGGCATTCTACCTCCAAGCGACACCCCATCACTTTATTTTTTTTATTTTTTATTTGGAAACAGGGTCTCTTAAGCCAGAGAGGCTGGCTTCAAACCTGCGCACTCCTCCTGTCTCCACCTCCCAAGCGCAGGGATTACAAGCGTGCGCCACCACGCCCGGCGTCCAATCCCTAATTTTTATTCTTTATTTTGAAACAGGATCTCACTAAATAGCTGAGGCTGTCTTTGATCCGCAATCCTCCAGTCTCAGCCTCCCAAATGCTGGGATTACAAGCGTGCGCCACCACGCCCGGCTTTCACGTCATTTTCTTAATAATTCTGAGAGATTATTTCAGGGATAAGAAAACCGAGACTAATCCACGGGTGGTAGTACATGCCGGTAATCCCAGCTAGGGAGGAGATTGAAATCGGAAGTTTGAGGCCAGCCCGGGCAATTTACCAGTCCTTGTCCTGGGCAAAAAAAAAAAAACAAAAAAAAAACAGTCCTTGTTTCAAAATAAAAAATGAAAAGGGCTGAGGTTATAGCTCAGAACAGGAAGAAGAAAGGACCAACCAACCTGGACTAAAGCAATTCTGTCATCCCAGGCCACAAAGTGAAAAGGGCAGAGGTGAAATCTGAATGTCACTCAGCAGGCCGAGGGCGAGGCTGTACTCTCAACAGGGTGCCCAGGCCTCCGCCAGGCCCAGGCCGCTCCTCTGCCCTGGCGTCCTGGCCAGCTCCCCACCAGCCTTTCTCAGCAGATGAAGCATGGCCTGGGAGCGGGGACCCACTAATGTTAATTCAAGCTGGTGAAGGGAGAGAAGAGAACCAACAGGTGGCCGGCACAGGCACGGAAGGGTTGGAGGAGAGTGGAGATGCCTCTGGGTCCCAGGTTTAGGACTGAAGCTGGTTGGATAACATCCCCTTTTGTAAGAGTCAAAGTATTGATGGTTAATGGGCTGTGTGTGTGTGTGTGTGTGTGTGTGTGTGTGTGTGTGTGTGTCTCAGTGGTTAAGCGCTTGCCTAGCATGTGCAAGGCCCCAAGTTGGATCCCCAGCACCACAAAATTTAGTAAGGAGGCGGGGCGTGGTGGCACATGCCTGTGATCCCAGTACTTGGGAGGCTGAGACAGGAGGATCGCAGGTTTGCAGCCAGCCTCAGTAGCTTAGTGAAACCCTCTGTAACTTAGTGAGACCCTGTTTCCAAATAAAAATAAAATAGGATCGGGAGTGTCTCTCAGAGGCAGAATGTCCGTGGGTTCAATCCCTGATACCATAAATAAATCATTCATATTGGCCCTGCCCCAAACCTGACTCAAGCCTCTCTCCCATTGGGCAAGGTCAGAGCCTTCCATCTCAAGGCCAGAGAGCTAAAAAAAAAAAACAAAAAAAAAAAAAACAAACAAACTGGGCTCTGTGATCCAACCTGTAGTCTTTTTCCATTTGTCCATTCCTCGGCACTGTCCCCTCCTACTCTTGGGGGAGGGGAAGGGGGAAGGAATGAGAGAGAGGAGCCAGGAGATTGGGGGAGCCCACAGGCGCCTCTTACAAATCCCGGAGAGCAGTGGGGAGGGGTGATGCGCCCTGACAGGGTTCTGAGCATGCGCCAGCTCTCCCTCCCTCGCTGGGTTTGGCTCGGGCGCTCTGGTGGCAAAAATAGCGGCACCTTCAGGCGGCCTTCCCAAGATATCCCAGCCCCACCCACTTCCCCGCGGTTTTGATCCACACTGGCCCAGCATTAATGAATTCAGTCAGTCAGCCTGTCAACAAACACTTTTGAGTACTGGCAGGGTGCCAGGCTCTGTGGATGACAAGACAAACATGACCCACCCACCCCGTGCCCGGGCCGCTGGGAACGCTGTAAAGAGCGCGGTCAACTCCTCGGCTCTGCCCCTGTGCGTTCTGTGACCTTAGGAAGCCATATCTCTGCTACGGTTTTTCATCATCCAGTGGGGCGCTGCTAACGGGTCTCCTGAGCGGTGAGCGGTAAGCACTACGCACACAGCACAGCTGCTTTTTTTTTTTTTTTTTTTTTTCCTGTCCTCAAGTAACCATGTAGAAGCCGGGTGTGGTGGTGCACGCTTCTAATCCCAGTACTTGGGAGGCTGAGACAGGAGGATCACAGCTTCAAGGCCAGCTACTTACTTAGTGAGGCTCTCAGCAACTTAGTGAGACCCTGTTTCTAAATAAAATATAAAACAGATCTGGGCATGTAGCCTAGAGGTAGAAAACCCCATGGGTTCCATCTCCAGTACCACAAAAAATAATAACAATAACCATGTAGGTAGGTGGACCACCACAATGCCAGGGGAAGAGCTGGGCTGAGCCCCCGGGAGGCGGGGAGGGGCTACTCCCTGGCTTGTGCATTGCAAACATTGATGGAGAACCGCTCGGTGCCAGGCGCTGCACTGGTCACTGGGGACACAGAGATGAACAGGACACATTGTCCACTCATCCCTGCCCCCCTCCCTCTCAGGCCCCAGTCTCAGAACCTGGCACTGAGGCGGCACCAAGAACAGAACGATGGAGGGAGAGGCATGGCCTGGGACTTGGGGGTCAGAGGACAGGGGTCTTTGTCTGCCACTCACAAGCTGAGGGACAAGGGCGCTCTCTGGCACCACTTTTCCCATGGTAGCATGGGGTTATTGGACAAGATGGCCCCCTGGTCCTGACCACTTTGACAGGTGATGAATATACCCCACCCCAAAGGGCTTTAAACTTGTCCCAGTATCCAGTCCCAAGGCCACCTTGGCCTGAGAGTCCACTGAGGCAGGGGGAAAGGAGATGCCCGCCTGACACAGACTGGCACTGCCCTGCTCACCAGCTGGCACGATTTCATAAGAAACAGGGGGCCTGGATCTAAGGGCGGGTTGTTTGAAGAGGATGGGGGTGTCGGGGAGAGGCAGCGCCAGCTCCCACAGGCCCTATTCATGGCTCTCTCCCGGGAGGGCGAGAGTGCGGGATAATTAAAACCGGGCTTTGTCCAAATCCCTGACCAAGCCAATACCTCACCTCTGAACCCCTGCGGCCAACAGAGCGGGGCTGATGCGTCTTTGAAAGGACAGTGCCAGTGACCAGAGGCGGGCCCAAGGGCAGCGGGCAGGCAGGCCAGCTGCAGGGGAAGCAAGCTGCCTCACCAGCGGCCGGGGAGTGATAGCCGAGGCTTTGTCCCCCTGAGGACAGGCAGAAGGACAAGTGACCAGGCTCCAATCCAGTGGCAGAGTTTGGTTTTGTGGTACTGGGAATTGAACCCAAGGATGTTCAACCCCCTCAAGCTACATCCCTAGTCCATTTTTATTATTTATTTATTTGTGGGTTTTTTTTTTTTTTGGTGCTACTGGGGGTGGAACCCAGAGGCTTTCTACCTCCGGGCTATACTCCCAGACCTTTTTTATATTTTATTTAGAAACAGGGTCTCACTAAGTTGCTGAAAGCCTCACTAAGTAGCTGAGGCTGGCTTTGAACCTGTGTGATCCTCCTGTCTCAGCCTCCCAAGGGCGGGGATTACAAGTGTGAGCCACCATGCCCGGCTTATTTATTTGTTTATTTATTGTGGTACTAGGGATTGAACCCAGGGACATTCTACCTCCAAGCTACACCCCCAGCCCTATTTTTTTTTTTTATTCTTTATTTTGAAACAGGGTCTCACTAATTTACAGAGGGCCTCACTAAGTAGCTGAGGCTGGCGTGAACCTGCGATCCTGCTGTCTCAGCCTCCCAAGTACTGGGATTACAAAGCGTGGGCCACCACATCCAGCTTATTTTTTGTTTTTGAAAACGGGTCTCCCTTAGGTTACTAAGAGTCTTGCTACACAGCTAAGGCTGGTTTTGGACCTGCAATCCTCCTGTCTCAGCCTCCCAAGTACAGGCATGCACCACCACCCCTAGTACAACAGGTTGACGTGCTTGCAGGCCATGTCCAAGGCAGACCCAGAGGCAGAGTGGGAAGGACAGCAAGACGAAGCCGGTCCTGAGAAGCCAGCAGTAACTCGACTCACTAGCAATGCAACCTGGGCTGAGCTGTTAGCACTCTGGGCCTCTATGTCATTACCTGTAAATGGGGATAATAATGGTATCTACCTCAAGGTTGTATTGTGAGGATTAAATGGAGTAATCTGTGTAAGTCCTGGCCCAGAGTAATTGCTATCCGTGTCTTAGCTATCAGCTATTAAAACAACTCCTCTTCCTTTAAAACACATTGTTTTCTTCCCCGGGCAGTAATGTATATGCTCACTTGAGTATACCTGCACACCCAATGAATCTCTTTGGATTTCTGTACTGAAATCCAACATCACAGGAATCTACCTGGGCCACTGCACTGGCAAACCCACCTGCAGTGATGTAACTTATTCCAGTCTCCAGCTTTGGAGTCTTTTACTTACACACAAGGAAGACCTTCCAAGTATTCCTGCACCTGGGAGTGAAGCAATCCACTGCCCACTCCTGCACGGCCCTGCTCTGCAACCAGTGCCCTCCCCATCCCTGGATGCCAACAATGCCACCAGTGCCACATCCCTTCATCATGAGTTCAGGCCTGAGGCGGTGGCACAGAAGGCCCCACTCGGGCTGCCCAACACCAGGCCTGCGCCAGGTTCCGTGCCCCTCCGCTCGTGCTGGGACCCACCCGAGCCTGCCCATCCCTTGTGGCATCCCAGCCTCTTTTCTAGTAATTTTCCTCTCCACACCTCATCTTGTGCCCTGACTACCATCAGGAAATGGAGGCCCTTGGATCCAGCTTGAATACAGGGGATCTCCTGATCTCATTCCCCAGGAGGGGGCATTCTCGGTCTCCCTGGGGCGGCCCCCACCTCACGGTGGGCAAGAGGAAGAAACAGCCAGGACTGGGGGCCTGTAGGCCAGGGTCGGAGGCAAAATGATCAGTTATGTAATCAAGATTCAAACGGCATGCCCACGAGCACATCTCAGCCAAAGCTGGCCACTTTTGAGAATGGGCCTGTTGCCCTGGCAGGGGGAGGGAACCATTTAGGATCAAAAGCCATCCTCCCCCAGCCAGGCCACCGGGTGGGGGCAGAGATGTGAGGGGATAGAGATGACGGAGGTGTTGTGGTGGGGGGAGAATCTGAGGGACTCATGCTTAATGACCTCCACCCCCGCCCCCTGTCCATCCTGAATTTCAAGTTTATAATTAGGAAACATACTCTGGCCGGAGGGAGGCGAGGAGAGATGCAAGCAGAGAGAACTGAGGACATACAGCTCCAGAAAGCACAACAGTCACAAGAGTCCTGAGAAGCCCCAGCTCCTGGGGCCAGTGGTGTAGGGGGGCTGGAGAGGGGTGTGCCAAGCCCTCAGCACCCCCAAAAGAGGAAGGGGCCTCGCTCAGCCCAGGCTGGGACCCAATCTGGACCGCAGGGAACTTCTTTCCCGGTCCCAAGAAAACTGCCCACCTGACTGTTCTCAGCCCTTCATCTGGGGACACGGTGGGGGTGTTAGGGGGCCTCTGAAGGACTGGCACCCAGGCCCAGAGGTGGGGGCTGGTCCTGGCGTGCGGATGGGGGCCGCAGGCCCCTGCCGGCCCCTCCCCAGCCTCAGCAGCTGGCAGATGAAAGAGCCCAAGCAAAGCAGCCCAGCGCTGAGTAATGCCCCTGGCACCCCGCGCCCAGACCCGCCCACAGCCAGCAGGAGGGGCAGAGAGGAGCGCAGCCGGCTGCAGGGCCGGGGGTCGCGGGCCACGACTCTTTCCCGGCACCCAGGGGGGCGGCGGACCCGAGCCTGGCAGCCCGGGGCGGCACGGCTCCGCGGGGCCACTGAGTGGCGTGGGGAGGGGGTGTCCGGCCGCGGTGGCCGAGGACGTCCCGCCCGGGCACCCCTCCCCCACCGCTCCCCTCCAGCTGTGCCGGGGCCTCGCTAAAGGAAAACGAAAACTCGGGCAGAGGAAACGGCGGCGGGCGCCCCGCCTGAAAAACCCGGACAAAAGGCGCGGGCCTGCCGCCCCCGCTCCGGGCGGCCGGGGGCCGGGCACTGCCCGAGCCGGCGGCCCCTGCCCAGCGCCCTCCTTCGCGCCCCCGGCCCGCCGGTGCCCGCCAAAGGGGGCGCGGCGACCCCGGCCCCGCAGCCCGCCCCGCCGGGCGCCCTCACCTGGGGGGGCCGGGGCTCCGGGCGCGGCGGGATCCCGACCAGGCAGAAGGCGACTCCATTCATCGGGCGGCGGCGGCGGCTCTGCGGCCGGGGCGCTGCCGGGGGCGCGGGCCGGGACCCGGGGGCGGGGCCGGGCGGGGCCCTGGGGCCGCCCCGTCGCTCCTCCTCCCGGCCACCCGCGATCCCTCCCCACGGGGCGCACCCCCTCGTCTCCCAGGGCCGCCGAGGGGAGAGGGTCCTGAGGCTGAAGGACGCGCGGGACCCGGGCTAGAGACTGGACGCAGCCTGGCCCCGAGAGGTGCCGGCCTGCAGGGGACGGTCCAGATAGACGGCCACCCGGCCCGGAGGGAGGACAGGACGGTCCAGATAGACGGCCACCCGGCCCGGAGGGAGGACGGGCGCCGAACTCAGAACTAGCACAGGGAGAGGAGGGAGCGCAAGCCAGAGAAAAAGCCAGAGAGCGATGGGCTTGGAGACCCAGAAAGTGTGAGCGGCAGAGGCAGAGTCGGGGGAGGCCCTCGGAGGTAGCGATGAGGTCACCCCGTCTAGGGAGGGAAGGGGCACAGGCTCAGGAAGACTTCGCCAAAGCCCAGGTGCATGGGGGTGCCCTCAATCTAGGAAAGGCCTCCTCCCAGGCAGAGCCTCAGCCAGGACCCCACAGTGGAGGGCGCTGAAAGCTGGAAGAGGGGGTGGGCAGAAGCGCCAATCCTGCCAGCCTCGCCTACCAGGGACTTTGCTCTGCCCGGAGCAGCCAAGACCAGACCCAGGCCACAGGGTCCCCAAGACTCCCTTTCTGGACTCACTCCGAGCTGGGCCCACAGAGACACCCAGGCCTCAGCCGGCTTCTCATTTCCTGCGCCAGCAGGACCCCTCCAGCATCCCCCACCTTCCTTCCTTGTGCTGGAACTCCGCTGCCCAACTCCCATTCTTCCTCATTTTAATTCCTACATGCTGTGCCTGTCTCCTCAGGCCTTCTCGCCATATTCTTACTCCTGCGTTCCTTTTCCCAGGTTATGAGAGAAAAAAAAGCCAGCTGGGGCGCAGTGGTACACACCTGTATTCCCAGTGCTTGGGAACCTGAGATAGGAGGATCGCAGGTTTGAGGTCAGCCTCTGCAAGTAGTGAGACCCTCATTAGCCTAGCGAGACCCTGTTTCAAAATAAAAATAAGCCGGGCGTGGTGGCGCACGCTTGTAATCCCAGCATTCGGGAAGCTGAGACCGGAGGATCACGGTTTGTGGACAGCCTCAGCTACTTAGTGAGGCCCTCTGCAACTCAGTGAGACCTGGTTTCAAAACAAAGAATAAAAAATAGGGCAGGAGCTGTAGCTCGGAGGTTGAATGCCCCTGGGTTCCATCCCCAGACCCGCACAAAATAAATAAATAATAAATAAATAAATAAATAAATAAATATAAGATAGGGCTGGGGGTATAGCTCAGAGGTAGAATCCTCCTGGGTTCAATTCCCATTACCATAATAAAATAAAATAAGAAATTAAAAGGGCTGTATGTGTAGCCTAGAGATAGAATGCCCCTGGGTTCAACACCCTCTACCCCCAGCCCCGAACCAAAAGCCAATGATAGGAACAGGCTTTGAGGAGGCAGACAAGTAAAGAAGGAAGGCGGGCGCTGCCTGGTGAAGTCACAGCCTTGGGCTAAGAAGACCTCCTGAAGCCAGGACCACCTGAGCACTGCTGACCAGCCCCAAGCCCTGCTCCCACCTTGATCAGGGTCAGGAACTCAAGTCCTGAGAGCAGGGACAGTAACCAAGCAGGCCGTCCCTCCTGTGAGCCTGAAGAAGGACATATATGTATATATATATATTTGGGGGAGGAGGTACTGGGGGTGGAACCCAGGGGCTTTCCTACCTCCAAGCTATACCACCAGCCCAATTTTATTTCTTATTTGGAAATAGGGTCTCATTATGCTCCTCAGAGTCTCGCTAAATTGCTAAGGCTGACTTTGAAACTGAAACCCTCCTGTCTCAGCCTCCCAAGTACAGAGATTACAAGCATTCGACACTATGCCTGGCTAGTTACAGGTTTTTTGTTTTTTTGGGGGGATGTTTGTTTGCTTGTTTGTTTTGCGGGTCTAGGGATGGAACCCAGGGGCATTCTACCTCCAAGCTAACCCCATGCCCTATTTTTAATTCTTTATTTTGAGACAGGGTCTCACTAAGTTGCAAAGGGCCTCACTAAGTAGCTGAGGCTGTCCACGAACCACAATCTTCCTGTCTCAGCCTCCCGAATGCTGGGATTACAAGCAATCGCCGCCACGCCCAGCTAGTTACAGGTTTTTAAAAATCAAATGCTTAATTTAAGTCCCCTACAGTCAACAGAAAAGAATTTTCCTCTATAATGATGGAGGAGCAGTAATAACTCCTCTTCCTCCTCCACCCTTTTCATCAAGGTCACGTGCGGCTGGACGTATTCCCCACTTCTAGAAAGTGCTATCTGTCTTCATCCTAATCTCCAACCCAGTCCCTGGTCCTGCCTCTCTCTGCCCCACAGCTCCAGTGACCGAGGTGCGTTCCAGCCGGGCACAGGGATCCTTTCTTAGGAGAACAAAAGGTCGTCTCTGGCAGAGGAGGGCTGGCATGAGAAAGCCAGGCGGCTGAGGCTGTGGGGGAGGGGCGGAGGGTGGGGACCCCTGGGGTGCCCCTGGCTCACTTTTTCCAGAGCTTGATGCCCTCAGACCCCGCAGGAGGCCGTGAGAGGAAATGAGCTCACACTGGCCGGCAGGAATTCCTCCCTCCACAATGCACGGCACAGACCTCCCCCCACTTCCCAGAAAGTGTCCCCCACCCCGCTGCCCTCCCCTGCTTCCTGCCTCGACCCTTCCCACCCATCTTCCCCAAGCCTTCGCCCCCATCCTTCCCGTCTATCCCAACTCCCCGTCCTGCACCCCAAACCCACCTCCCTCCTACGCTCTTTCTCTGGAGTCTGGGCCAACAGAGCCCAATGTAGGGTGGATGGTGAGCGCCTTCCAGACACTCCCCCCTTTCCAGATTCCTCCCCGGCCCACTCACCTCCTACATTCCATTCCCAGACACTTCTTGGAACCCTAATGTGTGAGGCAGTGGGGATTGTGGGGGAGCAGGCAAAGGCCCCGGGATACAGAGAGCAGGGAGCTCCTTCCCTTGAGGGGGCCTGGTCCTGCCCAATCATAGCTCTCCCTGAGATCCCAAAGAGCAAGGGGTGGGCCAGGTGGGGTGCAGACAGCGGCAGGGAGGGAGAGCAGACGGAAACAGGAGGGAGGAGAGCAGAGGGAAACGTGGAGGGAGGAGGAAGGAAACCGAGGTGGGAGGTGACAGGGGTAGCCTAGCTTGGGCAGACACGGTAAGCAGAGACGTGCTGAGTCCTCTTGGGCACTTGATGGGGATGAGAACAGAGGAAGCAAGTAAGGAGATTGGGCAGGGGAGTTACCAGGCCAGGGGGCAGGGAGCAGCCAACATCAGAGGCTTCTGGGGCTCAGTGACCTACTGGGTAGAGGAGGAAGGAGACGGAAGAGTCTAGAAGTCCAAGGTTTGGTATATCAGGTAGATCAGTTGTCTAGGGTGGTACCCCGGAGAGAGAACAGGTACAAAACGAGCCCTTTGTATGCATTATTCCAATTCAATCCTACAAAGAGCTATGAAATATATAGTATTTTAGTTTTCTGTTTGTTTGTTTGTTTGGTATTGGGGGTTGAACCCAGGGCAATCTACCTTTAAACTACACCCCTACCCATTTTTATTTTATCTTTTGTTTTGCTGAGAGTCTTGCTACATTGCTGAGGCTGTCCTTGAACCTGCTGTCCTTCTGTCTTAGCCTCCAAAGTACTGGGATTACAGGTGTGTGCCATCACGCCTGGCTTAGTATTTTGTTTTATGGGTAAGAAAACTAAGGGCCAGAGAACCCAAGGACCTTACCCAAGGCCACACAGAATTTTTTTTTTTTTTTTTTTTTTTTTTTTTTTTTGCAGTACAGGGACATCCTACCTCCAAGCTACAGCCCCAGCCCTATTTTTTATTCTTTTTATTTTGAAACAGGGTCTCACTGAGTTGCAGAGGGCCTAAGTAGCTGAGACTGTCTGTGAACCATGATCCTCCTGTCTCAGCCTCCTCAATGCTGGGATTACAAGCGTGCGCCACCACACCTGGCCGCCACGCAGGATTTTGACCCAGTTATTTGGGCTCCAAGTCCGCACAGGTAACTCACAGGCTGGAGCAGTGACTGAAGGCTTGAACCCCGAGCTCCTCTCCCTCCATGTGACAGGCCTGATGGAGGCCCAGCTGTGGAAACCCAGTGGTCCCCGAGACCAGAGGTGTGGCTCAGTCTCCAGGGAGAAGGAAGAGTGGGGGAGACAGTGCCCAGAGAGCACCAGGCTTTAGGGTCAGGAAGAGGAGGAGGTGGCAGGGAGGACTGAGAGGAAGCAGGCAGCCGGAGGACATGGCACCTGTCGGGCAGAGAGGGCACCTCCTGCAGGTCAGCGGGGGCAGAGAACCCATTGTGCTGCGAGGAAGAGCCTCAGGGACGAGGGGCGAGGCACAGAGAGGGACAGGAAGGGGGTGCTGGGCACAGGTGAGCCTCGGGCGAGATACAGTTCCACTGGGGCAGGGTCGAGCAGGTGCCCCAGAGCCTGAGGACATGGGAGGAGGGGGAGTGAGCTCAGACAGAGGCCAGGACAGCACAGGGGTGGTCACAGAGTCCCGCGGCCAGAGCCATCACGAGGATCAGGCCTGGCCCAGGAGCTGGTAAAGGGTTTATAGTTTATCAAAGGAACACAGAAGCCGGGCGTGGTGGCGCACGCTTGTAATCCCCGCGCTTGGGAGGCAGAGACAGGAGGATCGTGCAGGTTCGAAGCCAGCCGTGCGCGCTGGCTTAGGAGACCCTGTTTCCAAAATGAAAATGTAAAAATAGGTCTGGGAGTGTAGCCCAGAGGTAGAGGGGCTTCCAGGAACCCCAGTACCACAAAAAAAAAAAAAAAAAAGGAACACAGAAGCCAAATATGAGGAGGGAGGGTGAGGGGATGGGGCGGGAACTGGGGAAGGGCTGACTGGGTAACATGTGCATGTATGCCTCCACCATCTTGTACCCGTTAAGATGTGTGACTACAAAGCACCAATAAACATTTTTTTAAAAATGAGCGCAGAAAGCCGGGCATGGTGGCGCACGCTTGTAATCCCCGCGCTTGGGAGGCTGAGACAGGAGGATCGCACAGGTTCAAAGCCAGCCTCAGCTACTTAGTGAGGCTCTCAGCAACTTAGTGAGACCCTGTTTCCAAATAAAATATAAAATGGGTCTGGGAGTATAGCCCGGAGGTAGAAAGCTGCTGGGTTCCACCCCCAGTACCACCAAAAAAAAAAAAAAAAGAGCCCAGAAGCAGGAGTCAGGAGGGAGTTCATATCTACATCCTGCCGACCAGGTAGCTTCCAACTTTGAGGGCAAGTCGTCCACTCCCTAAATCTCAACTGCATCCTCTGTACGATGACAAGGCCTTCTTGGCCTGCCTCTGATTGGGTTGCTTTGTTTTGTTACTGTTGTTGTTACTGGGGATTGAACCCAGGGGCATTCTACCCTCCAGCTTCATCCCCTGCCCTTTTTATTTTCTTTTGAAACAGGGTATAGCTAAGTTGCTGAGGTTGGCCTCTAATATGTGATCTTCCTGTCTCAGCCTCCCAAGTACTGGGATATTACAGGTGTGCACCACCATGCCTGGCTTCCTGTCTCTGATTGTGTGTGTGTGTGTGTGTGTGTGTGTGTGTGTGTGTGTGTGCGTGCGCGCGCGCGCGCGTGATGTCGCACGCTTGTAATCCCAGAGCTTGGGAGGCTGAGACAGGAGGATCGCACAGATTTGAAGCCAGCCTCAGCTACTTAGTGAGGCTCTCAGTAGCTTAGTGAGACCCTGTTTCCAAATAAAATATAAAATAGGTCTGGGAGTGTAGCCCGGAGGTAGAAAGCCTCCTCTGGATTCCACCCCCAGTATCACCAAAAAACTAAAACTAAAAAATAAAAAATAAATAAAACAGTATCATGCTAGATTGATGGTCTCACTCAAACCTGCTACCCTCCTGTCTTACCCCCAGCACAAGGCTTACAGGTGTGCGCCACCACACCTGGCCTGCCTCTCATTTGAAGCTCACCTTTGGCAATGGACTCTGGGAGCTGAAAGGAAAAACAACACAGGTTCCTCCATTGTCGAGAGGGTTGTGTGTTGCTCTGCGAATCCATTATAAGCTGAAAATACCATAAGCCACCAAGGCACTTTCGACACCTAACCTACACAACACCACCCAGCATGGGCCGTGGTGCTGGCTGGGAGCTGCGGCTCCTGCCGCTGCCCAGAATCACAAGAGGATGGTACCACAAGTCACCAGCCCTGGAAAAGGTCAAAATAGTGCCTACTGAATTTGTATTGCTTTCTCACATGATAAAGTCTAAAAGTCTTAAGTCGAACCACTGTAAGCCAGGGGCTATCTGCAATGTGTGAAATGTGGGTTACTGGGCAAGAGGGCCATAAACCTGGTCACAGCACAGGCCCTTCCACATAAGGGGAGAGAGCGCCCCCTCGTGGAGAAGAAGAGGAGGGCAAGGTTAGAGGGGAGAGCTGTTCTTGAACCTGTGACTTTCAGCCCCAAGGTCTTCTACTGTCCCTGGAAGACCACAGAACTTCCTCCCCAATCTGTATCCACTTGCCCAAAGCAGATGCAATCCAGTTCAGTCAAGGCAAAAGGCATTTATGGCCTGTAATCCTAGTACTGGGGGGGGGGGCTGAGACAGGAGGATCACAGGTCCCAGCCAGCCTCAGCAACTTAGCTGAGACCCTGTGTCTGTCTGTCTGTCTTATTCTTTATTTTGAAACATGTTCTCACTGAGTTGCAAAGGGCCTCACTAAGTAGCTGAGGCTGTCCGAGAACCATGATCCTCCGGTCTCAGCCTCCCAAATGCTGGGATTACAAGTGTGCGCCACCAGGCCCAGCGAGACTCTGTTTCAAAGTAAAAAATAAAATAGGGCTGGGAGTGTAGCTCAGAGGCAGAATGCCCCTGGGTTTAATCCTCAGTGACACACACACACGTATACACACACACACACACACACACACACACACACACACACACACACACACAGGCATTTATGGAACACCTGCTACATGCAACCACCGTGCAGGTGGTGGGGATAGTTGAGAAGCCAGGCCATGTGGCTGTCGGCAGTGAGCCCTGTTCTGGGGGGCAATGAACCCCGAGAGGGCCGGCTGGGATGGGGCTGCCGTGGTGGTGGAAGCCCTAAGCAAAGCTGGGGAGTCCAGAGTGAAGGGAGAAATGAGGCCCCTGGGAGGCAGTGTTTGACCCAGACCTTTCTGGAAGGCCCTCGAGGACAAACTGCAGAGAAATGGGGCCCGGCCCCAGCCATGGAGCGGGCTCACCAGGCAGCTGTGGCGCTGTCGGTGGGCTGAGAGTAGGGAAAGGGCGCCACAGCAGCCCTGAGTCAGGGCAGGAGGGAGGTGACAGGTGCCCCGCTTCTGCCACGCAGGACTGGCTGTCCCTTAGGAGCCATGTTTAGGGAACCGAGTCGGGGTTCTGGGAGGGGAAGAGATTTGGGCTGGGTCTCATCCCTGCAGCTTCCAACTGTGTGCACAGCTGAATGATGCCCGGGCCTGTGTGTGCACGGCTGAATGATGCCCGGGCGTGCGTGTGCATGGCTGAATGATGCTGGAGCGTGTGTGTGTGTGGCTGAATGATGCCGGAGAATGTGTGTGCACGGCTGAGGCCCGGGCGTGTGTGTGCACGGCTGAATGATGCCCAGGCGTGTGTGTGCACGGCTGAATGATGCCCGGGCGTGTGTGTGCACGGCTGAATGATGCCTGAGTCTGTGTGTGCTCGGCTGAATGATGCTCGGGCGTGTGTGTGTGCATGGCTGAATGATGCCCGGGCACATGTGTGCATGGCTGAATGATGCCCGGGCATGTGTGTGCACAGCTGAATGATGCCTGAGCGCATGTGTGCACGGCTGAATGATGCCGGGGCATTGTGTGCATGGCTGATGATGCCTGGGTGTGTGTGTGCACAGCTGAATGATGCCTGAGTCTGTGTGTACTTGGCTGAATGATGCTTGGGCATGTGTGTGCACGGCTGAATGATGCCCAGGCACATGTGTGCATGGCTGAATGATGCCCAGGCATGTGTGTGCACAGCTGAATGATGCCTGAGCGCATGTGTGCACGGCTGAATGATGCCTGGGCGTGTGTGTGCATAGCTGAATGATGCCTGAGCGCGTGTGTGCACGGCTGAATGATGCCGGGACATGTGTGTGCACGGCTGAATGATGCCGGGGTGTGTGTGTTCACGGCTGAATGATGCCAGGGCATTGTGTGCATGGCTGATGATGCCTGGGTGTGTGTGTGCACGGCTGAATGATGCCTGAGTCTGTGTGTACTTGGCTGAATGATGCTCAGGCATGTGTGTGCACGGCTGAATGATGCCTGAGCGCATGTGTGCACAGCTGAATGATGCCCGGGCATGTGTGTGCATGGCTGAATGATGCCTGGGCATGTTGTGCACGGCTGAATGATGCATGAGCACGTGTGTGAATGGCTGAATGATGCCTGAGCCTGTGTGTGCATGGCTAAATGATTCCTGAGCCTGTGTGTGCACGGCTGAATGATGCCTGAGCGTGTGTGTGCACGGCTGAATGATGTTGGAGCGTGTGTGTGCACGACTGTATGATGCCTGGGCGTGTGTATGCATGGCTGAATGATGCATGAACATGTGTGTGCACGGCTGAATGATGCCGGCGCATGTGTGTGCACGGCTGTATAATGCCCGGGCGTGTGTGTGCATGGCTGCATGATGCCTGAGCATGTGTGTGCACGGCTGAATGGTGCTGGAGCATGTGTGTGCACGACTGAATGATGCCTGGGCGTGTGTGTGCACGGCTAAATGATGCCTGAGCCTGTGTGTGCTCGGCTGAATGATGCTCGGGTGCATGTGTGCACGGCTGAATGATGCCCAGGCATGTGTGTGCACAGCTGAATGATGCTTGAGTGTGTGTGTGCACGGCTGAATGATGCCTGGGTGTGTGTGTGCACGGCTGAATGATGCCTGGGTGTGTGTGTGCACGGCTGAATAATGCCTGAGCCTGTGTGTGCATGGCTAAATGATGCCTGAGCCTGTGTGTGCTAGGCTGAATGAAGCCCAGGCATGTGTGTGCACGGCTGAATGATGCCTGACCTCGTGTGTGAACGGCAGAATGATGCCTGAGCCTGTGTATGCATGGCTAAATGATGCTTGAGCCTGTGTGTGCACGGCTGAATGATGCCCGGGCGTGTGTGTGCATGGCTGAATGATGCCTGACCTCGTGTGTGAATGGCTGAATGATGCCTGAGCCTGTGTGTGCATGGCTAAATGATGCCTGAGCCTGTGTGTGCTCGGCTGAATGATGCCTGAGCCTGTGTGTGCACGGCTGAATGATGCCTGAGCGTGTGTGTGCACGGCTGAATGATGCCTGAGCGTGTGTGTGCACGGCTGAATGATGCCCAGGCATGTGTGTGCACAGCTGAATGATGGCCTGTGCCGACCACAACATCCCCTCGCAGGAACCTGGAAATACCAAGATGGAAAGGAAAGGAACTGAATCTATCATGTCATAATCTTGCCAAACACGTGTGTGTGTGTGTGTGTGTGTGTGTGTGTGTGTGTGTGTGTTTTACTGGGAACTGAACCTAGGGGCATTCTACCTCCGAGCTACACCTCCAGCCCTATTTATTTTTTATCTGGAAACAGAGTCTCAAGAGCCTCACTACGTTGTTGATGCTGGCTTTGAACCTGTGATCCTCCTGTTGCAGCCTCCTAAGAACTGAGATACAATTGTGCGCCACCACGCCGGACTCCAACACCTTTCTTTCTTTCTTTTTTTTTTTTTTTGGTGGTACTGGGGTTCCTGGAAGCCCTTCTACCTCCGGGCTACACTCCCAGACCTATTTTTACATTTTTATTTGGAAACAGGGTCTTCTAAGCCAGCGCGCGCGGCTGGCTTCGAATCTGCGCGATCCTCCTGTCTCTGCCTCCCAAGCGCAGGGATTACAAGCGTGCACCACCACGCCCGGCCAACACCTTTCTTTTAATGCCCAGGACAGCATTAGAAGGAGAGCATCACTAGCCCCTTCTAATGTGAAAATGAGGAAATAGACTCAGAGAGGTTAAGTAGCTTGCCTAGGATCTTCCAGCTTCACTGGGGAACTCACAGGAGGTCTGGCCCTAAGTCTTTGCTCTAACCACATCTAACTAGCCTGGGAGGGTCAGGCCGTCCTTTCCAGCTCCAGGACACTGGATCCTATGGATCTAGTGAGGACTCCAACTCTTCCTGCACCTGCCTGGGCCTCCTTCCCCACTCTGCCTCACCCCCACACACCCCTGCACACAGGATGGGTTTGGGGGCTGTTCAACTCTCCTCCCTGTCTCCAATTTGCCCTTCAGGAAGGGTGGAGGGAGGGAAAAAGAGGAGAGAGGAGGGGAGGGGACCTGGAGGAAGACAGGAGAGGAAGAGAGGGGAGGGGAGGAAGGAGGACAGGAGGACAGGAGGAGAGGAGGAAGGAGGACAGGAGGAAGGAGGACAGGAGGAGAGGAGGACAGGAGGAAGGAGGACAGGAGGAGAGGAGGACAGGAGGAAGGAGGACAGGAGGAAGGAGGACAGGAGGAGAGGAGGACAGGAGGAAGGAGGACAGGAGGACAGGAGGACAGGAGGAAGGAGGAAGGAGGACAGGAGGAAGGAGAGGAGGACAGGAGGAAGGAGGACAGGAGGAGAGAAGGACAGGAGGAAGGAGGAGAGGAGGAGAGGAGGAAGGAGGACAGGAGGACAGAAGGACAGGAGGAAGGAGGACAGGAGGACAGGAGGAAGAAGGACAGGAGGAAGGAGGACAGGAGGACAGGAGGAAGGAGGAGAGGACAGGAGGACAGGAGGAAGGAGGACAGGAGGAGAGGAGGACAGGAGGAAGGAGGACAGGAGGAAGGAGGACAGGAGGAGAGGAGGACAGGAGGAAGGAGGACAGGAGGAAGGAGGACAGGAGGAAGGAGGACAGGAGGAGAGGAGGACAGGAGGAAGGAGGACAGGAGGAAGGAGGACAGGAGGAAGGAGGACAGGAGGAAGGAGGACAGGAGGAGAGGAGGAGAGGAGGACAGGAGGAAGGAGGACAGGAGGACAGGAGGAAGGAGGACAGGAGGACAGGAGGAAGAAGGACAGGAGGAAGAAGGACAGGAGGAAGAAGGACAGGAGGAGAGGAGGACAGGAGGACAGGAGGAAGGAGGACAGGAGGAGAGGAGGACAGGAGGAGAGGAGGAGAGGAGGACAGGAGGAAGGAGGACAGGAGGAAGGAGGACAGGAGGAGAGGAGGACAGGAGGACAGGAGGAAGGAGGACAGGAGGAAGAAGGACAGGAGGAGAGGAGGACAGGAGGACAGGAGGAAGGAGGACAGGAGGAAGGAGGACAGGAGGAAGGAGGACAGGAGGAGAGGAGGACAGGAGGAAGGAAGACAGGAGGAAGGAGGACAGGAGGAAGGAGGACAGGAGGAGAGGAGGAGAGGAGGACAGGAGGAAGGAGGACAGGAGGACAGGAGGAAGAAGGACAGGAGGAAGAAGGACAGGAGGAGAGGAGGACAGGAGGACAGGAGGAAGGAGGACAGGAGGAGAGGAGGACAGGAGGAAGGAGGACAGGAGGACAGGAAGACAGGAGGAAGGAGGACAGGAGGAGAGGAGGACAGGAGGAAGGAGGACAGGAGGAAGAAGGACAGGAGGAGAGGAGGACAGGAGGACAGGAGGACAGGAGGACAGGAGGAAGGAGGACAGGAGGAGAGGAGGACAGGAGGAAGGAGGACAGGAGGACAGGAGGAAGGAGGACAGGAGGAAGAAGGACAGGAGGAAGAAGGACAGGAGGAGAGGAGGACAGGAGGAAGGAGGACAGGAGGACAGAAGGAGAGGAGGACAGGAGGAGAGGAGGACAGGAGGAAGGAGGACAGGAGGAAGAAGGACAGGAGGAAGAAGGACAGGAGGAGAGGAGGACAGGAGGAGAGGAAGACAGGAGGAGAGGAGACAGGAGGAGAGGAGGACAGGAGGAAGGAGGAGAGGAGGACAGGAGGAGAGGAGGACAGGAGGAGAGGAGGACAGGAGGACAGGAGGAAGGAGGACAGGAGAAAGGAGGACAGGAGGAGAGAGGACAGGAGGAGAGAGGACAGGAGGAGAGAGGAGGGCTCCCGCCTCCCGCTGGAAGCCCTGGACATCCCCAGCAGCTGCTTCCCTCTCCTGTCTGGCCCTGAGCCAGCCCTGGGCAGAGTGAGGAGAGTCTGATGGGGAGAAAAGAGGGGCAGGGCCAGCCATGGGTGGGAGAACCCCTCAGTCCTGACACCCACCCCACCGCAATTCCAGCCCCCGTGACAGATTCCAGGCATGCTCGCCTTTAAGGAAACCGTACATGCCAAAATCCACACATACCAAACAGACACATGAGGGCGGCTCTTGCACTATAAAAGGATTCTTTGCTTTACAAGAAGGCTCAGCACATGGGAAACTTAAAATAGGAGCTTCTCCGGCGCTGTGGAAAGCAGCTCCCCTGTCCACACCGCACCGCCAGGATGCACGAACATTTTCCACATGATCAGAAGGCACCAGCGGCTGGCAGGGCCTGGTACCTCCAAATTGGGCAGATCACCAGACTCCGCACCTGTGGGGCCTCGTGGTCCAGGGGAAGGCCAAGCTACTGTGCTCCGTGGCAGAGTCGTCCTAGGACATCTAGAGAGGACCTGGAGAGCCAGCGCCCGGCACAGCTGCCAAGGATTTCAGCCTGGAAAGTGGACTCACATCCGAGGCCTCCCAAGGACTTTTTAACAGTGCCGAGGATCAAACTAGGACCTTGAGCATGCTAGGCAAGCACTCTACCCCTGAGCCGTATCCCCAGTCCCTCCCAGTGACCTCCAGGGACTCCATGTTCAGACAGTCCTCCCAGGGGAGGGATTAGGGGAACAGGCCCGGCCTGGTCTGTCCTCTGGGAATGTGAAGACGCTGACCCCAGGACAGGTAGGGAAGGCTGGTGACGGCTGATGGGGGGGGGGGGCAGGGGCCAGCCGCTTGGAGGAGGACTGGAGCAGAGCTGCAGGAGACAGGGAGGAGTGGAGCCCTGCTCCTCTTAAAAAATAAAAATACACAGCCGGGCGTGGTGGTACAGGCTGGTAATCCCAGCATTTGGGAGGCTGAGACAGGAGGATCATGGTTCGTGGACAGCCTCAGCTACTCAGTGAGGCCCTTTGCAACTCAGTGAGACCCTGTTTTTTTTTTTTGTTTTGAGAAGAAAAACTTTTATTATGGTACAAGGGCCAGGATGGATGTGAAGGTGAAGACGTGGGCGGCCTCTGCTGTGCTTAGCATCGGAGGCCCATTCCGATGGCCACGAATGTGCCAAAGGTGCCGCCACTCTGCATCATGGTTTTCCCAATGCCGCCCGTCAGCTCCCGACCCCGCATTCCCGATCCTGAGGCAGGAAAAGGTCCCGAACAGCGCCGCCATGCCCACGGCGCAACCCATGACAAAGCCCATCTTCACGCGGTCGAAGCAGCTCGGCTGGGACTGCCCGTAGGGGCCCACGGCCACCGGCATCTCGCTCGCGGCCATGCTCGTCGGGTCTCAGTGAGACCCTGTTTTAAAATATAGAATAAAAAATAGGGCAGGAGTGTAGCTCGGAGGTAGAATCCCCTGGGTTCCATCCCAATACAAAAAAAAAAAAAAAAAAGGAAAAAAAACATATAGCCAGGCATGGTGGCACATGCTTGTAATCCTGGTACTTGGGAGGCTGAGACAGGAGGACCCCAGGTTTGTGGCCAGCCTCAGCTACTTTGGGAGGCGCCGTTTCAAAATAAAAAATAAAAAGGGTTTGGGAGGTGGGAGGTGTATAGCTTGGAGGTAGAATGTCCCTAGGTTCAATCCCCGGTATACCCCCCAAAAGAGGTAAAATTCACATAACATAAAATTAATAGTTTTACAACAGGCCTCCCGTGTCATTTAGTGCCTTCTTGCCTATTTGTGCTCTCGTCAGTTATGGCAGCAACAGAAAATGCCAGGCCTAGTCCTTCAGGGAGCTGCCACTGGTCATTTAAATTAATGACCATGATGCCAAGCAGGCGGGACTAGACCAGCCCACAACTCCCCCCAAACACCACGCCCAGCTCAGGGAAGATGGTGCCCTGAGCGCTCCGGCCTCCCAGTGGCTCCCTCCAACCCCCAGCCCCTCACAATCTAGGGCCACTCCACCTGGACTCCTCACCATCACAGATCCCAAGCACAAACCCCTGGGCTCAGTGTGGCGGTGCGCTCAGGGCCCTGGACGGGGGCCACTAGCTGAGACTGGGGCAGGGAAAGGAGAGTGTGGGCAGACTCCGCTCTCCTACCCAGACCTCACCTAAGCAGAGGAGGGGAAGCAGCAACCCCATCACCACCCATGCCCGCTGCTGGCCTTCTAGAGGAGGGGGCTGCACACGCTGGGGTAGGGCCCGCGCTGGCTGGGGTGGCCTGGCCAGGCTTGTCCGGGATTTGCTGAGCTGCCTGCAGGGGTGAGAGCTGTGATGGGGGGGTGCCTTCCCCCCTGTCCACTCTGCCCAGCCCACACCCTTAGTGCCCTCCTGAAAGAGGGACGGCCCCCTCCCACCTGCTGGCTGCAGTACTGTATTTGGGGCACATGTGGAGAGGGCCTCCCAGCCGACCCATCCTCTCACCGCCATGAAATGGTGGCAGCAGCTGCTGCAGCTGCTGTAACTAGGGGAGGAGGGCGCCTGGCTGGGAGAAGCCCCTGGACGCGTGGGGGGAGGGGCCGCTGTATCCTGAGGTCCCACGGAGGGGGGGGTCGGGGTTACATAGTTGTATGTATGGCAGGGAGCCACCCCCAATTCGCATCGCCGTTCTGCAAAACCTACAGCCCCCTCAGGCCTTGGTCCCGAGCGCAGGGGCCGGGACCTTACCTCGTGGGGCTGGGGGCTTCTAAATGTGGAATGTGGATGCTCTCTTTCTGGAGGGGGCAATGCCCCCTGTGCGCGCGCCTCCCTGGGTATCAGTGATGTAGGAGCAGCACACGCCCGAGTGTGTGTGTGTGTGTGTGTGTGTGTGTGTGTGTGTGTGTGTGTGTGTGTACCAGCTCTGTATCACACCGGCCCCGCCCAGAGCTCCGGCGCCCCAACCCCTCCCGGGTCCCCGGGCTATGGGCGCGCCCACCCTGGCCCAGTCACAAGGCCCGCCGCAGCCCTCGGCTCTCAGACACGCACCCACGCCCCGCGCCCGCTGACCTGCTCCATGCTGCGCCCCGCTAGGCCGTCGTCGCCGCTGCGCGGGCCCCGGGGGGCGAAGGGGGCGGCGGCCCCTCCATGCGCCCTGGCGGGGCAGCTGCACCGGCCAGCGCGCCGCGGGAGGAGCCGGCGCCGGCCCGAGCCGCCCCGCCCCGAGCCCCGCCCCCGCCGGGGTGGGGGCCTCGCCCCGCGAGCACACTCGCCGGCGCACACGCAGCCACCCACTCACACGCGCGGAGTCGCACGGTGTCACACACGCAGCGCACACTCCCTCGGGGGGCCGGCTTGGGAGAACCCCCCTGCAGGGATCCCTGCCCTCCTTTTCCAGGGTTATCAGAGTCAGAAGGAGCCCATCCTCATTTTACGGGCACCAGAGAGGGGCTTGCCCACGGTCACCACGCAGCTCGGTGGCAGAGGGGGCGGCCCACCCGCAGAGCCGCTACCCAACACCGGAGCCCCACCTGGGGGTGGCCAGCGAGGGCTGCTCCTCCTGCCCAGGGTCCAGCCTGTGTTCAGATGTGTCCTGAGGCCCTGGCTGGGGGGGAGCAAAGATGCAGATTCCTGCCGCCTGCCCGGTGTGCCATGCCCAGGCATGGCCAAGTGGAGGACGCTGACCTGTCTGTCCACTCACAGAGCCCACCCCCCAACCTGGCTTGGGGATAGTGGGGCCACTCCCTCTGGTGAAGACCAAGAAGGTGATGAAACATCTTCTCCCCCCACTGAGGCCCCACAGGGAGGCTCCTGACCACCCACCGCCCCTGCGTCCTGCTGGACAGGTCCAAACTGAGAGGGCCATCACGGGAAGGGCATGCAGCTGCCCAGGGCAGGGTGGAGTCTGAAGAAAGCGTGGATTCGCTGGGCGGGGGTGGGGGGTGGGCACAGGGCAGACTGCCTGAGCTCCCAAGCCTGCAGGTCGGGGCTGGCAGGGAGGTGACCTTACCAATGCTCCCCGAGCCCTGGCCTCTTCTACAGACCCCAGAGGGTGAGGGAGAGGAGGACAGGAAGCTGAGATGGACGTCCTCAGTGTGCCAGACAAAGGGGCTTTATAGGCTGGGGTAGGGGCATGAGGGGGCAGGGCGGCAGGGAGGGGGGTGGAGGCCCCGCTCCCCGCGGCTCACTGGGGGCTGCCATGGGACTCCCTAGCACTCTCATGCCTTGGCCAGCAGGGGATTGCCGCCAAGAGTCCGGGAGGCCCCTCCGCCTTGGCCGGCTGGGCAGGGGTCTGGTGGGCCCTGGCCACGCGCCCTGGCCTCACCCCGCTGACCAGGTCCACTCTCAGCTTCCTGCCTCGCCCTCTAGGCAGCCTCTGCTGCTGTCTGCTACTGAGGGACCCCTGGCTGCCTGGGAGGGAGGGCAGACTGGGTGGGGTCACAAGGCTATGGGGTCAATGGGGCCTTTGTCCCTGACTAGAGATGGGAGACAGGACAGTGCCAGCCAGCAGCCATGCCTCTCCCTCCCCTGGCCTCTTCCAGACCCTGGCAGAAAGTGAAAACAAAGGGGATGAGGGCCAGCACTGGCCTGCGCCCCGCCCCGCAGCTTCTGAGGTAGCTGCTGCTTCTGCAGGCCTGGGTGCTGTGCTGTGCCACCAAGCCTGGCTCTCTTTCTTTCTTTCTTTCTTTCTTTCTTTCTTTCTTTTTTTTTTTTTTTTTTTTTTTTTTTTTTTGCAGGTCTGGGGATGGAACCCAGGGGAATTCTACCTCCGAGCTATACCCCTTGCCCTATTTTTTTTTTCTTTATTTTGAAACAGGGTCTCACTAAGTTATGAGGGCCTCACTAATTAGCTGAGGCTGTCTGCAAACCGTGATCCTCCAGTCTCAGCCTCCCCAATGCTGGGATTACAAGCGTGCGCCACCACGCCCGGCTTTGTTTTGTTTAGAAACTGGGTCTCACTAAGTTGCTGAAGGCCTTGCTAACTTGTTGGGGTTGGCCTCGAACCTGTGATCCTCCTGCCTCAGCCTCCCAAGCACTGAGATTACAGGTGTGTGCCACCAGACTTGGCTTCCAACCATCTGATGAAGGAGGAGGCTAAGATTCAAACCTGAGGTCAGTCACTTAAGAGGCCTGTGGTCTTAGACAAGTATTCTCACCTCTCTGTGCACCAACGTCCTCTCTGTAAGCCAGGAGTGATGACATGACACTTCGCCACCTCACAGGGTAGTTAAAGGAGGATGTGGGCAGAAAGCACTTTGGTCCACTGGCAGGCACAGAGTGACCAATGAGAGTTAAGTAGCTTCTACAAGGGCCGAATTAGTTCATCTCATGTTGACTATTATTAGCCTCAGCTCAGCAGGTGACAGTTTCTGACCTTATCACCCAATTCCGGGAGGCCATACCTGGCTGCAAGCGGGTATTTCCTATGGGGGAACAGTCCAGCATGGCTGTCATCCCTGCCTCCCAGCCTCCTTTGCTGTCTACGGGAGAGGGAGGGTACAGGAGAGGGTGGGTAAGCCTGGGGTGCCTTGGGCCTGTGAAGGGAGAAGGAGGATTACCCAGGAGCGGGTGGAAGGAGATGAGAGGGAAGGGGGCGGGCAAGAGGGCCTGCCTCCTGCACCTGCTGCTGAGAACAAAGCCGAGCATGATGCAATCCTGGCTGGGCACAGCTGGGGCTGGCAGGCCAGAGGAAAAGTGGATGTCAGGGTAGGAAGGGCGTAAGGTGGGCACAAAGTGCTGGTGGACGCCTGGCCCTGGATTCCTGGCCCACGTGGCTCCTTCCAGTGACTCCAGGCTTCCTCCCAAAGCCCCTGGCCCAGGCCCAAGCCCAGACTCCCCCCAAACAGTCACAGCCACCTTCTATGCAGGAGGCTGGCCTGACGCAATGAGGACATCAGGCAGGCATCTCCTCAGAAGGGAGGCAACTCCCGTGGGGCGAGGGAGGCAGACTCAGATGAGAGCTGTCTCCTCCACCCCTCCCCACGGAGGCCTTCTGCAGGCCTCCCCCCTCTCCTCTTGCCCTGGAAACAAAAGGGCAAAATCCTCCGGAGAAGGTGTGATGGAAGGCGCTGCAGACCCCGAACCCAGGGCCATCCCGAGCCAGCCGGGCCCCAGCACCTCCCAAGGGCAGTTGTCAAGCCAGCGGGGCATCCATGGCCCCCAGGGTGTCTGCCCCAGCTCCCTAGGGCCACCCGGGGAGCCCAGGGAACAAAGGCGTCCAGCTTCCCCTCCACCTAGAGAAAGGGTCCTGTCCACACACCAGGGCCGGGGGAGGATGTGTAAGGAGCCAGGATTCCCCGAGGGGGCTGGGCATGCAAGAACCGGAGGAAGAGGGTTGCAGACGCTGTTGGAGTATCTAAGCCTGGCTTCGCCCCGGCACACACACTGAGGCACAGCTCAGAGTAGCCACTAGGTGGCAGGAGAGGCCTAAGGACTCAGGGCTCCACCCAGGCACCACCAGCCCCGGAGTCCAGAGTACCTGGGAGAATTTCCCTGCTGCTCTGCAGCTTCCAGGATGGGCTCCCTTCCCGAAGCCTTTGGAGAGGCAGAAAACTCTCAGCCCTTCTCTTCAAAAGACTGATGATAAACCGGGCGTGGTGGCGCACACTTATCATCCCAGCATATGGGAGGCTGAGACAGGAGGATACCGGTTTGTGGCCAGCCTCAGCTACTTAATGAGGCCCTCTGCAACTTAGTGAGACCCTGTTGGAAAATAAAGAATAAAAAGAAAGGAAAAGAGCCGGGCGTGGTGGCGCACGCCTGTAATCCCCGCGCTTGGGAGGATGAGACAGGAGGATTGCACAGGTTCGAAGCCAGCCTCAGCTACTTAGTGAGGCTCTCAGCAACTTAGTGAGACCCTGTTTCCAAATAAAATTTAAAAAAGGTCTGGGAGTATAGCCCGGAGGTAGAAAGCCTCTGGGTTCCACCCCTAGTACCACCAAAAAAAAGAAAAGAAAAGAAAAGAAAATAGACCAGCGGTGTAGCTCTGAGGTAGAATGCCCCTGGATTTAATCTCTAGTATCACCACCAACAAAAAAAAAATTTAAATTTTTATTTTTATTTTGAGACAGGATCTCACTAAATTTCCCAGGCTCGCCTCAAACTTGCAATCCTCCAGCCTCAGCCTCCCCAGTTTCTTGGATTATTGGTGAGGGCCATTCACTGGGCTGTAGCTATTTATTGAGTGCTCAATGTGTACTGAGCATGGTAAAAACATGGTTATCTCACCTATTCACAGATGAGTCAGGTGATATCCTTTCTCTTTTATTTTTTGGTACTGGGGATTGAACCCAGAGGTATTCTACCTCCAAGTCCACCCCAGTTCATACATATACATATATGTATATATAAATACTAATATATCTTATATATTTATGTATGTAAATATTTTATATATATGTATATTTGGGGATACTGGGGATTGAACCCAGGGGCATTCTACCATTTTTATGTTTTGTTCGTGAAATAGGGTCTCACTAGGGTGCTAAAAGTCATGCTAGTTGCTGAGGCTATCCTCAAACCTACAATCCTCCTGTCTCATCCTCCCAAGTATTGGGGTTACAGGTGTGCATCACCACGCCTGGCTTCTTATTTTTAATTTTGAAGCAGGGTCTTACTAGATTGCTGAGACTTTCACTAAGTATTGAGGCTGGCCTCATACCTGTGACCTTCTTGTCTCAGCTTCCTAAGTACTGGGATTATAGGTGTGCATGACCTCACCAGTTCATTCTCCCCTTTTTAAAGAGGAAACAAACCCAAAAAGCATCAATAAACTGCCCAAGGTCACACAACCAGCCAGTAGTGAGGCCTGGACTTCTCCTCAGGCTGGCCAGTCCCAGGCAGGGCCTCCCAGGAGTGTTAACAAGTAGGTACCCGCACGGGAGGGGAGCTGGGGGGAGACAAAGGACCCCTGAGTGCATCTGAGAATCCACCGTCCTTCCCCTCACCCCGCCCACCTGGAGATGCCAGGGGCCTCTCCTGTGTGATCCAAGTGCCAGCCACACCTGCTCCCTCTCCTGCTGACCGCACAGAGCATTCTGCGCCCTCCTCACCAGCATCACTGGAAACCATCCACACGTACGTTCCCAACCCAGTATGGTTGCCCCCACGCAGGCGCAAAGGTGATCCCAGCCCAGAGGCCCTGCCGGCCTGGCTGTCCACCTTTTTCAGCAAATACTCAGGGGTGTCTTGGCGTGCTAGGCACAGTGGTAACTGTAGGATGGGGCATGGCAGAGAGGAGCCAGAGTCCACTCCCTGCGTCCAGATGCAGAGGAGCAGTGTCTAAAGCCAGGCCCATGTCTTCTCTACATGCAGTGTCCTACTCAAAGAAAGAGTGACCCCCTGACCAGAAGAAAACAATGTCCACCCCTATTAGTCTTTTTTTTTTTTTTTTTTTTTGCAGATCTGGGGGTGGAACCCAGAGGCATTTGAGCTTCGAGCTAAACCCCCTGCCCTATTTTTTATTCTTTATTTTGAAACAGGGTCTCACTGAGTTGCGGAGGGCCTAAGTAGCTGAGGCTGTCCGCGAACCACGATCCTCCAGTCTCAGCCTCCCGAATGCTGGGATTACAAGCGTGCGCCACCACCCTGGGCCCTATTAGTCTTTTAATTGTGTGTGTGTGTGTGTGTGTGTGTGTGTGTGTGTGTGTGTGTGTGTGACTGAGGATTGAACCCAGGGGTATTCTACCTCTGAGCTACATACCCAGCCCTATTTTATTTTTATTTTGAAACAGGGTCTCACTAGGTTGATTGAAGTCTCACCATTTGCTGAGGCTGGTCTTGAATCTCTGATCTTCCTGTCTCAGCCTCCCAAGTACTGGGATTATAAGTGTGTGCCACCATGCCCAGCTTACTACAGTTCTTTTTTTGTGTGTGTGTGTTACTGGAGGTGGAACCCAGGGGCTTTTCTACCTCCGGGCTATACTCCCAGACCTATTTTTATACTTTTATTTGGAAACAGGGTCTAAGTTGCTGAGAGCCTCACTAAGTAGCTGAGGCTGGCTTTGAACCCGTGCGATCCTCCTGTCTCAGCCTCCCAAGCGCGGGGATTACAAGCGTGTGTCACCACGCCCGGCTTACTAGTCTTTTTAGCACTACCAGGGCTCTGGGGGAAGGGGAGCTTCTGTAGAGAAGGGGTGCCAATGCGAGGGAAACTTAGGGTTTTTTGTGGTACAAGGAACTGAACCTAGGAACACTCTACAACTGAGCAATATCCCCAGGCCCCCTCTGATTGTGGACACTGAAGATTGAACCCAAGGGTATTCTATCTCTGAGTGACACCCTCAACTCTATTTTATTTTCCATTTGGGAACAGGATCTCACTATGTTGCTGAGGCTGGCCTTGAACCTGCAATCTTCCTACCTTAGCCTCCCAAGTACTGGGATTTCAGGTGCACACCACTATGCCCAGCCCTTTATTTATTTTTCATTCATTCATTTATTTTGCGGTACTGGAGATGGAACCCAGAGGCATTCTACCTCTGAGCTACACCCCAGCCCTATTTTTTATTCTTTATTTTGAAACCAGGTCTCACTGCGTTGAAAAGGGCCTCACTAATTAGCTGAGGTTATTCGCGAACTGTGATCCTCCGGTCTCAGCCTCCCAAACACTGGGATTACAAGCGCGTGTCACCACGTCCGGCTTATTTTGTATTTTGAACAGGGTCTCATTAAGTTGTTGAGGGCCTCGCTAAATTGCTGAGGCTGTCCTCAAACCTGTGATCCTCCTATCTCAGCCTCCCCAGTTCTGGGATTACAGGCCTGTGCCACCATGCCCACTGCATAGTGCTTGGCTCTTAGTCTCTCACACAGAAGCCTTGCTGCTAAAGATTCTCTTTTCTGTTCTTCCAGACCTGCTGAACACTCCAAGCTCAGACATTACCATCTGGCACTTATTATCCTGTCCCAGTGTAAACCCAGCTAACCTCTCTCATCCTCCATCTGTGCCATCACCCCTCATTCTGCAGAGTAAAGGCCCAGAGACCATACCAAGTTTCTCAGAAGGGCGAGGAGAAAGCCGGGCTTCACCCTGTGGAGTGAGATGAGGAGCCCAGGGTTTGAAGGACGCTGGGGCCGAGCTCTCTTTATAGACTGGGCTTCTGCTGGGTGTGGTGGTGCATGCCTGATAGGAGTCTGAGGCAGGAGGATCATAAATTCCATGAGCTGGGCAAGATGGAGCACACTCGTAATCCCAGTATTTGGGAGGCTGGGACAGAAAACCAGCTTCCGTAACTTAGCAACTTAGACTGTTTAAAAAAAAAAAAAAAAAAAAAAAGCTGGGTGTGGTGGCGCACACTTGTAATCCTCCTTCTTGGGAGGCTGAGACAGGAGGATCAAAGATTTGCAGCCATCCACAGCAACACAAGACCTTCCTCAATTTTGTGAAACCCTGTTCCAAATAAAATAGGGCATAGCTCAGAGGTAGAATGCCCCTAGGTTCAATCCTGAATCAGTCTCTCTCTCTCTCTCTCTCTCTCTCTCTCTCTCTCTCTCTCTCTCTCTCTCTCTCACACACACACACACACACACACACACACACACACACACGTGAAAATAAAAAATAAATAGGGCTGCCGGGCGTGGTGGCACACGCTTGTAATCCCCGCGCTTGGGAGGCGGAGACAGGAGGATCGTGCAGGTTCGAAGCCAGCCACGCTGGCTTAAGAGACCCTGTTTCCAAATAAAAAGCATAAAAATAGGTCTGGGAGCGTAGCCCGGAGGTAGAAGGGTTTCCAGGAATCCCAGTACCACCAAAAAAAAAAAAAAAAATAGGGCTGAGGGTGTAGCTTGGGAGTAGTAGAATGGCCCTGGTTCAACCCCCAGGACAAAATACATACATATACATACATACATACATACAAAAACATGGCGTTGAGATTTGTGAATAAGAGACTTTGAGACCTTCTTCGGATCAGTTTTTTGAAAATGCGACTCCCAAGTCAGGGTTTCATCTTGGCAGCATGTTTTCCTCTAAGAATGCAGCAGGGAACTTGCAATTTTTTTTTTTTTTTTTTTTTTTGGTGGTACTGGGGTTCCTGGAAGTCCTTCTACCTCCGGGCTATGCTCCCAGACCTATTTTTATACTTTTTTACTTGGAAACAAGGTCTCTTTAAGCCAGTGCGGCTGGCTTCGAACCTGCGCGATCCTCCTATCTCTACCTCCCAAGCGCCGGGATTACAAGCGTGCGCCACCACACCCGGCCTTGCTGACAATTTTTAAAAATGCATTAAGGTGCTGGGCATGGTGGCGCAGGCTTGTAATCCCAGCATTCAGGAGGCTGAGACAGGAGGATCACAGTTCACGGACAGCCTCAGCTACTTAGCGAGGCCCTCCGCAACTCAGTGAGATCCTGTTTCAACAATAAAAAGACTAGGGCTGAGGGTGTAGATCGGAGGTACAATGCCCCTGGGTTCCATTCCCAGTACTGCAAGAGAAAAAAAAAGCATTGAAGTGGTACACCGGGCCCTAAGCAGGGAATTTGAAGGGAGGCTGGCGGGAAGGTGATGATAGGAGATAAGTGGTCCCACGAACACAGTGGTATAAATCAGAGGAACACTGAGGCCTGTTCTCCAAAGGGCTCAAGAGGGAATGGCTCGGCGGGCGTGGTGGCGCACGCTTGTAACCCCAGCATTCGGGAGGCTGAGACAGGAGGATCACGGTTCACGAACAGCCTCAGCTACTTAATGAGGCCCTCTGCAACTCAGTGAGACCCTGTGTCAAAATAAGGAATAAAAGAAAAATAGAGCTGGGGTGTAGCTTGGAGGTAGAATGCCCCTGGGTTCCATCCCAAGTACTACCTAAAAAAAAAAAAAAGAGGGAATGGGCAGCAGGAGGGATGCAGGCTAAACTTAGGAGGAGCCTAGACCGCCAGCCTTGGCTGCCAGGGTGACTGTGTGGTGAAATGTGGAAGCCCCCAGGTAGAGGGCAGGCGGCTACTCACCAAGGCAGAAGGCCACAGCTCTCCACCCTGAAGGCTCTCTGGAATTCTGAACTTCTTGGGAAAGAAAGCAGCTGTGAGCAGTGACCTATAGCCTCAGAAGTTTTCAGCATCTCTAATTTGGATGAGGTCAACACTGGGTGTGCTCTGGTTGATGACATCCCAAGGACATCTCCCATTCCTTGGGGAGGGCAAGGAGTTATTCTGTGTGTGTGTGTGTGTGTGTGTGTGTGTGTGTGTGTGTGTGTTATTGAGAATGGAACCCAGGGGCTTTTCTACCTCCGGGTTATACTCCCAGACCTATTTTATACTTTATTTGGAAACAGGGTCTCACTAAGTTGCTGAGAGCTTCACTCAGTAGCTGAGGCTGGCTTCGAACCTGGGTGATCCTCCTGTCTCAGCCTCCCAAGCGCTGGATTGCAAGCGTGCGCCACCACGCCCGGCTGAAGGTAAGGAGTAATAAGAAGGGAGAGGGCCGGAAAAATAGACCTGAGCAATGTGAAGCAATGTGAGATAATTTCTAAACATTTTTATTTCAAATCTCGTTTCACCCCTTCCCAAAAAGACATGGGTCGGTACAGCAATCATAAAAAGGAGATACAAACACAAGAGTCAAATGTCTCCCGCACTGACACTTACAAAAACCGGGAATTGTACATGGGGCTTCCAAACAGGACCTGCAGCAGCTACTAATGTCCCTTTACAAGAGTCAAACATGCCTATCGATACAGTATATACAGACACCCCATTCTGGAACTAATCTACAGGGACATCCCAACACCCACCCCTCCATCCCCAGAAAAATACCAAAACACACCCAAAGTGCATTTGTTTTGTTTATATCAAAACAGCTTTCCCTCTCCCAACCCACCCTCTGACCCTCCCACCCCATTTAAGATTGGCCTGCAAGTCTATTTTAACCATTTAGTCATTTTTTATAGTTTATGAAAATAAATTATACAGCAACTATTTTAATAAATTAAGCACAAAAAGGGAGAGTAAAGGAGGAAAACTAAACGGGAAGACAGAAACCAGGCCACGCTTTGGCTTGGAGGGAAGGAGTGGCCAGAGAGGACAGAGTGGTTGCAGGGTGTGTGGCTCCCCTTCTGGTGAAGAGCTGGCAACCACCTGAGCTCAGAGTGACACCCCCTTCGTTGAGATTCTTAAAAATAACCAAAATGTACAGCAGCGGCTGTGCCATGGGCAGCACCAGTTTGGGCATCCCACCAACCAGTCTGCCCAAGAGCGTGCCTGGATCCCGCTGTCCCTCAAGGGAGCACCAGGGAGGGAGTCGGCAGACCAGCCTGCCCACTCCACCCGAGCTGGTCAGGGAACTGGATGCAGCTTTGCGCACGCTGCCCGTGCAGAACACGATCGCCCCGCGTTCTCGCCAAGGGTGTCCTCTGTTCCCAACACTCTATCTCCAGGAGCAACCAGACGTTCGTGTCTTCCTGCCGTGGCTGGCTGCTCTCGCCTGCCCCTGAGGCTTCTTGGCTTGTGGAGGAGGGGGAGGGGGGAGCAGTGCCAGGTGCCCTCACACCCCTCTGGAGATGAGATGGGGTGAAGGGGGGCACACAGCATGCAGGACTGGCTTCCCAGGAGGTAGATGAGAATGGGAGGGGAGGTGAAGGTGCAGGGAGGCCGGGAAGGGAGACAGAAGAAACTGGTGACCCTATCGGGAAGGCCAAGAGCAACGCAAGGACAGACATGTGACGTCTGCGCATAAAGAAAGGTCTTTCTCTGGCAGATGAGAATATTCTAGATGCAACTCATTCCTCCATTTTTTAACTGCAGTACCTGAGTCCCTGGGGCCTGTCTCTGATATCGACCCCATCTCACTCCTCCCAAAGCTTTGCTCAAGCCTGCCTGTCATTTTGTGCTGAGCACGAAGCCTCCGATGTCAAAACAGGATATATCATGGGGACTTGCAGACTTTTGTGGCCCAAAAATCCTATAGCTATCATAATGCGGCAAATTTTTCTTTTTTTTTTTCTTTTTTAATAAAAAAGTTTTACTCCCCAGGAGCAAATAAATCACTTTGAACTACTGATAAACACTGCTGCAGTGAAAAGAAAGATGGCTACATGTATGCAATAGCACAAACTCAGTGTAAGGACAGCCGTGTCGACAATTAGAGATAAACCACTTACCATCCCCCCTTTCCCACAAACCAAACCCAGAGGATTCCCATAGGGAAAATGCCTAACTCAAAAGCTCCTCCCCTACGCACAGGGGCCATGTCATTCTCTTCAAAGTGGAAAACAAATCCCAGTCTCCCCCAGAGGAGATGCTCTCAACACCCCAGCTGGTAGCAAAACTTCTGCAAACAAAGACACACACACACACACACACACATGCGCCCGCGCACACACACAGACATGTAGACCTCCTTCCAGCAGCCACAGCTGTACCTCAGTGCCTAGTTCTCCAACTGCTAGGGAGAGCTAAGGGAGAGGCAGCGGGAAGTAAAGGCGCTCACCTGGGGCAGGAAGGTCCTCCCGGCCCCACCTCCGGCCGGGTTGGAGCTTCAAGCTGGCCGTGCTGTTCTGGGGGCTCAGGGTGAGGCTGGAGGAGCTGGCTCACTGGGGCACCTCAGCTCTGCCCTGCCCCTCACATGTGGCCTGGGAACTCTGACTACTCCCAATCCTTCTGGGACGTGAGCTATCTCCTCCTCACCCCCACCTCAACAGGGGCTTACACACTCAGCCCAAGTGAACAGGAGAGGAGAGCAGAGGCCACAGAAGTAGCTCCCCGCCAAGTCTTTCTTCACAGGAGCCCAGTGCTGCCACTGCGGCTCCGTCCTGGAGGGCTACACTCACTTCGCCTCGGCACGGGCGGGGCCAGGCCAAGACCATCCCTTTAGGGCCAGCTGTCACCTGCTCTAGCCTTGCACACGCGCTTCAAGTGCCAGCAGGTTGTAGCAGCAGTTGTCACTAGCTCACACTGGCTCATACCCACCCTGAGGAAGGTTACAGCAGCTCAGTTATAAATAAGTGAAGGTACAAATGCAGGGCCGAGGGTACTACCACCACCACCCTCGACTCGGAAACCGACAGCGGGTCCCCAGGAGGGAAAGCACGTCCCAGCTTGTGACCTGAACATACAACCACTAGACTGCATTTCAACTAGCACCGCAGAGCACCAGCAGGGGTGCAGGCCAAGTGCTGGCATGTGCCTAGCCCACTCCTGCGCCCTCTGCCCCCTCACTCCTCACAAGGCCCCCACGGGGCCCCCAACACCCATGCCAGGTGGAGACTGTCTCTCACGCTTCCATCTGCAGCCTCATCTACTGAGGAACGTCAGGCTAGTCTGAGCAGCGGCTAAAGCACAGAAAGACCACAGACAGCGGAGCACTCCTCCCCACGCCTCTGCAGCTGGTCTGTGTACCTGAGTGGAAGCCCTAGGGCCAGGGGTGCAGGGCTCTGCCTCCGCAAGGGCCTGAGCTGGCAGCAGTAAACAGGGAGTCCTGGCTGACAGGCAGGTGCCTGCTGACTCTGCCCTCAGCTCACCTCAGCACCCCTCAGCCTTCACAGCTGCCTGGCGCCTGAGGAGCTTCAGCTAGACGGCTGCACCGACACAGGCTTCTTTCCTGACGCTGCTGTAGGGGCTGTGCTGTTCAGCACACGCCATGCAGATTTCCGCTTCCTTGCTTTTTGGTCATGTTTTTCTTCTTGTCATGCTGCCCCCTCCTACAACCCAAAGCCTGATTTGGCACGGAGCTTCCCAGACCATCTGGTCTAGCCTGGCCTCACCCACTCTAAACATCTTTAGTGACAGTCCTCTATTCACCACCACCACGAGTCCTTCTCCAGCTGCTTTATGTGTGGCAATCACCTGCAAGCGTCCTTGGGCCAGGGATCATGTATATGTTTTCCACGGTTTCTAGCCCAGAGACACACACACACAAACACACACACTAGAAAACATTGTTTAAATTATGGATGGCTCAGCCGGGCGTGGTGGTGCACGCTTGTAATCCCAGCATTCAGGAGGCTAACACAAGGGGGATCGTGGTTCACAGCCAGCCTCAGCAACTTAGTAAGGCCCTTTGCAACTCAGTGAGACCCTGTTTCAAAATAAAGAATAAAAAACAGGGCTGGGGGTGTAGCTCAGAGGTGGAATGCCCCTGGGTTCCATCCCCAGTACTGCCAAAAAAAAAAAAAATATATATATATATATATATATATATATATATATGGATATGGGTGGCTAAAATAGGGATGGGGGAATCCCAGACCTTTAGTGGCAATATTAGCCACTCAAGGACCTCAATGGACTCCAGACTTCAAGGTCTACAGAGGGTGGCACTTTCTATAAGATGGCAAGTGAGCTGCATCCTGCAGAGGCAAGACTAACAGGTTAGGCCAATCTCTGGAACCACAATCCCAATTAGTTGATAAGACAGTGCTACAGGCCAAGAAAAAAAAAGAACCTATCAGAAGTGGGCTGAGATTATACTGCAAAGCTCAGTGTGGGATATTTCTTTACTGCCAGCTGATGATGCAAGTTTCCTCTCTGTTCAGCTACTAAGTTAAAGACTGGTCTTCTATGAAAAGCATAAAGCTGAAGGCCAGTGCTTCCAGATGAGGCAGTTTTACAAATTACCAAGATACTGGGTTCTCACCCCAAAACATCAGGAAGCACAAACCCAACAACGTGATTTATCTTGTGAGCTGGGCAGACGTAAGCACAGAGAACCCAAAAGAGTCAGCCTCAAGGACACTTACTGCAGAAAAGTAATGAAGACCCAACAGCTGTCACAGTAACCTCCCCCCAGAGGAATTCTCCAAGAAAGCAAATTCACAATGTTTTATGATTTAGCAATGGTCAGCTGCAAAAAAATTAAAAGGACCACTAAAAAACACTGAGTTTTTCTCCTCTGTCCACATCAACCTGGAAAACAGGTAACTCTCAAAATCAGCATCCGACAGACTTCTCAGTAAGTGGAGGGCCATGGGATCAGGAAACATCTTTGTTGCTAGAATAAACTAGAAAAGACACAGAAAAATGGAGAAGCCCTTGCTACCTCCCATCCCAGGAGTGAGATGACAGAGGTAAGCCTAAAAACATAGACGCGATGCTCTCTTCCTCTGAACTAAGGAAATCCCTTCAAGGCTGGGACGCGTGCGCTTTCCTCCACAGGAGCACGCAGCTTGTCTCTCGCCTTCCCGCACACTCCCTCTCACCAGCTGACAGAGTGCGGAGGGAGAGCTGACTCTGAAGCCCTGGACATGGTTTGCCACGAACCACCTGGAGCATGCTCTGTTAACCTCAGCAGCCCGTGACTGGAGCGCTGGAGCGTGGAGCTGCTCAGGTGATGAGAACAGTACTGCCTGACAGCGGGCAGAGAACAGTGTCGCCATGACTGGAGTGCAATGTAGTTACCTCAAGAGGGAGGGCTGAGGAGGGTGGAGGGAGAACAGTGTTAACTTCAGGTCACAGAGCTTAAAGAATTAATTAAGTAAAATAAAACTAATATAGCTTCCATGAGAGGTGATTCTGAAATTAGGTTCCTAAACCCTAAAAAGGAAAGGATGTGAGGAGTCACCGTTTCCTCCAGCAAAAGCCAGTTGCCAGTTTTTGTCCAACAATCTTCTCTTCCAGATGACCTGCTCTGCTTTCTCCAGAAATCCTGCTCCTACTGAAGCTGGCAATGAGCAGATTCTCCTTCCCTCCAACTTCCCATCCTGTTTTGCACCTCTCTAGCCCCTCCTCCCTTCTGCAAGGCTCATGGTGAAGACCCCAACTCTGCTTTTGGCACCAGCTGAATGACTGGCCCTGTCCTCCCTGCCCTGGAGACCTGCTCACCCTTCACACCATGTGCACTCCAAAGGGCACAAACCCCAGCTGCCTTCCTGGTGAGTTTTCCTTACTGAGAAATACAAATATCAAAACAAAACTTTTGAAAAGAAACAGTGTTGAGACTTCCAGTGTTCCAAGGAGCTCATCTAGTTGGGACGTCACAGGGTGGGTGTGAATGGTAGAGCCCTCGCTCAGAGTGGCTGTGTGCTTCATCCAAACCCCAGGCTGCAGGAGAAACTGAAATCTCTGCACAGAGAATGCCAACCCTTCCTATTCCCTTTCTCCTCATTCTTCTTCTCATGGTAGCTTCGTTTAGTTCCTCAAACTGGAGCTCGGCAACCAAATGCCTAGGTAAGAAAAGAAGAAGAAAAAACTTAGAATGGCTCAACAGAGTAGAACCAAAATGGAGCAAAAGAATAGCCTCCCTGCTGGAGGGGCACAGCTCAAGAGCAGAGCAGGCGCTGGGTATGGTGGCTCAGGCCTACGTCCTAGCTACTGGGGAGGCTGAGGTGGAAGGATTACGTAGGCCCAGAAATTCAAGGCCAACCTGGGCAACATAGCAAGACCATATCACAATAAAAATACACACAAAAAAACACAAAAACTTAAAAAAAAAAAAAAAAAAGACTGGAGCCTGGATAGTCAAATGTTTCCACACATAATGTAGCTGGTTGAAGATGTAGGATGGCCTCTCTGGAGGTCTGAAAAGATTATGCCTTTAGTGTGTGGTGGTGGGTGGGAGACTGAGACAAGAGAAATGCAGGTTGAGGACAGCCTCAGCAAGTAGTAAGACTCTCATCAACCTAGAGAGACCCTGTTTCAAAATAAAAAAAAAATAGGGCTGAGGGTATAGCTCAGAGGTGGGATGCCCAGTGCCACCCCACACACACACAGGACCTTCCCCTTGGCAAGTGCTACTTCCCCTTCCCAGGAGTCCTCAGGCCCAAGCCTGGAGCGAGTATAGCATTATGCTATTCTTTGTCACAGCAAAAAGGGACGCTGAGAGCTCAGTTCAAACTTTTGCCATACACGACTGCTTCCACATGCATGCCAGATGGCTACCCACTGGCGGCACCTCGTCTCTCCATGCTCCACTCCACCTCAGGCAGGGCCCATGTACATATGGGTCCTCTGATGCGGAATGCTCTCCTCCCAGATGTCCCTGTGGCTGCCCTGTTGATACCCAGACCTCATGAAGGCTCTCCTGATCACGCACACCTTAGTGCCCTGCTACTAACCACTAAAGTTCGTCTTATTTTCCTCAGAACACGTACAGCTGCCTGAAATTAGCCTATTCATCTGCTTAAATGTTCACTGCTTGGCTTTCCCTACAAGTAGCTCAGTGAGAACAGGGCCTTTGACTGCCTGTTAGGAACTTTATTCCCAATTCACTCTGGATACCTAACAAATAAGATGGTATTGGCTGAATGACAACTCAGAAAAACTCTCCCATTTTTGGACCCCCGTTAACAAAAAGGCTCTTCTAAAAAAGTTAGGCTGAAATGTAACTCATGCAACTTACACTCCTTTTCCTCCTTTTGTGGTACTGGGAGTGTAGCCCGGAAGCAGCCCCTGGATTCTACCCCCAGTACCACCAAAAAAAAAAAAAATAGGACTGGGGGTGTAGCTCAGAGGTAAAATGCCCCTGGATTCCATCCCCAGTACCGGAAAAAAAAAAAGAGGGGGGGGATAAAGAAAAACCCATGGGACACCAATACCAGCTGTCACTCTCCACTGGAAACAGAGAAAGTAAAGAGATTAAAGTCTTTCCTCAGTCTGAGGCAGTTACTCCCGTTGGTTTGTTTTGTATGGGGGATGGGACTGAGGGACACAGAAGGTTAGAGGAGAAGCCCAGGTATCCAGTGCTTAGCAATGACACCCACACTAAGGGAAAATGGAACCACTGCAAACTGGCAGTAGATAATAGAATGTGAGCTCTTACTCAGCCAACACCACCAAAATCACAGTTCCCTTCAACTATATTCCTTACTTACCTCAAACTCTCTTTTTTTCCTGTGAGGGAGGGTAGTGTGGATTGAACTCAGGGCATTCTACTGCCAACCTACATGCCTAGCCCAATTTTACTTTTTATATTGAAACAAGGTCTTGCTAAGTTGCTGATGCTGATCTTGAAGCTGCAATCCTCCTGGTCTCAGTCTCCTAAGTACATCCCACTTGCCTCAAACTTTCAAAGTTAACTTTAGTGTAGCTTGAAAGGCTGATTAGAATTCACTTGCATAAACCAGTATTCCAAGATATTTAATGGAGAATAAATGACTCAGTGTAGCAATGGGAGAATAGCCTCTGAAATAAATTAATTCCTCCATTCTCTTCAATAAATTACTTTGCAGTGGCTCCAAGGCTCTTTCTCCTTATCCCCATAACCCAAGCTGTGGGACTTGGTAGAGCCCCTGCTGAAGTACCTACTGCAAACAAAGGCATGTTTCATCCCCTCAGAAGGTTCTCCTCCCCTTGGCTTCCTACTTTATGTATCATTTGTGCATCAACAGGGAGATCAGCCAAGACAAGTCGGAGAGAAAGCTGAACACTCAGCTCTACTTGTGTTTCCTCCTCCTCATTTATATTCAGCAGTTAGCTTGCACGTTGCTTGGCAAATACTCTTTATGCCCTTCGTGTTTGCTCTTCTCTCAAATGGGGCATGTGCCCCTCTGAGGAGCCCATTTGTCCTATCCACTAATTCCACGGCCAGATGCCTGGATTGGAGTATGCTTTGGAGGGTGGAAGGCTCAACACATGTCGAGAGCTGCTGGGTCCACACACCAGACAGGGAAGCAAGAGCTCCTACCCTCGGTGGCAACCAGCAGGGCCCCTCGCTACGTGGAGGGTTCCACCTCTTGCTTCTGTTTGGAAATAAGCTGCGCTTCCTTTAGAGACAGGTATACCTCTTCCTGAGGATCGTAGTAGTAGAATTTTCGGATATAAGAGATCAGAGGTCTGTAAAAAATAAGAAGGATACACACATAGTGTTATTAGTATAAAATATAAAAGAAATGCCAACTTTATTCAACTCTTTCTCTTTACTCCCTTAATCTTGACCTGAAACTACACCTAAGACTTTCTGCCAACCTAATACAATTCTCATTTTCTCACTTATCACAGTTCTGTCTCGTGTGTGTGTGTGTGTGTGTGTGTGTGTGTGTGTGTGTGTGTGTGAGATGGGGATCAAATCTGGGACCTCCTGCAAGCTAGGCAAGTGTTCTACCACCCAGCTACACCTCCAGCCCTGTCTCCCTAGATCTTAACCACTCCCACTCCACTCTTCATAGGATCTGAAGAAGGCAGGCCAATACACTCACCTTCCTCCCTTTTGGCTGCAATGTGACAGATCTAGAATTAGTGCTGAGACACAGGAGAGGTGAAAGAATGATGCTCATGACTATTTTATGCCAGGCTCTCTGCCTGTATAAGCAGCTTGCGGGCCTTACTGACATTTCTAATTCACCCTCCATACTCCCCACTCCTGCCCCAACCCTCATCACCCCACTGTACTTAGGCAGTGGAAGATCCGGGATGTGATCTATCCGGACAAGCTGTCGGATCCGGAATCTGCAAAGGTGCTGAAGGGATTTGACATTGCTGAATCGGGACACTGGATAGAGCAACTGGACTGGAGTTGGTGGCAGTCCTTTGAGAATGAAAACGAAGAGAAATATTCAGAGGGAACAATGCACCTAACCACAACTCTTTTTTTTTTTTTGGGGTGGTACTGGGGGTGGAACCCATTGGCTTTCTACCTCTGGGCTATACTCCCAGACCTATTTTCTATTTTATTTGAAAACAGGGTCTCACTAAGTTGCTGAGAGCCTTACTACGTAGCTGAGGCTGGCTTCGAACCCGTGCGATCCTCCTGTCTCAGCCTCCCAAGCACGGGGATTACAAGTGTGCGCCACCACGCCCGGCAAAATGGGGCTTTTTTATAGCTCATATATCTATTTTGTGCAAAAACAGTTCCAAAAAGGGCCACTGGGGCCAGGCGTGGTGGTGCACACTTGTAATCCCCGGGCTTGGTAGGCAGAGACAGGAGGATCCTGCAGGTTCGAAGCCAGCCTCACTGGCTTAAGAGACCCTGTTTCCAAATAAAATATAAAATAGGTCTGGGAGTGTAGCCCGGAGGTAGAAGGCTCCTTTTGCAGAAGCATCACTACCCTATTTCATGCTCAAGGGAACTTATTTACTCTGCTGAATGACTGTGTGTGCGTGCGCGTGTGTGTCTGTGTGTGCTCGTGCGTACGATATTAGTGATTGAACTCCAAGAACACTTTACTACTGAGCTATATCCTCAGTCCTTTTTATTCTTTAAGACAGGGACTCTGGGCTGGGGTATAGCTCAGTGACCAGAATGCTTACCTAGCATGCCCAAGGACTTGGGTGTGATCCTCAACACCACACACACACACACACACACACACACACACACACACACGCACACACGCACACATGCACGCACGCGCATGTACACGCAAAGAGACACACGGTTTGAGACAGGAGCTTGCTAAATTACCCAGACTGGCCTCAAACTTCTGATCCTCCTGCCTTAGCCTATAAAGTAGTCTGGATTACAAGCCTATTCCACATGCCCATCTTCCCCAGAAGCATTCTTAACAGCCGAGAATCTTGCTCCCCAAAACAGCCCAGTGAATAATGCCAAGCTAGAGACTTTGTTTGAGGCTCAGTAGCCAATCCCAGGTTAAGATTCTCAAGCAAGGACAAGAATCAAAAGCCTCTCTGTTGGGAATGGGAGATACTTATTCAGCATTATCTAACAGCATTCTCAAGGTGAGGACTCAGGCTGTTCACAAGTGCCGTAGTTTGGATATAGTGTTTCCAAAGGGTTGTGTGGAAGCTTGGCCCCCTCTGTGGCAGAACCTTTTAAAAGGTGGGGTCTAAAAGAAGGTGACTATGTTATGGGGACTCCATGTTTAAAAGGGATCGGTCTCCTAGGAGTGTGTCAGGTCTTTGGTACTGAATTAGGTCCGTTGACAATGGGTTGTTCTAAGTGAACCTGGCACCTCCTCTCAATTCCTCTTCTGCACACATTCCTGCCACTGTAATGGCATCTGTCACTGATGCCATCCACCAGGAGGCCCTTACCAGAGCCCAGACGATGCCATACCATGCTCTCCAGAACTATAAGTTAAATAAACATTTTTCTTTTTTTTGTGGTACTGGGGATTGAACCAAGAGGAATTCTATTCCACCCAGCCCTAATTTATTTTTATTTTTATTTTGAAACAGGGTCTTACTGGGTTGGTGAGAGTCTCACTACTAGCTAAGGCTGACCTTGAACCTGCAATCCTCCTGCCTCAACATCCCAAGTACTAGAATTACAGGTATGTGCTACCACACCTGGATAACCTTTTTTAATAACTTACTCAAAGAAGCTGGGTGTGGTGGTACATGTTGGTAATTCCAGGATTTGGGAGGCTGAGACAGGAGGATCATGATTTGCAGCCAGCCTCGGCTACTTAGTGAAGCCTTCTGCAACTCAGTGAGACCCTGTTTCAAAAATCAAGAATAAAAGCTGGGTGTGGTGGCACACGCTTGTAATCCCAGCATTCAGGAGGCTGAGACCAGAGCATTGCAGTTCGTGGACAGCCTCAGCTACTTAGTGAGGCCCTCCGCAACTTAGTGAGACCCTGTTTCAAAATAAAGAATAAAAAATAGGGAAGGGGGTGTAGCTTGGAGGTCAAATGCCCCTGGATTCCATCCCCAAACCTGCAAAAATAAACAAACAAATAAAGAAAGAATAAAAAATAGGGGAGGAGGTGTAGCTCAGAGGTCAAATGCCCCTGGGTTCCATCCCCAGACCTGCAAAAAAAATAAAATAAAGAATAAAAAATAGGGCTGGGGGTATAGCTCGAAGGTAGAATGTCCCTGGGTTCCATCCCCCATACTTCAAAATAATAATATAAATAAATAAAATAAATAAATAAATAAATAAAGTTCTCAAGTCTCAGGTATTTTGTTAGAGCAAAAGAAAACGAACCAAGATAAGAGAGCTCCCTACAAAATTCCAGCTGTAGTAGAAAGACTGGTAAGTAGAAAGCAAGAACTGAAATAAAAGTTGATAGGCCTATCGTTCCTGCCATTTACTTCATGCCAGGACAATCAGGTTTAGCCACCTTTATTCATTCCTTGCCAGCATTCCCTTTTCTGCTTCTGAAGTTATGTTGGGTTATAGAAACAGAAAAAGAGATGATGATGCTTTTTTTTTTTTCTCCAAAGTACTGGGGATTGAACCCAGAGGCACTCTACCTCTGAGCCATACACTCGTACACTTTTTTTTTTTTTTTTTTTTAGTACTTGGGATTGAACCCAGGGGCATTTTACCTCCAATCTACACTCCCAGACTGATTTTTTTTTTTTTTCAGTACTAGGGATGAAACCTAGGGGTATTCTAGCTCCTAGCTATGCCCCCAACCCTATTTTTTATTCTTTATTTTGAAATAGAATCTTACTGAGTTGCAAAGGGCTTCACTAAGTAGCTGAGGCTGTCCGAGAACCGTGATCTTCCTGTCTCAGCCTCCCAAATGCTAGGACTACAAGAGTGCACCACCATGCCTGGCTTTATTCTTTATTTTTGAAATAGGGTCTCACTAAGTTTCAAAGAGCCTCATTAAGTAGATGAGGCCTGCTGAAAACATGTGATCCTCCTGTCTCAGCCTCCCAAGTACTGAAATTACAAGCATGTACCACCATGCCCAACTTTTTATTTTATTTATTTTATTATTTATTATTTATTTATTTGTGGTACTGGGGTTCCTGGAAACCCTTCTACCTCTGGGCTACACTCTCAGACCTATTTTATACTTTTATTTAGAAACAGGGTGATCCTCCTGTCTCCACCTCCCATGCACAGGGATTACAAGTGTGCACCACCACATCCGGCTATATTATTATTATTATTATTATTATTATTATTAGTAGTAGTAGTAGTAGTAGTAGTAGTAGTAATAGTAGCAGTAGTTGTTGCTGTTGTAGTAGTAGTACCTGGGGTGGAACCCATGTGCCTTCTACCTCTGGACTACACTCCCAGACCTATTTTATACTTTATTTGGAAACAGGGTCTGACTAAGTTGCTGAGAGCCTCACTAAGTAGCTGGGGCTGACTTCAAATCTGTGCGATCCTCCTGTCTCAGCCTCCCAAGAGAGCTGGGATTACAAGCATGCGCCACCATGCCCAGCTTTTATTTTTTATTTTGCAACAGGTTCTTACTAAATTGCAAAGGGCCTCACTAAGTAGATGAGGCTGGCTACAAATCTGTGATCCTCTTGTCTCAACCTTCCAAGTACTCGGATCACAAGTATGCACCACCATGTCTGGCTTATAATGAAGCTTTTAGAAGAATAACAACTACAGTTGTGTGGACAAGCTGGGATTGGTGCTACTCAGTGCAGAAGTGCCTGTAGAGACTCCAGTCAAGCTCAAGGGGAGCTGCACACCCTCATCAGGCTCTGTGCTGGGGAATCCCAACCCCCAGTGCCACAGAACAAAGATACCCGCCCATAACAGCAGGGACACTCAAACAGGTTCAAGGGAACTAAGACTATCTTGGTTCAATAAACAAAGGGACTATGGAAGGTAAATAAGCAAACTATCCTGAGAAAGAATTGGAAATAAAAAAATTTTTGAAAGAATTCTTTGTCTGCCATTATCATATCAAAAGAAATTCTGTAGGCACACTGGTAGGGGAAAAAGATCTACAATTATTGGGGTATAGTTTCAAACAGTTTTTCTATTTTATTTTGTGGGTCTGGGGATTGAATCCAGGGGCAGTCTACCTCCGAGCTACACCCTCAGCCCTATTTTTGATTCTTTATTTTGAAACAGGGTCTGAATCGCAAAGGGCTTCACTAAGTAGTTGAGGCTGGCCATGAACTGCAATCCTCCTGTCTCAGCCTCCCAAATATTGGGATTACAAGCGTACACCACCATGCTTGGCTCTAAGTTACTTTTTAGAGTAGCTTTTTTTGGTGCTACTGGGAGTGAAACCCAGGGACCTTCTACCTGTTAGCTATACTTCCGCCCCTTTGAAAACACAGGGTCTCCCTAAATTGCTGATAGCCTCACCAAGTTGCTGAGGATAGCTTGAACCTGTGATCCTCCTATCTCAGCCTCCCAAATACTGGGATTATAAGTGTGTGCCACTACATCCAACTGTAACTGAACTTTTGAGCCTCAGCCTCAGTTTCCTCATAGGCAAAATGAAAATAGCCTTATTTAATAAACTGACCTTGATGCTCTTACCAAAATTAGAGACATTTATTGTTTTTGTTTTGCAGGTCTAGGGATGGAACCCAGGGGCATTCGACCTCCAAGCTACAGCCCCTGCCCTATTTTTTATTCTTTATTTTGGAACAGGGTCTCACTGAGTTGCACAGGGCTGCACTAAGTAGCTGAGGCTGTCCGTGAACCACGATGCTCTGGTCTCAGCCTCCCGAAGGCTGGATTACAAGCATGTGGCACCACGCCCGGCGAAATTAGAGATATTTAAACCAAGAAACTAACCAAGTATCTGGCACATGATAGGCACTCGACAGTAGCAAACATTAGAAGGTCTAGCCCTTAATATAATGTCAAGAATCTTAAAGTTAAAATCCTTCAGGTGGGGAACATTCATGGCATGAAATGAACTGTCCTGTGAAGGGCAAGACTCCACAAAGTCAATACTCAGCAAGCAGCGAAATGCTGCAGAGTCCACTCCTGAGAGTTGCCTGGTTTGCCCTTGTACCCTGCCCTTGGTAATCACGCCATGCTTGGTATATTGTGCTGAACATGCGCTCTTCTTGCCTTTGTCTTCTTTCCTGCCCTCTCTTTGAGACTATGAGCTCTCTGAGGGCAGTCATGAGGCATTAGCACTGAATTACAAAATAAACATTTGTTAAATAAGTACTCCAAAAAGCCACAAACTTTAAGAATTGCTAAGCAGAGTCAATTCCTGAGGGAGGTTTCTAACTTTCCTTTTAACCAAGTCAAATGTATGATACCCAAATGTGTTGACAGCACTGAATCAAATACTAAATGAAGTGGGAATTAATACAGTTTACACCTTGTCATGTCTCATTTAAATCAAGATTATACAAAACATTCCTGTCACCTGATTCAGTCCTGTTACTGATGTTCTTCCCAAGGCTCCCTTGCAAGTCCCATTTATTAGTGCAATTTCTTGGCACCATGTTTAAGAATCTTAATTTTTTTTTATTTTTTGTACTAGAGGCCTTCTACCTCTGAGCTATACCACCAGCCCTATTTTATTCTTTTATTTTGAAGCAGGGTCTCACTAAGTTGCTGAGTGCCTAAGTTGTTGAGGCTAGCTGGGAATCTCTGATCATCCTTTCTCCGACTCCCAAGTATTGGGATTACAAGTGTGCACTCCCACACTGGGCAAGAAACTTAGTTTGATTCAATGGGAAAGCATGAAGTTCTCTCTGTTTGTTTGTTTGTTTTTGTATTACTGGGGATTGAATCCAGGGGTATTCTACCTCCAAGTTACACCCCATCTTTTTTTTTTTTGCAGGTCTGGGGATGGAACCCAGGGGCATTCGACCTCCGAGCTACACCCACAGCCCTATTTTTATTCTTTATTTTGAAACAGGGTCTAAATTGCAGAGGGTCTCACTAAGTAGCTGAGGCTGTCAGCAAACCGCAATCCTGTCTCAGCCTCCCAAATCCCAGGGGATTATAAGCATGGCACCACGCCCGGCTTATCCCATCCTATTTTTTATTCTTTATTTTGGAACAGGGTCTCACTAAGCTGTGGAGGCCTCACTAAGTAGCTGAGGCTGGCTGCGAACCTGCGCTCTCCCTGTCTCAGTTTTCCATGTACTGGGATTACAAGTGTGCGCCACCACGCCTGGCTGAATTTCTCGTTTTAAGTTTGATTTGTATTCTGTATATATATGATATATATGATATATACACTTATCATTTTGCCTTACACCATGCTATAGAAACAGATTCTACCAAACCATCCCTTGAGAGTATACAGACACCTCCCTGAGCGGCCAAGAAGGACAAAACAGCCACACCAGCAAGGCTGGGAACAGCTCAGAGCTCCCAAATGGACAGAAGTTTTTGTTTTAACAATAATAAGGGCAGCAAAATACAACAAAAAATATCTACTCTTTGACAGCAAGTTTAGCAAAATGAGGGCAAACCCACGGCTAGCATTTCCTAACAGCCTGTGACTGGCTCCACTTCCTAGACACTCACTACTGCCTTTCTGGTAAACACTGGCTTACATTCCCTGTTCAACATGCCCAGATTGGTAACAAGAAGCCATCTCAGAATGTCAAATGTTTATATGCTGCCTGGACATCAGAAGTGGGAGTTTGAGTTTTCTCATTCACATGGTCAAAGAACCAAAGATTCCTCCTCAGAAATCCCACAGCGCCGGGCGTGGTGGCACACGCCTGTAATCCCAGCATTCGGGAGGCTGAGACCAGAGGATCGCGGTTCGAGGACAGCCTCAGCTACTTAGTGAGGCCCTCTGCAATTCAGTGAGACCCGGTTTCAAAATAAAGAATAAAAAATAGGGCAGGGGGAGTAGCTTGGAGGTCGAATGCCCCTGGGTTCCATCCCCAGACACCCCCCCCCAAAAAAAAAAAATCCCACAGCATTGTGGGATTAATGCACAAAGGCAGAGGATTAGCCACTGGATTCTATAGGAAGAGTAGATGCTATAACAACCAGGAAAAAAAGCTTCTAGTAAGTGTGGCCTTTGTGTATGGGGGAGGGATTGAGGGGCATTTTGATACTATACTGGATCACACTCAAGAATTAAGTTAAATAATATAACTATAGCCTTACCTGGAACCCTGGATCTCAAGAAATAGAGAAACTTCCCATTTTTGGAGTGCATGATGGCTCTTTTAATGAATTCTACCACAGACTGACATCGATCCTCAAACTTGGGATGACACCATAGGCTGAAGGTTCCTGCCATGGAAAATTAAAACATGAGCATCTCAAAACATACTTTGTTTAACAATAATTCTCACTTTTGGGAGAACAATTTGTGAGCAAGCTGGGTCCAAAGTGCCTGAAGCCACTTGTTTCTGCTTATCCCAGGGGCATTCTACCTCCCAGCTACACCTCTAGCCTTTTTTTCCTTTCCTTTTCTTCTCCTTTCCTTCCTTCCTTCCTTCCTTCCTTCCTTCCTTCCTTCTTTCTTTTTCCTTTTTCTTTTTGTGATACTGGGGATTAAACCCAGGGGCCTTCTACCTCCAGGCTGCACTCCCAGATCTATTTTATATATATTTTCTAGAAACAGGGTCTCACTAAGTTGCTAAGAGCCTCACTAAATAAAGAGCTAAGGCTGGCTTTGAACCTGTGTGATCCTCCTGTCTCAGTCTCCCAAGTACTGGGATTAAAGTGTATGCCACCATGCCTGGTTTCATTTTTATTTTGAAACAGGATCTTGCTGTGTTGCTGAGGGCCCCACTAAGTTGTGAACTGGCCTTGAACCTGTGATCCTGCTGTCTCAGCCACCCAAGTACTGAGATTATAAGCATGCGTCACCATGCCTGGCAAGATATTGCCTTTAACAAGACATAAATTAGATAGGCCTATTAAGTAAATATTAAATTTAAGTTAGAGCCAGCCAGGCATGGTGGCACATGCTTGTAATCCCAGTACTTGGGAGGCTGAGACAGAAGGATGGCAGGTTCAAAGCCAGCCTCAGCTACTTAGACTCTCTGCAACGTACTGAGACCCTGTTTCAAAATAAAGAATAAAAAATAGGGTTGGAGGTGTAGCTCAGAGGTAGAATGCCTCTGGGGCTGGGTATGGTGGTGCACGCTTATAATCCCAGCATCCAGGAGGATGGCGCAGGTTCGAAGCCAGCCTCGCTGGCTTAAGAGACCCTGTTTCCAAATAAAAATATAAAAATAGGTCTGGGAGTGTAGCCCGGAGGTAGAAGGGTTTCCAGGAACCCCAGTACCACCAAAAAAATTTTTTAAATAAAAAAATAAAAAAAAGAATGCCTCTGGGTTCAATCCCCATTACAAAAAAAAAAAAAAAAATTAAGTCAAAAAATACTCTAAAAAGATTTTGTCAAGTATGAACATAGGTGGGCATGGCAGTACATGTCCGTAATCCCAGGACTTGGGAAGCTGAGACAGGAGGACTGCAGGTTTGAGACCAGCCTCAGCAACTGAGACTCTCAGCAACCTAGCAAGGCCGTGTTTCAATATAAAAAATAAAACAGGAGCCAGGTGTGGTGGCACACGCTTATAATACCAGCATTTGGGAGGCTAAGACAGGAGGATCACAGTTTGCAGATAGCCTCAGCTACTTAGTGAGGCCCTCTGCAACTTAGTGAGACCGTTTCAAAATGAAGAATAAAGCCGGGCGTGGTGGCGCACGCTTGTAATCCCAGCATTCGGGAGGCTGAAACTGGAGGGTCACCGTTTGCAGACAGCCTCAGCTACTTAGTGAGGCCTCTGCAACTCAGTGAGACCTGGTTTCAAAATAAAGAATAAAAAATAGGGCAGGGGCTGTAGCTCGGAGGTCGAATGCCCCTGGGTTCCATCCCCAGACCCCCCACCAAAAGAATGAATAATAAAAAACAGGGTACAGGGTATAGTTTGGAGGTCGAATGCCTCTGGGTTCCATCTCCAGACCCGAGGGAAAAAAAAAAAAAAGAGCTCAGAGAGTGGATCACAGGCAGAATGTCACTTGGTTCAATACCTAGTACCAAAAAAGTATAAATATTAATCCTTAAATCATAGATTTCCTGTGTTTTTATATGTATATGCTTATTATATGTGCTAAGTCCTTATATATATAAAATACACACATTTCAAAGAACATGAGAAAAGACTATTATAAGCTGGGCATGGTGGTGCACACCTGTAATCCCAGTACTTGGGAGGCTAAGACAGGAGGATTGCATGTTCAAAGCCAGCCTCAGAAACTTAGGCTCTCAGCAACCTAGTGAGACCTTATTTCCAAACAAGAAATAAAATTGGGCTGGGGATGTAGCTTGGAGATAGAATGCCTTTGGGTTCAATACCTAATACCACACACAAAAAAGGAAAGAATACCATAGCAAAGACAAGTTAAAATGACATCCTCCTCAAAATGTAAGTCTTTGCCAGGCGTGATGGCGCACGCTTGTAATCCCTGCACTTGGGAGGCTGAGACATGAGGCTCGCACAGATTCGAAGCCAGCCTCAGCTACTTAGTGAGGCTCTCAGCAACTTAGTGAGACCATTTCCACATAAAATATAAAATAGGTCTGGGAGTATAGCCGAGAGGTAGAAAGCCTCAGGGTTCCAGCTCCAGTACCACCAAAAGAAAAAAAAAAAAAAGTAAGTCTTCAAGTATTCACAGAATAGCAGAGTAAAGACAGGCATAGAAGTTTTTGGGCCTCATTTATTCAGTGTGTGTTAAACAGAAAATAAAAAATTTCCTTCTTTTAATTTCCAAAACTATATGCCCCAACATATTACAAAGTTTCTATCTAAACCTTCAAAATCAAGCCGAGCATGGTGGTGGCGCACACTTGTAATCCCAGCATTTGGGAGGCGGAGACAGGAGGAGCTATTTAGTGAGGTCCTTTGCAACTTAGTGAGACCCTGTTTCAAAATAAATAATAAAAAAACAGGGCTAGGGGTGTAGCTCAGAGGTATAATACCCCTGGGTTCCATCCCAGTACCTCAAAAATATTAATAAATATAAAAATAAGTAAATAAATAAACTTCAAAATCCCAAAGGCTTCCAAGACATAAAAAATAAAACCAAAAAAAAAAAAAAAAAATCGAGGCCACTATAAATTCCAAAAGAATTTCCCACAAAAAGAATACAAATTAAGGATATTAATTACTCCAGAGAACTGTAGGTTTGAGTCTCTCAAGAGACTCTTACAGTATCACTTAAAAAGATGAAGACAAATGTCCCACTGCTAACTGGCCACTGAAAGGCCTACAAGGCTTCTATTAAAATCTCCATTTATCCAAGGAAGAAAAGTCCCTTTGAACAAAATGTAACTCAAGAATCACTTGAAAGAGTCTTATTCCTGGCATCACACCTATCAGAAACCTAAAGGCCCAGCACTTATCCATCATTCCCATATCTACTTATTATTTTAATGGGTTTAACAAAATGCTTCACTCTGAAATGCTTTGTTTTGCATTTTGCTTTTGTCTGTTTGCTTTTGGTGTCTGGGAACGGAGGCTGTAGCTCCCCCAGCCTGCCCCACGTTATCCAGTTCATTCTCAGGTCTGCAGAGGGAAGTTCTTTTCTCTTCATGCATCTCTGAGGTAGAGATGGGGACAGAGGAGACCTCGGCCAAGGCTACACTGACCTAAATAGCCACTTCCTGTCTCACAAGAGAAACAGATGAGGTAAGTCCAACGGAGTATAAGCTAAGAGGAGAAAAGGCACCATGTGGCCAAGAGAAACGCGACAGACTCTTATGAGAAGTAGAGCTTGTTTAAGGCTGAACAAATGGGGAAAGACCGAGGGAATGGCAGAGTAAGTAGGTCCCTGAAATGCCCTAAAGTTCTGTATACTGTTTTTTTGTAGCAAATGCAGTTTCTAAAAAAAAAAAAAAAAAAAAATGTATTAGTCAGCCCTACCACCCAATGACCATCACGAGTTTCTTTCCCAAGTCAAAGAAAGAATGCCCCAATTTACAATCCATCCAGAGGGCTGTGTTTAATAAGTTATCTTCTAGACATTCCTGAATGAAACACCATCTAACCGCAAAGGAAGCGGTACTACCTGGAAGACAGCAGACAGTCAAGAGCACCCTGATCTCACAAGTCCTCAGCACTCCAGTGAATGTTTCCCAAAAGACTACATAGCTGACCCCAAGAGAGGAAATTAACATCTTTATATTGCCTGCCAGGTAGTGACCACGGGGTAGAGATATTCTCATATATTTATGTCTAGAGATCCTGTGACTATTCTGTTCTGAATTTTTCTGCCTGATATATATATATAGAAATAATTACACATATTTATACATATATATGTATACTGTGTGTGCACATGCATGCATGTGCCACACCTCCAGCCCTGTTTTGTTTTGATTTTAAAATAGGGTCAGCTAGAGCCAGGCGTGGTGGCGCACGCTTGTAATCCCCATGGTTGGGAGGCTGAGACAGGAGGATCACACAAGTTCGAAGCCAGCCTCAGCTACTTAGTGAGGCTCTCAGCAACTTAGTGAAACTCTGTTTCCAAATAAAAATATAAAATAGGTCTGGGAGGATAGCTCGGAGGTAGAAAGCCTCTAGGTTCCAGCCCCAGTACCACCAAATAAAAATAGGGTCAGCTGAGTGTGGTGGCACATGCTTATAACAACAGTACTTGGGAGGCTGAGTCAGGAGGATCCCAGGTTTGCAGCCAGCCTCCACAACTTAGTAAGATGCTATTTCAGAAGAAAAGAATAAAAATAAGTCGGGTGTAGCTCAGAGGTTGAATGTCCCTGGCTTCCATCCCCAGTACCACACACACAAACACACACACACACACACACACACACACACACACACACACAAAAAAAAAACCCCAAAAAAAACAGAGTCTTGCTAAATTACTGAGGCTGGCCTCAAACCTGCAATCCTCCTGTCTCAGCCTCCCAAGTACTGGGATTACAGTTGTGTACCACCATGACCATCTTCTGGATGATAAATTTAATTAAGAACAAGCTTCGAATACTTTAATGGTCCTGAGTTACTTCTTGCTTTTACCAAGAGTTTTACTGGCTCTGTTCTCAGAAACCTCTTCAAGTAGTGTTGTTCCTCTTATTTATGAGATAAGATGCTGAGGAGACTCTTAGGTCTCCTTATTCTCCCTTTCCTACCTCCTCCCATATTTCTTCCAGTGACTGAAACCAGGGCCCATATCAACATTAATAAGCTTATGACATTTCCCCCTCTATTCCTAATTTTATCCCTATGAATCCTTCCTATGAAAGTCAGGTAGCACAGGTAGAAAGAGGCACGGAGGAGAAAGGTCCTCACAGCGCCAGCGCCTCCTACCTCTGTAGTGCTCCATTCTAGTGTGGTGGGTGATGCCCTGCGAGCGGAAACTGAGGCTCAGGATGTAGCGAGGGTCAGAGCTGTCCCGGACCAGGAAAGAGCCGTCCGGCTTCCCTTTCAGCTTCATCTCTGCATCTTCCCAATTCATGGGTCCCCAGTACCAACCACACTAGCAAAGGTAAGAAAAAGCCAAGTAGTTAACAAAAGGGAGAACTGTCAAAGTTTTCAGCACAATCTATTTTACCAGAAGAGAACCCCTCCCCCCGTTTTCTGAACACTTGAGTAGGCAGAAGCCGCCACAAGCTCTCAACCACCAGCAAAGAACATCAGGCTCGTTTTTCTTTTAAGTCCTCCAAAAAAATAAAAAAGACTAACTTTATAATTCCATTACAAGGGCCCTACAAAGAAAAGAAGAGGGAACTGGGTCAGTTATTTATCAAAATCTTAGGACATGTAAGCATTTCTCTACAACGTTCCTTCATCGTGTTCACTTTTCTTCCCCCAAATTCAGTTTTATTACATCTCTTGTACTATTAACAAGAACAGCATCCTGCTTTGTCACTGTAAATGTGGAGGCAAGGAAACCACTCTCCTTTAAAAACAGGGAGGGCCTAGGAACAGACCCTGGGCATGGGGGGAGAGTTGGGCCGCCAGGCCTGAGGCGCCACCTACCTTCTCCAGCTCCCGGAGGCTGGCCGCAAAGCTGCTGGAGTCAGGCCGGTAGAGGGGGCACTGGAGGTGCTGGGGGGGCTGGCTGTGCAGGGATTCGGCTGCTCGGATGGGAGCAATCCGGGGAAATGCATCTGTAGAGCAAGAGAGTGGGGTCATGTTTATCCTCACTGCTCCCACCTACAAACAGACCCTCCCCGCAAAAAGAGATGCTAACTGAAGAGGGGCAAGGCATTAGAAGCTAAGCTGGGAAGGGTAGAAGCCAAAGCAGTGGGAAAGAGCTGGATGGGCTGGAACAAAAAGCTGTGTGGGCTTGTGTAAGCTGTGAGGATGGGCGGGGGCATTTAACCCCAGGAAAGGGGTGAGGGAGCTGCTCACTAACCTGACTAAGGTGACTACTTCAGGGGCTTCACCAGCCTAGAGCGATGCCAACTTCTCCCACCTTGAAGTGAAGTGTCGATAAAGCAGCCTTGGAAATAGTGACTCGCTTACTTGCCCGGGAAGAGTAACGATTTGCCAGGCAGGTAGAAAAGAATGCAGATTTCATTCATTTTACTCCTGGGGGACTGGAGGCTGGCAAAGTAGTATGGGCTACTAAATGCTTGGTACTTATTTACAAGGCTGCAGTAAATACTAAAAACGTAGAAAAACCATAGGACTTTGAAAACCAGCAACATATTAAACCTCCTCACTATGCTGACATTAAGGCAGTTTCTTATATCTACTCAAGGATTGCAAAACAGTCTCAATAGCAAAGAAAGGAAAAACTCAATACTCCTTTATTTCTAAGAAAAATCAGATTCACCTCCATAAAGAAATGGTTAGAAAAAAACAGTTCTCAGCCTCATTCCCAAGGTGTTCTGGTCCAGCCAAAGGGGAAAAGATTTAAGCTTTCTCATAAGTTATTTCCATCAATAGATTTCTCCCATCCTTCAACTCATAAGTCTTGCCTCTAAGCTAAGCTAACCTGGGGCATGGGGTGGAGGAGGCGGAGGTAGGGGGAAAGACTGCAGGGAAGACCCCATCGGAGCCACAAGGACAGATGTAGGCAGCGTCCCACTGATATCATCTAGAAGAGAGAACAAAAGCAAGAGGTTCAGAAAAATGAGCACAGAATGAGCAAGGTAAGGCAGAGCAGAGGGAGGGTCATCAGGCCGCCCTCCGGGGCAAGGGGGCCTGACCTTCACCCTATCTCTTGCACAGAGGGCCAAAACTCATCTTAATCTGGTTTGCTCTGCCTGGAAAGCAGTAGAGTGCGGATATTCCTAAAGCTGCCCAATAGCAGTAGATTCAGGACAAGATAAATGGATAGCTAATTAGCAAATGGACAGTAAATACTGCAGCATGCAGGTAAGAGACCCATTTAACTGCCTCGGGAGATGGATGACAGGGGTGCTGAGAAAGGTACAGAAAATAACTGGGTCATCATCAGAAACCCAGGGGTGTCTGGCTCCTGGTAAGGAACAAGTCCTAAAGCTCCCCTCCCACAGGGACACGCCGGCAGAGAGGGGAGAGCACTATACCTAGGAGGCTGAGGCTTCTTCTTGGAGGAGGAGGGGGAGTTGGAGGGTGTGGAGAGCTCAGGCCCCGCTGAGAAATGTCCACATCCACAAGCGACACTGTTTCACCTGAGGGACAGTCATGGAGCAAGCGTGTTACAGATGCACCCTGCCCAAAGCTGAAGCCGGAAGCAAGGGAAGCAAGGGGGAGCAAGGGAGGCTGGGTTCTGCAACTCTCAAAAAGCTCAAAATCCAGCCACAAGTGGCGGTGCACACTTGCAATCCCAGTGCTCAGGAGGCCGAGACAGAATTGCAGGTTTGAGACCAGCCTCAGCAACTCAGTGAGGCCCTCCACAACTTAGAGAGACCCTGTTTCAAAATAAAATAAAATAGGGCTGGGGGTGTAGCTCGGAGGTAGAAAGCCCCTGGGTTCCATCCCCAGTAATGCATACAACTCCAGGCTACACTCCCAGACCTATTTTTACTTTATTTGAAAACAAAGTCTCTCTTCTCTCAAAATCTAACCCAGAACAATTTAAAAATTCTGTCAGCCGGGCGTGGTGGCGCACACTTGTAATCCCAGAGCTTGGGAGGCTGAGACAGGAGGATCACACAGGTTCGAAGCCAGCCTCAGCTACTGAGTGAGGCTCTCAGCAACTTTGTTTTCAAATAAAGTAAAAATAGGTCTGGGAGTGTAGCCTGGAGGTAGAAAGCCCCTGGGTTCCACCCCCAGTACCACAAAAATAAAATAAAATTCTGTCATTCCTTTACTCTGTTAAGAGTCAAGGGTTCTTTAAGAGAAAACATGGGGTTAACAGTGCAAACACCATCTCATGCTGGTTCTGCCCCTGACTTATTTTGAACACGGCATATAACCTTGAACAAGAGATCTTCTTTATCAAATTGAACAGCACGTTTGTCTTTACAGACTGGCATACCAATTTCTGCCTTAGGGAGCAAAGCAAGTGGCTTGTTATGTCAAGTGGACACAGAAAAAGCAAGTGCCAGGAAAATGCTAAGAACTGCAGGGTATGCTGAATGCTGATAAAGGTCCTGATGTTAGCTCAGACGGCTGTCCACACCAGATTTTCCAGAGAAGTCACATATGAAAGAATCTAGCATTAAAGGTTGATTCTAATAGTTCCTAATAGCAGAGGCTCAAAGTCTAAAAGCGCATTTACAATGCTAACAATTACTGCAGCAGTTAGCAAGGTCAGATAAGCCTAGCTAAGCGTCCTAATAGGAACTTGGTGGGGTGGTGCAGGATTTCTCTTACTTCCCGGAATTATCATGTGTTCCTGCCATATAAACTACTCCTTGCCACCCAATTTCACTCACCGCTCTCCACTTGGGTTGCCAGACATGTATTTTATTAACAGAGGCAGATGGCCAGGAATAGGTTTGTTCTAGAAGGTCTAATCCACAGGTCAGAACTCAGAATGTCTCTAATTTAGCCCTTAGGAAGTTATTTCCAATACCTTTTTCTTATTCAGAGCTGAATTAGCACTTAGCTATTATTTTAACGCTTCCCAGTTGTGAAAACATCTCTAAAAGGCCAGAAGCTAGGTTTTCGGAATCTAAATACACAATCTTGACAAAGGTCTTGCTCACTCAGTAAGATCAGCACGGGGCTGGAGGCGTGGCATTGGTGGTTCAAAACCTGTCTAGCTCCCATGAGGCTGATGCCCAGTACTGGGGGCAGGAGAGGAAGACAGAAAAGCTCTTCTGCAAGTCATCAAGGGAAGGGTGCTAGGAGGCTGGAATGGACTAGCTGAGAGCCTCTCTGCCCTGAGCGGTGAAACAGGCCCATCACTGCCTGACAGGTCAGAGGGCGCTTAAGGTTAAAATGTAATTCAGGAGAGACTGATGTTCCTTACTTTAAGGAGGAAATAATTATTAACTAGAAAGACATGTTGCCAATAGGAGATGGTGTGTGTGTGTGTGTGTGTGTGTGTGTGTGTGTGTGTGTGTGTGTGTGTGTAAGAGAGAGAGAGAGAGACTGACTGACTGACTCTCTCTTGTCCAAGCTGATCTCAAACTTTTGATCCTTCTGTCTCAGGCTCCAGAGTAGACAAGATTACAGGCTTACACCACTGTGGCTTCTGGATACAATTTTTTCTTTTTTAGAACTACTAGGGATTGAACCCAGAGGCATTCTATTTCTGAGCTATACCCCACTCTCCTGCAGCCCAATTTTTATTTTATGTTTTTGTTTTGAAGCAGGATCTCACTAGGTTACTAAGAATCTTACTACTTGCTTAGGCCATCCTCAAACCTACAATCCTATCTCAGCCTCCCAAGTACTGGGATTACAGGTGTGTGCCACCACACCTGGCAGGATATGATCCTTTAATTCTAGGCCTGGAGTAAGGACAGAGATCTCCTTCTCCACTGTACACAGGTACCAATTCGTTTGTTCTGATCGCTTAGCTCACCTCAGTGGGGGTTACACTGGCCTGATTAACAACTTCTGGAAATGCCCATCCCCCAAATCATAATTCTTCCCATTAATCACCTTTCGTGTGTGTGTGTGTGTGTGTGTGTCTATGTGTGTGTTTCTGGGGATTGAACCCAGGGGCATTCTCTCTCTAAGCTATACCCCAGCCTGTTTTATTTTTTTATTTGGAAACAAGGTCTTGCTAAGTTGCTGAGGTTTCAAACCTGCAATTCTGTCTCAACCTCCTAAGTACTGAAATTATAGACGTGTACCACCATGCCCAGCTTCTACACTTTTTTATGTATGTGTGTGGTACTAGTGGTCAAACCCAGGCGCTTTTCTACATCCGGGCAATATTTTTTCTTTATGGTCTGGGGATGGAACCCAGGGGCATTCAACCTCCGAGCTACACTCCCCGCCCTATTTTTTATTCTTTATTTTGAAACAGGGTCTCACTAAATTGTGGAGGGCCTCACGAAGTAGCTGAAGCTGGCTTCAAACCTATGTGATCCTCCTGTCTTAGCCTCCCAACCGCTGGGATTACAAACCTGAGCCACCACACCTAGCTAGCTTCTACACTTTTTTTTTTTTTTTTTTTTTTTTTTGGTGGTATTGGGGGTGGGACCCATGGGCTTTTCTACCTCCAGGCTATACTCCCAGACCTATTTTATACTTTATTTGGAAACAGGGTCTGACTAAGTTGCTGAGAGCCTCACTAAGTAGCTGAGACTGGCTTCAAACCTCACTAAGTAGCTGAGACTGGCTTCAAACTAAGTAGCTGAGACTGTACTATCCTCTTGTGTCAGCCTCCTAAGCACTGGGATTACAAGCGTGCGCCACCACACCCAGCTGCTTCTACACTTTTTTAAGGGACACAGTATCCAAAAGAATTGAAGACTTAGATTTCTTTTTTTTTTTTTTCTGCAGGTCTGGGGATGAAACAAAGGGGCATTCAATCTCTGAGCTATACTCCCTGCCTTATTTTTTATTCTTTATTTTGAAACAGGGTCTCACTTAGTTGCAGAGGGCCTCACTAAATAGCTAAGTACTGTCCATGAACCACAATCCTCCAGTCTCGGCCTCCCAAGTGCTGGGATTACAAGCGTGCACCACCATGCCCAGTTTGAGACTTGGATTTCTTCTTAAAAGGCTTCTCAAGCCAGGCCTGGTTGCTCACGCTTGTAATCTCAGTACTTGGGAGGCTGAGACAGGAGGATCCGGATTCGTGACCAGCCTCAGCTACTTAGTGAGGCTCTCCGCAGCTTAGTGAGACCCTGTTTCAAAATAAAGAATAAAATCTGGCTGCCGGGCGTGGTGGTGCACGCTTGTAATCCCTGCACTTGGGAGGCAAAGACAGGAGGGTCGCGCAGGTTCGAAGCCAGCTGCGCTGGCTTAAGAGACCCTGTTTCCAAATAAAAAGTATAAAATAGGTCTAGGAATGTAGCCCAGAGGTAGAAGGGCTTCCAGGAACCCCAGTACCACCACCAAAAAAAATAAACCGGGCTGGGGATGTTGCTCAGAAGTAGTATGCCCCTGGGTTCAATCTTCAGTACCAAAAAAAAAAAAAAAAAAAAAAAAAAGGCTTCTCACTTCTCAATTATAATCAATGAGAGCACTTAGCCTCTGAGACTGAGGCAGTATGGAAAAGACCTTCTTTGCTACAGCATATTATTCAACCAGGAGCTTCACATTCAACTGACAGAACGAGAGTTCTATCAGAAGAAGCTCCCCATGAAACGAGGCAGTACCCACTACCCAGAGGACATTCAACAGCATTCCCACTTTAGCAACTGTGTTCCCTGCTGGAGAGACTTAAATTAGATACAACAAAGAACTCTAACAGCTGCAAGAATTGCCACCCCTAAAATGGGTAAAACACGAACTCATATAATCCTCTTTGCCCAAAGTCTTTAAAAATAGATCAGATACTCATGGATCATTTTTATTAGGTAATCTGTGAACTCCCTTGGAAGCAAGGACAGGAATTATATGACTTCTTCAGAGTCCTTTATGCATTGTAAGCCTATAAATTTGTAATTCTTACATTTAATTTATATATGATGACCCTGAACCGAGCACTGCATAACTGCTAAGGCCACCCAATTACCAACAAGCAGCCTTTCCCTCCAAGTATAAAGTCAGGAACACATACCACACCATAAAAATAGCCTCACGCAAACCCAGCAGGCACGGAATGAAGAGGATTGCTGCAGGCGCGCCTGAGCGCCCCTGGAGATGCATCTGCAAGTATACTTCCTGACAGGTCTCCAAACACGCTCGCCTTCAGACGTAAGAAAGAGAAAGCTCTCGTCCTTACCTGTGAACATGGGGCTGAAGGAGACTGGAGAAAAGGCACTTTGAGTTCTTGTCAACCTGGGTTTCCTAGAAGGTAAGAGAGCATGCAGAGAATAAAGGGGAGAAATGAGCATGTATGCAATTAAATCACTACAACGCTCATGCCAGATGTACTGAAAAACAAAGCAAGCCCTAGTCAAACATTGTTACTACCTAAAATTTAAAGGAGGAGAATGAGATAATTAAGTCAATTCCTTAAATAGACTGGGCTACAAAGCAATGAGAAATCCATTTGGATCACTCCATACCTAGCACATTAAAAGAGTAAAACACAAGCCGGGCGTGGTGGCCCAGCTTCTAATCCCCACGCTTGGAAGGCTGAGACAGGAGGATCGCACAGGTTCTAAACCAGCCTCAGCTACTTAGTGAGGCTCTCAGCAACTTAGTGAGACCCTGTTTCCAAATAAAATACAAAAAAGGTCTGGGAGTATAGCCCAGAGGTAAAAAGCCTCTGGGTTCCACCCCCAGTACCACCAAAAAATAAAAATAAAAATAAAAAAAAATAAAAGAGTAAAACACAAGCCAGGCATGGTGGCACACGCTTGTAATCCCAGCATTCGGGAGGCTGAGACAGTAGGATCATGGTTCACAGACAGCCTCAACTACTTAGTGAGACCCTGTTTCAAAATAAAGAATAAAAAATAGGGCTGGGGGTGTAAAGGTAGAATGCCCCTGGGTTTCATTCCCAGTACCGAGGGGAAAAAAAGAAAAAAAAAAAAGTAAAGCACAGTCAGGCATGGTGATTCACGCTTGTAATCCCAGCGTTTGGGAGGCTGAGACAGGAGGATCATGGTTCAAGGACAGCCTCAGCTACTACTTAGTGAGGCCTTTTGCAACTCAGTGAGACCCTGTTTCAAAATAGAGAATAAAAAGTAAGGCTGGGGTATGTAGCTCAGAGGTAGAACAACCCTGGGTTCCATGCCCAGTACTACAATAAATAAATAAATAAATAAATAAATAAATAAATAAATAAATAAGCAAAACACCTTAAGTGGTTAAGTATCAAGTCCATTTTGAGAGGAAGAAAGTCAGATGCTGAGTTGATTTTCATTTGGGAGCAAATTAAAAAAAAGGCTTTAGCCAGGCGTGGTGGCGCACGCCTGTAATCCCCGCGCTTGGGAGGCAGAGACAGGAGGATCGCGCAGGTTCAAAGCCAGAGAGCGCGGCTGGCTTAGGAGACCCTGTTTCCAAATAAAAATGTAAAAATAGGTCTGGGAGTGTAGCCCGGAGGTAGAAGGGCTTCCAGGAACCCCAGTACCACCAAAAAAAAAAAAAAAAAGGCTTTAGACCTGAATGGACCTGAAAGCTTAGAGTATCAGCTTTCCCTCTGAGCCTGCCTCTCAGGATAAGAGCTCTCAAAAGAACCAAGGAACCAGGGAATATATACTGAACTGAGAAGAACACTGTAGTCTTCAACCACAAAGACCTGTGAACTCTGCACAATTACCCTCCCCTGAAGTGTGGGTCCAAGCATGGCTCACAGGCTGGCCTTCTCAGGGAAAGGGCTCTGCCAGCTTCATCTCCGCTGAGTCACTGCTCTCTCCATGACTCCTCCTTTACAGCGTTCCAGAAACTACCTAAAACCCAGCCCTCATCCCAACCCACCCTCAACTAGGGATGAACCCAGGGGTGCTCTACAAGTGAGCTAAATATCCTGCTTTCTGTGTGTGTGGAAGGGGAGGGTGCTGTGGGTTGAACCAGGGGCATTCTACCTCTAAACAGCCCTGTTTTTTTACTTTTTTTCTTTTTCTTTTTTGGTTGTACTGGGGGTGGAACCCAGAGGCTTTCTACCACCGGGCTATACTCCCAGACCTATTTTATATTTTTATTTGGAAACAGGGTCTCATTAAGTAGCTGAGGCTGGCTTTGAACCTGTGCAATCCTCCTGTCTCAGCCTCCCAAACTCGAGGATTCCGCCACCACACCCGGATTAATTTTTTTTTTTTTTTAAACAAAGTCTCACAAGGGGCAGGGGGCCTCACTAAGTTGCTGGGGCTGGCCACAAACCTGTGATCCTCCCATCTGAGCCTCTCAAGTATTGGGACTGTGGGCATGTGCCAAAACACTTGTTCCCCTTTCATATTTTATTTTGAGACAGTCTCACTAAGATGTCAGGGTTGGCCTCAAACATGCAATCTTTAGGTCTCAGCCTCCCAAATTGCTGGATTACTGGCATGAGCTGCCACGCCCAGCTCCAAATCTCCTTTTGATTATACACCAAAGATAATTTCACTTTGCACCAATTCCTTAGCTTTTTAGCAAGAAATCCTAGAGACCTAAATATAGACTCTCTGGCCAGAAATGAGCTACACTCAAAAAACTCACCTCAAAATGACTGAACTAAGAGGAAAGAGCTTGTTGAGCTGATGGACACAGGCTACGTGCTCACTGAGGCACATGTCCTGATGACTATGTAAGTTTGTCAAAATAATAGAACTGGACACCTAAAAGAGTCAATTTTAGCCAGGCGTAGTGGTGCGTGCTTATAATCCCAGTACTTGGGAGGCTGAGACAGGAGGATTACATGCTCTCAGCCAGCTTCAGCTACTTAATAAGGCACTCTGCAACTTGTGAGACCATTTCAAATTAAAGAATAAAAATAGAGCCAGGCGTGGTGGCACAGGCTTGTAATCCCAGCTACTTAGTGAGGCCCTCCGCAACTTAGTGAGTCCTTGTTTCAAAATAAAGAATAGCTGAGTGAGGTGGCGCATGCTTGTAATCCCAGTATTCAGGAGGTTGAGACTGGAGGATCGCAGTTTGGGAACAGCCTCAGCTACTTAGTGAGGCCCTCTGCAACTTAGTGAGACCCTGTTTCAAAATAAAAATATACAATAGGGCAAGAGGTGTAGCTTGGAGGTCAAATGCCCCTGGCTTCCATCCCTAGACCCAGAAAAAAAAAAATGAAAAATAGAACAGGGGGTAGAGCTCAGAGGTTGAATGCCCCTGGGTTCCATCCCCTGACCTGCAAAAAATAAAATAAAATAAAAAATATTGGGCTTGGGATGTAGCTCGGAGGTAGAATGCCCTAGGTTCCATCCCCAGTAGCACAAAAATAAATAAATAAATAAATAATAAAAAATAAAAAATAGAACTGGGTATGGTACTGCATGCTTGCAATCCCACTACTTAGGAGGCTGATACAGGAGGATCCGGGTTAGCGGCCAGCCTCAGCTACTTAGTGAGGCCCTCGGCAACTTAGTGAGACTGTTTCAAGATAGTCGCCAGGCGTGATGGCGCACGTTTGTAATCCCCACGCTTGGGAGGCAGAGACAGGAGGACCGCACAGGTTCGAAGCCAGCCTTGCTGGCTTAAGAGACCCTGTTTCCAAATAAAAAAATATAAGATAGGTCTGGGAGTGTAGCCCGGAGGTAGATGGGTTTCCAAAAACCCCAGTACCACCAAAATAAATAAATAAATAGTCAAAATAAAAAATAAAAAGATAGGGTTGGGGGTGTAGCTCAGAGATAGAAAGCCCCTATGGTGACTGAACCAAGAATCATTCTATCTCCAAGCTACACCCCAGACCTATTTTATTTTTTATTTGGAAACAGAGTCTCACTAAATTGCTGAGAGTCCTCACTAAGTTGCTGAGGCTGGTTTTGAGGTGGAATCCTCCTGTCTCAGCCTCCCAAGTACTGGGATTACAGATGTGTGCCACCATGCCTGACGCAAACTTTAACTCTTTTTAACTATCAACTGCACTAGTAGAGGGGGGCAAAAACAAAGAAAATCCTATTTAAAATTATTTTGACTTGAGATGTGTTTGTGGCTTTTATTTAAACTTCATTGGTGTATTTTATTCTCACATCATAATAGAGTGCATAATGGTAGTGGCATACATACACATGGGTTTATATTTTAACACAGATGCTTGGACCTCTCACAATCCAAACAAAATTCCAAAACCACAGCATAAAGACCTTACTCAGAAAGAGCTAAAACACAGGTAGTTTCTTCCGCCTAGACCTGTCTTCACACTCCCTCTGTGACCTCCTCCACGCCGACTCTTGAGAGTCTAATGATACACACACTGTGAGTGCCATACCCGATACATGAAGAAGATGTGGCTACTAACAACAAGACACAACCACACAGAGTCTCTCTGTTTATACACGTTTCTCATGATGATCTGAAACTTAGTGCCAACAACCCAAACAGCTAGAATGGAAAGTTAATTCCACTGGACATGAACTTTAAGACTGCTGAAGGGCTTCCAAACTGACTTTTATTTGATAATTTTTGAGTACAACATTAAACTCAGCAAGTAGAAACCCAAAGCCTGGCCTTTCAAAAGGTTCACACCTCAGCCATTTGGCTGTTTGCCTCTTTTCAAAGGAAGCTACATTACTCTGCCATCTGCCTATGCTGGGGACAAGACTATTCGGTGCCAAGCACTGAAGAACGGCAGTACCCAAATGCACACATCTTGCGGAGGCCTTCTCACTTCAGCTCATCTTCTCCCCCGCCCCCGACATTTTGAAAAAGAAATCATAGTTTCTAGGATCTAGAAAAAGAAAAACATCTGAATCTAAACCCAGGCAAAGCCATTTGAGAGTACCAAGATGGTTTTTACTGGCAAATAAAGTTGCCTTGTGGCTGGAAGCTAAGAGGTAAAAGGTCTAAGAGATAAAAGGTTAATAATACATAATTAGGCGTGGTGGCACATGTTTGCAATCCTAGCATTGGAGAGGCTAAGACCAGAGGATCGCGGTTCATGGACAGCCTCAGCTACTTAAAGTGAGGCCCTCTGAAATTTAGAGAGACCCTATTTCAAAATAAAGAATAAAAAATAGGGGTGGAGGTGTAGCTTGGAGGTAGAACACCCCTGGGTTCCATCACCAGAACCATACACACACACAAAAAAAATCTAAAGCAGTTTCTGTCTCAAGATCCCTGAGAGCATTCTAATGACAGTCACTGATGAAAAGACCACACTGGATGACTACTAAAAAAGTAAGTAAGTAAATAAATAAATAAATAAATAAATAAATAAATAAATAAATATCAAGCCTGGCATTCTAAGTGGGTGTGCTATTTTTGGAAGAAAAACATGAATGATGTAGCTCTAGACAAACTTTTTTTTTGGTACTGGGGATTGAACCCAGAGGCATTCTACCTCCAAGCTATATCTCTATCCTGATTTTATTTATTTGAAAACAGTGTCTTGCTGAGGGCCTCAGCTAAGTTGCCCGGGCTGGCTTTGAACCCATAATCCTCCTGTCTCAGCCTCCCAAGTCCTGGAATTGCAAGCATGTGCCAACACACCCAGCTCCACACCCAGCTTGGACAAACATTTAAAATTAATCTCCTTTACTACATTCCCATATTATATTATTTCTTCCCAGACCACCCTGACAAGTCTTAAGAGTCACTGGAACTTTGCCAGAGGGTCACTTGCACTTTAGCAGGAAAAACAACTGAGAGGAGTGGGGATGGGGCAGGATTTGGTGGGCGCTGTCTCAGGTGACAGGACAGTAAAGGAGCAGGGGCCGCAGGCAAGAGTCTTCTTTGAGGCTGGCAATCCTTTGTGTCAGCGACTTCACTCACTGTGCCAAAGGTAACAAAAAGACAGAATGCCTTAGTTCATTTTTTTTTTTTTTTTTTTTTTGGCGGGTCTGGGAATGGAACCCAGGGGCATTTGACCTCCAAGGTACAACCCCTGCCCTATTTTTTATTCTTTTTTATTTTGAAACAGGGTCTCACTAAGTTGCGGAAGGCCTCACTAAGTAACTGAGGCTGTCCACAAACCGCGATCCTCCGGCCTTGGCTGGATTACAAGCATGCGCCACCACGCCCAGCCAGCCTCTGTTCATTTCCAACCTGCAAGTTATCATTTGTATTGCAACAGATTTTAGATACAAAGTTACACACACACACACACACACACACACACATATAATTTTTTTGGGGGGTGATACTGGGGGTGGAACCCAGAGGCTTTCTACCTCCGGGCTATACTCCCAGACCTTTTTTATACTTTATTTGGAAACAGGGTCTCACTAAGTTGCTGAGAGCCTCGCTGAGTAGCTGAGGCTGGCTTCGAACCTGTGCGATCCTCCTGTCTCAGCCTCCCAAGCACGGGGATTACAAGCGTGCGCCACCACGCCCGACTAAATATAAAGTTATAAGCACTAAACTAGTCAGCTAATTTTCAGATTCTTTAAAATCTGAATTTTTTTTTTTTTGGTACTGGGAGTTGAACTCAGAGGCATTCTACCTCTGAGCATATCACAGCCCTATTGTATTCTTTATTTTGAAACAGGATCTCATTGAATTGCAGACGGCCTCACTAAGTAGCTGAGGCTGGCCAGGAACCTGCAATCCTCCTGTCTCAGTACTCAACCCAAGTACTGGGATTACAAAAGTGTGTCACTACACTGCTAAAACCTAAAACTTAAACAATGAAATAATAATGCCTCACCCTTGTCCAGAAATGTCCTTTAATGACTCCCAAAGACTTACAAATATCCCTTTCTAAAGTTACTTTCAGCTGGGCGTGGTGGCTCAAGCTTGTAATCCCCACGCTTGGGAGGCTGAGACAGGAGGATCGCACAGGTTCGAAGCCAGCCTCAGCTACTCAGTGAGGATCTCAGCAACTTAGTGAGACCCTATTTCAAAATAAAATATAAAAAATAGGTCTGGGAGTATAGCCCGGAGGTAGAAAACCTCTGGGTTCCATCCCCATACCACCAAAAAACAACAAAAAAAAAGTAACTTTCAGCCAGGTGTGGTGGCGCATGCTTGTAATCTCAGTACTTGGGAGTCTGACACTGGAGGGTCCAGGTTTGTAGCCAGCCTCAGCTACTTAGTGAGGCCCTCTGCAACTTAGTGAGATCCTGTTTCAAAATAAAGAGTAGCTGGGTGTGATGGCACATGCTTATAACCCTAGCATTTGGGAGGCTGAGACTGGAGGATTGCAGTTTGCCGACAGCCTCAGCTACTTAGGCCCTCTGCAACTCAGCGAGACCCTTTTTCCAAAAAGAATAAAATAAAAAATAAGGCTGGCGGTGTAGCTCGGCGGTAGAATGTCCCTGGGTTCCATCCCCAGTACCACAAAAATGAATGAAGGAAAGAAGGAAGGAAGAGCCTGGCATGGTGGCGAGCTGCTTGAAATCCCAGCATTTGGGAGGCTGAGACTGGAGGATCACAGTACATGGACAGCCTCAGCTACTTAGTGAGCCCCTTTGCAACTTAGTGAGACCCTGTTTCAAAAATAAAGAATAAAAAACAGGGCAGGAGGTGTAGGTCGGATGTCAAATGCCCCTGGGTTCCATCCCTAGACCCACCAAAAAAAAAAAAAAAAAAAAGAAGAAGAAGAAGGAGGAGGAGGAGGAGGAGGAGGAGGGAGGAGGAGGAGGAAGAGGAGGAGGGAAGGAAGGAAATAAAAATTCAGGCTGGGAATATAACTCGGAGGTAAATACCCCTGGGTTCAATCCCCAACACCATACTAAAAACAAAACGAACAAACAAACAAACAAACCCAAACTAGGATGCCCAAATATCAAGAAAGAGTTTTGTAGCCCCAATGTACCTCTGTCCCTGCTAAAACACAGATTGCCAATTCAGGCAGCCTGTGCCATTTCCAACACGTCATAAGCCAGTGTCTGTTCATGTGCTACAGGCACAAAACCATGTGTTCATCTTCAGTTCCAATACACAGACATCTGTGAAGCAAGGTCAGATCCAAAACTCCATCATAAACCAACTACAGAACTTATGAAGGGACTTCCAGGAAAAAGCCAAGAGGAAAGGTCCAGTGCCTAAAACTTCAAGAATGATGTTAGCCAGGAGAATGCTAAGGAAGCAAAAGCACAAGACTGAAATGGACAGAGACATCTAAAGCCAGGGAGCTCACTTGAAGAGAGTGCCAACCATAATCACTTGGTGGAAAAATAGTTAAAAAGATCAACACAGTGTGGACCCAAAACCCAAATACAGAGCCAAAACTTCATCACACCATAAAATCACTCCACTCTCATAATATGACTCAAAAAGATGCCTTCAGACCTGAAGACTCAAGGAAACAGCAAAAAGGTTTCTCCTGTCTGCCAGGTCTGTCCCATGACTGCAGGGTCCCAAACTGATGCCAAGGCAGCCTGCCTCTCTATTCAGAATTTTATCTTTTTTCCCAAAACAGATAGAAAACTACCACAGAACTGTTATTCATTTCTCCACCACACGACTATGAAGACTGCCAGTTATAGCCTCAACTCAGTAAACTCAGTCTTAACTCAGTACAAGAAATCTTGAAAAGTGAACAAGCTACCCATTTCCAACCAAGTATGGATTCAAAAAGGGCAGATCGAATGCTGTTTTTCACCAAATCCAAAGGAAGACAATCAGCTCAACATATGTGAAACAGTCAAGGGAACTCCACTGGTTTTCCTAAAATAGAAAAGTTCTATATTATGAGGCCTATAGGCATTAAGCCCAGCTCTCTGAATTCCAACATATGTGTGATATATAAGGCCTAGCCCAGTTCTCAAGAACAGAAACCTGATTAGTTGGCAGGCCCATTTCTTCACTTAAAAAGAATTACTGTCAGGAGCCTGCGTGGTAGTACACACTTGTAATCCCAGTACTTGGGAGGCTGAGAAAGGAAGATTGGGAATCATTTCGGCTACTTAGTGAGGCCCTCTACAAGTTAGTGACACCATGTTTCAAAATAAAGAATAAAAGTCAGGCTGGGCGTGTAGCTCAGTGGTAGAATGCCCCTGGATTCCACCCCCAGTACCACACAAAAAAAAAAGAGCTGGAGATGTAACTCAGATGTAGAACACCACTGGGTTCAATCCCCATTACCACAAAAACATACACACAAAAAGAATATCTAAGCCGGGTGTGGTGCTTATAATCTCAGTACTTGGAAGGCTGAGACAGGACAGCCTGAGCAAGAAGTGAGACTCTCATCAACCTAGCAAGACCCTGTTTCCAAATAAAAATAAAATAGGCCTGGGGGTAACGGTAACACGCACACACACAAATAACTCTTACTACTTACTCTCTTAGCAAATTCAAAATCGTCTAAAAAAAAGTCAGATTTTTTTGTTTATATGGCAACTACTAAGCCTTACAAGATGATGACAGGAAATACTTTCTAGCTGACAGTGTGGATAAGGTAGACAGGAAAGGTACATGTTGAAAAAAGCAAAGAGAATTATGCCTAGAGGTTATTGTAAATGCCTCAAATTATATAGCAAAGACAGCAGAAGCCCATAATTAACTACAATCAACAATGAGGAAGAAGGCATATACCCTTTGGCAAAAGACTGAAATTTTCCACCGCTTCCAGGTTCTACCAATCAAAATAAGAGAACAAGCTAAAAATCCAAACTCATCCTTCCTCCCAACAAGGCAGACTTGCTTAGGAGGTACAGATCGACAGAAATCACAACTACCCTGGCCAGACTCACCAAGTTTCTCACAGCTGTGAAGCTGCCAACAAGACTGGCACATAGTAAGCTGTGGAAAAGCTAACAAGCAGCACCAAATCCTAAGCGCAGAAAAAATTTACCAATTCAATCTTACTACTTTTCTTCCAAAAAGCACATAATATTCCATCTAGATTTTTCTTGTCTTCAATCTTGTCCTATGAGAACAGGAACAAGACAGTTACCACTCTCCCATTTTATAGATTAAAAAAGAAGCATAAAGAAGACAAATTTGGCCTCCATCCCACAGCCGATGTTGAAATTCTAAATGGAATCTAGACTTTTGCATTCTCTATACAACATGGTGCTTCCAAACAGCAGTCAACCAAACATTTATACACAAATACCTAGCTCTTCTCCAATTCATCAGAAAAAGCCCTTGGACCAAAAAATGTAATTCTCCAGTGCTCTGAACTAAGCTTCTTTGCAAGAGGTATGGCCCAATTTGCTCTGCAGCAGAAATCTGTATTGTGCTTACTGTGAGGGTTGGTGACAGAGCAGCCAATGACCATTAAATTCTGCTTCCAAAAGCAAAAACCCGTATAATGTTATATGCCTTTTCCTCTCCCTAATCTATTAGACATAGCAGCTAATTTCACGCCACACCTCATATTTGGCATCTCTGGAATCTTAGACCAAGTCCCGGTCAATATGGAACAAAGGCAAGACAAACCCCAAGAAAATTAGCAATCTATCCTATGTCATTACCCACAATTTCAATCCCGCCCTCCTCCCCCATCTGATGAAAATTTCATCTGTATTGTTAAGTGGAGCATCAAATACAGAGTCTACTACAGAAAGAGCTGTTTCAGCAGCCACACTCTTCAAGACTTGAACTCTCAGCATGAGTTCTTCAGGAAGCAAATGGAGAAATAGAGGCCCACCTGAAGGGGCAACACAGATTTTTTTATGGACTTCGGGTTTGGTCTGTTCTCCAAATTAAGCCCAAAGCACAGCTGTTCAGAAATGGCAACAAGGCCAAATGGAGCCCACATTTTCCTCTTGAAGTATCCAAGTTCCCTTGAGAAGACTGGATGAGTGGTTCCCAGTTCAGGATAAACTGGAGAGCTTTTTTTTTTGGCGGTACTAGGGATTGAATCCAGGGGCAGTATACCTCCGAGCTACAACCCCAATCCTATTATTTAATCTTTATTTTGAAACAGGGTCTCACTAAATTGCAGAGGGCCTCACTAAGTAGCTGAGGCTGGCTTTGAACCTGCAATCCTCCTGTTTCAGCCTTCCAAGTACTAAGATTACAAGCAGGCACCACCACACCCATTTGGAGAATTTTTTTTCTTCTTCAGTACTGGGGATGGAACCCAGGAGCATTCTACCTCCTAGCTACACCCTCAGCCCTTTTTTTATTCTTTTTTTTGAAAGAGGGTCTCGCTAAATTACAGAGAGCCTCACTAAGAAGCTGAGGCTGTCAGCGAACAGTGATTCTCCTGTCTCAGCCTCCCAAATGCTGGGATTACAAGTGTGCACCACCATGCCTGGCTGGAGAGTGTTTTTTAATTCAAATTCTTGACCTACAAACTGGGTGTGGTGGCACATGTTTATAACCCTAGTACTTGGGAGGCCGAGACAGGAGGATCACAGGTTCGAAGCCAGCCTCAGCTACTTAGTGAGGCCCTCTGCAATTTAAATTTAGTGAGACCCTGTTTCAAAATAAGAAATAAAATCGGGCTGGGGTGTAGCTCAGAGGTAAAATGCCTCTGGGTTCAATCCCCAGTACCAAAAAAAAAAAAAAATCTTGACCTCCAGAATACCAAAAACCCCACAACTAATTGTAAGGCACAGTAAAGTTATTATTAAACAATCTGCCTTTTGTTTATTTGTAGTACTGGGGATTGAACCCAGAGGTGCCACTGAACCTAGAGGTATCATTAAGCTACACACCCAGCTCTTTTTATTTTTTTATTTTGAGACAGGGTCTGGCCAAACTGCCCAGGTTGGTCTCAAACTTGTGATCCTTCTGTGTAACTGGGATTACCAGCATGCCCTCCCCTCACACACACACACACACACACACACACACACACACACACACACACACACACCTAGGCCTGTTCTTCAGCCTAGATTTGTGGCTTCCAGAATGTCTCAAGAATCCATCATAAACCAGGTGTGGTGGTACATACTTGTAATCATTTGGGAAGCTGAGACAGGAGGATCACAGTTTGCAGACAGCCTCAGCTACTAGTAAGGCCCTTTGCAACTCAGTGAGACCCTGTTTCAAAATAAAGAATAAGCCGGGCATGGTGGTGCACTGCTTGTAATCCCAGCATTCAGGAGGCTGAGAATGGAGGATCGCGGTTCGCGGACAGCCTCAGCTACTTAGTGAGGCGCTTTGCAACTCAGTGAGACCCGGTCTCAAAATAAAGAATAAAAAACAGGGCAGGGAGTGTAGCTCGGAGGTAGAATGCCCTTGGGTTCCATCCCCAGACCTGCAAAAAATAAATAAATAAATAATAATAATAATAATAATAATAATAATAAAAACTGGGGCTGGGGATGTAGCTCGGAGGTAGAATGCCCCTGGCTTCCACGTCCAGTACCACAAAAAGAAAAGGGAAAAAAAAAAAGACTCCATGATAGCCATGCATGGTGACATATGCTTCTAATCCCAGTACCTGGGAGGCTAAAACAGGAGGATTGCAGGTTTGAGGCCAGCCTCAGCAACTTAGCAAGACCCTATTTCAAAGTAAAAAAAATAAAACAAAAAAGGGGCTGGATGTGTCACTCAGTGGTAGAATGTCCCTGGGTTCAATTCCCAGGGCAAAAAAAAAAAAAAAAAAAAAATCACAGAAGGTACACCAAGACCAATTCTAGTCTTAACAAGACCTATTCAGAACTAAAATCCACAATGGCAGTACCATAAGGGAAGTCGTCTCATTTCATTGACACAAAAGTTGACAGCTTCCTAACTGACAGTAGAGATCTAACACTAGATGTCGAAGATCAGCCCACCATTTAGAAATGCAGGAAAAAAAACTCTAGGTCTAAATTTGTAATTTTCATTTCTTGGCCTAGAACTCATTTATCAATGTCTGTACCTCACTCAGTATTCTCAGATGGGCTTGAAAGAGACAGCGAAGCTATTTCCTATTCTCACAGACAGTGGTCAGCACACAGGCTTGAGAAAGCATGTACAATCTAAGAGAACAACCGGGAAAACATTAAAACTAAATAGAAATGCCCAGCTGATTGCTGGCCTGTAACTGCACAAATCACTCTGGCCATGTGTATGCATGCGTGTGGGTGAAGAGGAGCAGGGTGCCGGTGAGCAGAATAATATGCAAGGTGGACAAGCTAATAATTAAGCAGGGCGATCAGCACCAGCTTGATGCTCCAAAGGCCAAACATTCCCAACAAGCTCCCTACTGGGGTGACAGGGGAAAGACACCTTGTTAAAACTTAGAGGGGGCCAGGGTGGGGACGATTTCAAAGAGATGCTAACCAGCTGGGACCTGTCACCCAGTGTGAACTCGAAGAGCGAAAGCTATTTCCACAATTAGCTCTGGGCTCATGTGAGATGTCACCACCCTTCGCCCCAAGTTTCTGCTTCCTCACGAAGATCGTATCCTAAGGTATTTTCAGAATTGTGTTAGGAATATCAAAAAAGGGAAATGAAACAAAAAATGGAACTCTGTCGCCAGTCCCCCCGCTGGTCTCACCTCCCCGCGTCCAGCTCCCTGCCCGAGGAGCCTCCCATGTCCGTCAGGCTCGCAGCCGAAGCAGCCAGCTCTCCAGAGGGCCTCTTGCCGGTCCCATCCCCACCGCTCGAGCCACCGTTGCAGCTCTTCGTGCGAAAGAGACGACTGAGGCGGATTTTGAAGGAGCCCTTTCGAGAAAGGCCCGCGAAGGGCCGGAGGGACCCAGGAGGCGGCGGCGGCGGCGGCGGCGGAGGTTGCTGCTGTTGCTGCTGCTGTTGCTGCTGCTGCTGCTGCTCCGCTCGACTCAGGCGCCCTGGAGGGACTAAGTCCTGCAGCGGGAAGGGCACCGGGGGTAATTCGGGGCCCGGGGGCTGCAGCAGAAGCCGGCTGCCCCCTCCTCCACGGCCCGGGCTGCTGAGCTCCTCTTCCGAGCAGCTGTTGGTCTCCAGGCTCTCGGCTTCCGATTCCAAGCCCTCCAGGACTAGCAGCGCGTCGCTCGTTTCCGTGGGGTCCTCCCCGGCCTGCGGGGTGGCAGCTGGCGGCTGGGGCTGCGAAGGGGGCGGCTGCGGCGGGCACGGACACGGGCAGCAGTCCCCACCGACTGTCTTGACCCCCGGCCCCGCCGGCTGCCCGAGCCCCAGAGCCGCCAACTGCGCCTCGAGTCCAGCCACCGGGCCCCAGGTCCGCTCGAGCGCCAAGCCGGGGGGCAGGGCCTTGGGGTCCAGGGCACAGCGGTGCCGGGGACACAGCAGTTCCGAGGGTCCCGGCTCCGGGGCCGCCTCCGCGTCCTCCTCCTCCGGCGGCCGCCCCACGTTGCGGAACACCATCAGCTGCGGCGGCCGGGAGCCCCGCGGGCCGGGCCGCGCGAGGAAGGGTGGCGGCGGGGGGCCATGGCCCGGGGGCGGCGGCGGTGGGCCTGGCTCGGAGGCCGCCTCTCCATAGCCGAGGAGGCGGCTCAGGACACGGTACGAAGCGGCCGCCGCCGCCGCCTCGCCATCCCGGAGCTCGGCCCCCTGCATCGGGGAGAGAGAGGGAGGGAGGGCGGGCGGCTGCGAGCCGGGCTGGGGTGGAGACTAGGCCGGGCCCCGCCGGAGCCCCGCCCGCCGCGGCCCCCGGAGCGACAGCGCTAACGGCCGCCGCGGCCTCTGCCTCATAGAGGGGGCGGGGGGCGCGCGGAGCTCGGCGCGAGCCCAGGCCGCGCGCCGCCGCCGCCGCGGACCGCCTCCGGCGCGTCACTTCCGGCACACGCTGGCCACGCCCCTTTCCCCAAGGCGTGCTCCTATCGGCCTCCTCGACGCGTGACGTAAGGCGCGCCCCGGGCCGCTATTGGCCGGCAGCCGGTTTTCGGCCGGCGTTGGTCTCCTGCCCCGACGACCCCCGCTTTTCACTTCCTGGGCACCCAGGCCCAGGTGGTCCCTTTCGGTGGAGTAGAGCCGGCGCTGAGACCCGGGTCTGGTACCGGGAGAGAGCCGCTGGCCTCGGAAACAGCTCCAGTTCTCGTCCGGCCAGTGCACCTTGCGATGCGCGTGACCTTGGCCAAGCCTTTTCAGTAATCTCTATCCCCTCCTGACATCCACTGAATTACGGAGTGACTCAATAACGTGTTCTAGAGCCCATGGTGTGCTGATAAGTGTTTACAACCAGCTCTCTGGGGAAAGAGAAGGAATATATGTGCATACGTTTATCATACATTTTGCTGATAAAGCATGAGTAGCATGCAGTTTACAAATACTAATAAAACCGCTGGACTTGGCGCACGCTTGTAATCCCAGTGCTTGGGAGGCTGAGACAGAGGATCGCGCAGGTTCGAAGCCAGCCCCAGCTACTTAGTGAGACCCTGTTTCCAAATAAAAATATAAAACAGTTATGGGAGTGTAGCCCAGAGGCAGAAGGCCTCTGGGTCCCATCCCCAGTACCACCAAAAAAAAAAAAAAAAAAAAAAAAAAAATGCGGCTGGGCAAGTAGCTCGGTGGTAGAAGGCCCCTGGGTTCAATCCCCAATACCACAAAAAAAAATTTAAAAATCCTAATAAAATATACAAAAACAAACCCCATATAACTGGTTCTCACAGAATGCTTTCACTGATTTTTGGGGTGCGTGTGTGTGTGTGTGTTGGCTAATATTTCCCTCTTAACAAAAGAGAAAGCAAAAAAAAGCAAAGAAACTTGACTAGATTGTCAACAATGAGAGTAACTTCTTTGGTGAATCAGAAAACAGTTAAGTACTGGAAGAATGTTTTCTCCATTTTTGTGCTGTTTATAACGATTACAGGTATAACACATGAAGTTTAACTCTGAAATTAACATATCCTCCACCATTTTTTTTTTTTTTTTTTTTTTTGTCTTTTTGTGGTGGTGGGAATTGAACCCAGGGGCATTCTATCTCTGAACTACTCCTTAGCCCCCTCCTTTTTTTGTTTGGAGACAGGGTCTTACCTAGGTTGCTAAGAGTCTCTCTAAATTGCTGTGATCCTCCTGTCTCAGCCTCCCAAGTACTAGGCCCCAGGTCCACTTGAACACCACTGTGACCCAGCTTTACTGATGATGATGATGATGATGATGATGATGATGATGATGATGATTTGAAGTTCTGGGGGTGGAACCCAGGGGCATTCTACCTCCTAGCTATACACCCAGCCCTATTTTTTATTTTTTATTTTGAAATAGGATCTCACTGAGTTGCAAAGGGCCTTACTAAGTAGCTGAGGCTGTCCACGAACCCTGATCCTCCGGTCTCAGCCTCCCAAATGCTGGGATTACAAGCGTGCGCCACCAGGCTTGGCTTACCACTTTTAAATCTAGGTTATGAACAAAACAATAAATCAAGCCCTAATTTGTAGTATTTGCCCAGTGGCTGATTTCAGTCTATCAATCTGACCTTAACGAGACAGAATTAGGAAGACATGAGCCATAATTTACTACTTATTAGATGGGAATTGAATCATACAGATACAATGTAAATAAATAAAATTACTGAGATTAAAAAGGTTTACTGAGCCTGGTGTGGTGACACAGGCTTGTGGAGGCTGAGACAGGAGAATCACAGGCTCGAGGTCAGCCTCAGCAACTTAGGCCCTCTGCAATTTAGTGAGACCCTGTTTCAAAATAAAATAATAAAAAATAGGGCTGGGGGTGTAGCTTGGAGGTAGAATGCCCCTGGGTTCAACCTCCAGTTCTGCAAAAAAATAAATAAAATTAAATAAAAAGGTTTACTGAGAATGTCCATTTCTTTATTTATTTCTACTGGAGATTAAACACAGGGGCATTCGACCTCTGAGTTATACCCCCAGCCCTATTTTTTATTATCTTATTTTATTTTTTTATTTTGAAACAGGGTCTAAGTTGCAAAGGGCCTCACTAAATAGCTGAGGTTGGCCACGAATATGCAATCTACCTGTCTTAGCCTCCCAAGTACTGGGATTAATAAGCATGCACCCACCATGCCGGACTTTGTCTTTTGTTTTGAAACAGGGTCTCACTGGGTGGCTGAGGCTGGTCTTGAGTCTGCAATTCTCCTGTCTCCACTTCCCAAGTGCTATGATTATAGGCATGAACTATCATTCTTAGCTTGTGTTTATTTTTAATATAACTTAAGTATAGGCTTTTTTTTTTTTTTTTTTTTTTTTGCGGGTCTGGGGATGGAACCCAGAGGCATTCAACCTCCCAGCTACACCCCCTGCCCTATTTTTTTATTCTTTATTTTGAAACAAGGTCTCACTAAGTTGCAGAGGGCCTCATTTAGTAGCTAAGGCTATCTGCGAACCGTGATACTCAGGTCTCAGCCTCCTGAATGCTGGGATTACAAGCGTGCGCCACCACGCCCGGCCTAGTCTTTTTGTTTTTTGAAACAGGGTCTCATTGAGTTGCAAAGGGCCTCCCTAAGTAGCTGAGGCGTCCATGAACTGTGATCTTTTGGTCTCAGCCTCCCAAATGCTGGGCTTACAGGCATGCACCACCACACCCGGCTCATACCAGCCCTTTTAAAATGTTATTTTTGAGACAGGGCCTTGCTAAGTTGCTCAGACTGTCCTTGAACATGTTGTCCTCCTGCCCTAGCCTCCTGAGTAGCTGGGATTAAGGGCATGCACCACCACACATGACTATAACTTAATTTGATAGTGGCTATATTTAACAACTGGCTTATAAAATTCCAGAAAAAAAAATATATAAATTTTGCAGTACTGGGGATGGAAACCAGGAGCATTCTATCTCCAAGCTATACCCCCAGCCCTATTTTTCATTCTTTATTTGGAAACAGGGTCTCACTAAGTTTCAGAAGGCCTCACTAAGTAGCTGAGGCTGTCCTCAAACTGGATCCTCCTGTCTCAGCCTCCTAAATGCTGGGATTACAAGTGTGGCCACCATGCCCAGCTGCAGAAATGTTAACAATTGACTTTCAAAAGCTGATATGAAGCCAAGTGTGTTGGCACATGCCTGGAATCCCAGTACTTGGAAGGCTGAGACAGGAGGATTGTAGGTTTGAGGCCAGCCTCAGTAATTTAGCAAGACCCTCAGCAACTTAGTGACACCCTATTTCTTTTTTCTCTCTCTCTCTTTTTTTTTTTTTTTTTTGGTGGTACTGGGGTTCCTGGAAGCCCTTCTCCCTCCGGGCTACACTCCCAGACCTTTTTTTATTTATTTGGAAACAGGGTCTCTTAAGCCAGCAAGGCTGACTACAAACCTGCACGATCCTCTTGTCTCTGCCTCCCAAGCATGGGGATTACAAGTGTGTGCCACCACGACCAGCTACCCTATTTCAAAATAAAATATAAAACAAGTCTGGGGGAAGCTGGGCATGGTGGTACATGCCTGTAAGCCCAGCATTTGGTAGACTGAAACAGGAGAATCACAGGTTTGAGGACAGCCTCAGCAATTTAGTGAGACTCTCAGGAACTAAGACCCTATTTCAAAATAAAAAATAAAATGGTTCAGCCGGGCATTTGGGAGGCTGACAGGGAAGGATCACAGTTCACGGACAGCCCCAGCTACTTATTGAGGCCCTTTGCAACTCAGTGAGACCCTGTTTCCAAATAAAGAATAAAAAATAGGGCTGGGTGTGTAGCTCGAAGGTAGAATTCCCCTGGGTTCTATCCCCAGAACCACAATAAATAAATAAATAAATAAATAAATAAATAAATAAATAAATAATGGGTAAAATAGGGCTGGGGATATGGCTCAGAGACCCTGAGTTCCATCCCCAGAACTACGATCAATCAATCACCCACTGCAAAAAGTATTGAAACTCACAAGGGAAAAGGAGGAAAGATTAGCCCAAAATATTTAGCAACTTCAGTACCTGAAGGCGTATTGAGTGAGAAGGCTGAAGATCTGCTGTGTGTCCTGCTGTCACAGAAATCTTTGCAAAATGGATGTGGTGAGCCAGGTGTGATGGCGCACGCTTGTAATCCCAGCCTTTGGGAGGCTGAGACAGGAGGATCGCGCAGGTTCAAAGCCAGCCTCAGCTACTTAATGAGGATCTCAGCAACTCAGTGAGACCCTGTTTCCAAATAAAATATAAAATGGGTCTGGGAGTATAGCCTGGAGGTAGAAAGCCTCTGGGTTCCATCCCCAGTCTCACACACACACACACACACACACACACACACACACACACGGATGAATGGATGTGTTGAAAGCTGGGTGTGGTGGCGCTTGCTTGTAATTCCAGCATTCGGAAGACTGAGACATGAGGATGGAGATTCATGAACAGCCTCAATTACTTAGTGAGGCCCTTTGCAACTCAGTGAGACACTGTTTCAAAAAAAAAAAAGAATAAAAAACAGGGCTGGGGGTATACCTCAGAGGTACCATGCCCCTGGGTTCCATCCCCAGTACCACACACACAAAAAAATGGAAGTGTTATCATCGTTCACGTTTTCCCACTGTTCTTAGGCTAAATATACAACTCCCAGAAGTATTAGGTTGAATGCGGAGAGGAACCAGGCCAGACAAGGAATGGGGGAGCAAAATTTTATTAGGACTTCTGCCAATAGATGGGCTGAGACCAAAAGGGCATGAACCCAGAGGGCCGGGGTGGAAGTACTATTTACAGGGGAGGGGTCTGCAAGGACCTGCAGCGCACGTGAAGCTGAAACCAGAGGTCAGTTCCCGTGGGTGAGGTCAGCTCGTCTTGGCCGTGAGGTTATCTTTAGCACAGCACAGCCTCTGCAAAGAAACAGCTGAGCAGGCCCTAAAGGGCGACTCTGCCAGGGGGCACAGTTTCCTCACTGGTTTTACCCTGATGGGATTATATTGTCCTGGCATTAAGGAGGCCTATAGGGCCTTGTGTGATCTGACCAGGCTTCACCTTGCTGTCTGTCCCCTGCAATCCCAATAGCACTATGGCGGTTTCCCACATGGATGGGCACTGTATAAGCTATGTCCCTTCGCTGGAAGACTTTTCCATCTCTTTGTGCCTGGTAAACTCGTGCCCATCCTTTGGGTTGGATTCTCTCACTACACCAGAAGATCTCCCCAACTGGGTCTTTTTTCTTCTCTGAGCCCCAAAGCTATGCCTTTGTTTCACTGTATTGTACCCATGGTTTGTTTAAAATCTGTTTTCCAACCGGGCGTGGTGGCGCACGCTTGTAATCCCAGCATTCGGGAGGCTGAGACAGGGGGATCCAGGTTTGCAGCCAGCCCCAGCTACTTAGTGAGGCCCTTTGCAACTTAGTGAGACCCTGTTTCAAAATAAAGAATAAGAAATAGGGCTGGGGGTATAGTTTGGAGGTAGAATGCCCCCAGGTTCCATCCCCAGTACCGCAAAAAATAAATAAATAAAATCTGTTTTCCTAGGCAGGGCGTGGTGGCGCACTTGTAATAACAGCATTTGGGAGGCTGAGACAGGGAAATCACAGGTTCAAAGCCAGCTTAGCAGTTTAGTGAGGCTCTCAGCAATTTAGTGAGACCCTGTTTCCAATAAAATATAAGATAGGTCTAGGGATGTAGCCCAGAGGTAGAAAGCTCCTGGATTCCATCCCTAGTACCACACACACACACACAAAAAAAAAAAAAAATTAGTGAAGCCAGGCGTGGTGGCACACACTTGTAATCCAAGTATTTGGGAGGCTGAGACAGGAGGATGACAGGTTAGCAGCCAGCCTCAGCAATTTAGTGAGAACCTGTTTCCAAATAAAAAGTAAAATAGAGCTCGGGATGTATCTCCGAGGTAGAATGTCCCTGGGTTCAGTCCTCAGTACCACACACACACGCGCGCGCGCGCACACACACACACACACACACACACACACACACACACACAGAGTGAAATTCAAATTCAGTTCTGTCTGACCCTAAGGCTTTTATTCTATATCCTCCTTTCCCTCAAATCTTTCTCATATGTCACCAGGCTTCTAAAGAAAAGAAAAAATGCTATAGCATCCCAAAACACCTGAGGCCTAAAATCATCTAAGATCCCTGGATCTCCCTGGGAAACGTTCTGGCCCCAGCGATTAGTGGAGAGACGCCAGGTATGTGACTCTGCAGTGCCCTCTGCTGTCCAGAAACTTTCTTGGCCACAGAAAAGGCTGCCTATATCAGCCATCTGGGGTAATCCCACTTGCACAGGGTATACTGAGGTACAAAGGAACACACACAAACTCTATGTAAAGCAAGACAATGAGGGCTGCTTTAAGCCAGCCGTGGCGGCGCACACTTATAAACCCAGCATCTGGGAGGCTGAGACAGGAGGATCATGGTTCATGGACAGCCCCAGCTACTTAGTGAGGCCCTCTGCAACTCAGTGAGACCCTGTTTCAAAATAAAGAATAAAAGGCCAGGCGTGGTGGCGCACGCTAGTAATCCCCGCGCTTGGGAGGCGGAGACAGGAGGATCACACAGAATCGAAGCCAGTCTCGCTAGCTTAAGAGACCTTGTTTCCAAATAAAAATGTATGAAAAATAGGTCTGGGAGTGTAGCCCGGAGGTAGAAGAGTTTCCAGGAACCCCAGTAACACACACACACACAAAAAAAAGAATAAAAAATAGGACTGGGGGTGTAGCTCGAAGTCGAAGGCCCCTGGGTTCCATCCCCAGACCCACAATAAATAAATAAATAAACAAACAGGGATAGGGTATAGCTTGGTGGCAGAATGTCCCTAAATTCAATCATCCCCTGCACACATATGTGCATACAGGAGGATCGCACGAGTTCAAAGCCAGCCTCAGCTACTTAGTGAGGCTTTCAGCAACTTAGTGAGACTCTGTTTCAAAAAAAAAAAAAAAAGGTCTGGAGGTAGAAAGCCTCTGGGTTTCTACCCAGCTTTCTTTTTTCTTTTTTCCCTTTCCTTCTTCTTTTCTTTCTTTCTTTTTTTCTACCATGAACTGAGGGGCATTGTACCTCTGAGCTACACCCCCAGCCCTATTTTGTTATTCTTTCTTTGAAAACAGGGTCTCACTAAATTGTGGAGGGCCTCACTGTAGTTAAGGCTGTCCTCGAATCTGCAATCCTCCTGTCTCAGTTTCCTAACTATTGGGATTAAAAGTGTACGCCATCACACCCAGCTCCTCCTGGCTATTATATCCGCTCTTCAGTGGATCAAGACTTACGCTGCTGGGCGTGGTGGTGCATGCTTGTAATCCCCGCACTTGGGAGGCTGAGACAGGAGGATTTCACAAGTTCAAAGCCAGCCTCAGCTACTTAGTGAGGCTTTCAGCAACTTAGTGAGACCCTGTTTAAAAAAAAAAAAAAAGGTCTGGGGGTATAGCCTGGAGGTAGAAAGCCTCTGGGTTCCACCCTCAGTACCACAAAAAAAATAAAAAGTAAAATAAAGCTGAGGGTGTAGCTCAAAGGTCGAATGTCCTGAGTTCAATTCCTAGTACCATCAAAAACATAAAACATAAGAGCTAGAGTGGTACCCAGGCATGGTGGCGTGCACTTGTAATCACAGCATTTGGGAGGCTGAGACAGGAAGATCACAGTTCATGGATAGCCTCAGCTACTTAGTGAGGCCCTCTGTAACTTAGCAAGACCCTGTTTCAAAATAAAGAATAAAAAGAATAAAAAATAGGGCAGGGGGTGTAGCTCGGAGGTTGAATGCCCCTGGGTTCCATCCCCAGACCTGCAAAAAAAAAAAAAAAAAAAAAAGAGCTGAGAGTGGTGACACACACCTGTAATCCCAGTATGTGACAAGAGGATCTCAGGAAGCCAGGCGTAGTGGTGCATGCTTGCAATTCCCACATTTGGGAGGCTGAAACAGGAGGATCGCAGTTCTTGGACAGCCTCAGCTACTACTTAGTGAGGCCCTTTGCAACTTAGTGAGGCCTTGTTTCAAAATAAAGAATAAAAAAAATAGGGCTGGGGTGACACTCAGCAGTAGAATGCCCTGGGATTCCATCCCCAGTACTACACACACCAAAAAAAAGAGTATCTGAGGTTCACAACAAGCCTCAGCAACTCAGCCAGACCCTCAGCAACTTAGTGAGATTGTTTCAAACTAAAGAAATAAAATAGAGCTGGGGATCTAGCTCACAGGTAGACTGCTCCTGGGTTCCATTCCTAGTATGTCTGTCTGTCTGTCTGTCTCTCTCTCTTTCTCTCTGTCTCTCTCTGTCTCTGTCTCTCTCTGTCTCTCTCTGTCTCTCTCTCTCTCTCTCTCACACACACACACACACACACACACACACACACACACACACACAAAATCTAGTTGCGCAGCAGGCTGCCAGGAGATGCAGCTTGGCCCTTTATCCGGCCTGTTGGATTGCTGCTGGGAGGCCAAGTGTAGAGAGGGGCACCAGCTCATCTGCGGTTGCTATGGCGCCCCATCCTGGATTTGCCCATCTCTCCTAATGGAGCAAAGGGCAGCGGGAGGAGGGAGGTAGAGAGGGCACGACTGGTCACTTCCCCTCCTCTCTCTCCGAAGCAGATGTGGGGTGGGGGTTGGGCACTGGATCAGAGCGAGAGGAAAGAGTGGTATGCCAGGATTAAGAGATGGGGGTCACACTGGGAGAGGAGGGGCAGGGCCCTCATACCTATACCCAGAAGCCAGTGTGTGTGTGTGTGTGTGTGTGTGTGTGTGTGTGTGTGTGTGAGAGAGAGAGAGAGAGAGAGAGAGAGAGAGAGAGAGGGAGAGAAACGGGGAAGGCAGGAGAGAAGGTGTAGCGGCAGCAGCTCCACTGCAGCCTGCATTGCCCTGGCCTCTCTGAGCCCCTGCATTCCCCCGCAGCCAGCACCCCAGGGTCCTGAGAGCTGTCCTGAAGATGGGCACCAAGGCAGTGGCCACGCCCTCCCCTGTGTGGGGGCTGCTGAGCTGCTGTTTCCTCTGCAGCTCGGCTCTAGGGGGTCCAAGGCCCCTCCGCTCTCTGCCCCCGCTGTCCTCCCAAGCCAAGCCAGGATCTGTGCCCAGGCGGGAGGCCCTGCACGGGGCTGAGGCAGCCCTGGCTTTTCTTTACTCTGGAGATGCCCAACAGCTACTGGGGGCTAACTGCAGCCAGCGCTACGAAGCTCCTGGGGCAGAAGCCAGACCAGGGCTTCCCCCGATCCTACAGAGGGCAGCGGGTACCCTTGTCCAGGCCGCCAATTTTCTCAACATGCTGCTGCAAGCCAATGACATCCGGGAGTCCAGCGTGGAGGAGGATGTGGAGTGGTACCAGGCGCTGGTCCGCAGCGTGGCTGAGGGAGACCCGCGGGCCTACCGGGCTTCACTGACCTTTAACCCTCCACCAGGGGCCAGCCATCTGCAGCTGGCCCTCCAGGCCACCCGAATGGGGCAGGAGACCATCCTTCAGGACTTGTCTGGGAATTGGGTAATGGGGGACACCCTGGCTGGAGACCTGGACAGCCCTGCCCTGCAGAAGCGGGTGTTGACCAATGACCTAAGGAGCCTCAACAGCCCCAAATGGCCACAAGGCGATGGCTACGTGGGGGACATACAGCAGGTGAGACTGTCTCCTCCCTTCCTGGAGTGCCAGGAGGGCCGGCTCCGTCCTGGCTGGCTGCTGACACTCTCAGCCACCTTCTATGGACTCAAGCCAGACCTCAGTCCGGAGGTTAGGTAAGTGGGTTGCTGCAGGATCTGAGAGATTTGTGGGTGTATGGGGTGGGGGCATAATTTTACCCAGCTGCACACAGACCATTTGGCAAGAACATGTACATGTCTAGGGGATGTGTGTGTCTGCTTGAAGCCAGCTCTTAGAATCTAGAACTATTTGTTAATGCTACAGATTTGAGAGTATACAAGGGAGTATATATGTTTTCATACTCTGTATGAATCAATCCATTTACACATATGTATCTGGGTATCTGTTTATTTGTATGTCCTTGAGCACATGAATGAATGCCTATAGCATGTGTGAATACAGTAGGGAGACATGCATAGGCATGCTTCTATATGTACCAATATGTACATATGTGTGTACCAGTGTGTGGGTTTAGACAGCCATAAGTGTTTGTTTGTTTGTTTGTTTGTTTGTTTGTTTGTTTGTTGTACTGGAGATGGAACCCAGAGGCGTTCTACCTTCGGGCTCTATACCATCCCTGTTTTAGTTTTTGGTTGGAAACAAAGTCTCAATAGGTTGATGAGAGTCTCACTACTTGCTGAGGCTGTCCTCAAACTTGTGATCATCCTGTCTCAGCCTCCCAAGTACTGGGATTACAGGCATGTATCACCATACTGGGTACAGGCATAAGTCTTTTTTTTTTTTTTTTTTTTTTTTTTGTGATAGTGGTGTTCCTGGAAACCCTTCTACCTCCAGGCTACACTCCCAGACCTACTTTATATTTTTATTTGGAAACAGGGTCTCTCTCTCTCTCTCTTTTTTTTTTTTTTTTGTGGTACTGGGGGTAGAACCCAGGGGCTTTCTACCTTTGGGCTATACTCCCAGACCCATTTTATATTATATTTGGAAACAGAGTCTCACTAAGTTGCTGAGAGCCTCACTAAGTAGCTGAGGCTGGCTTCGAACCTGTGTGATCCTCCTGTCTCAGCCTCCCAAGCACGGGGATTACAAGCGTGCGCCACCATGCCCAGCGGCATAAGTCTTGATCCACTGAAGAGCGGATATAAAAGCCAGGAGGAGCTGGGTGTGATGGCGTACACTTTTAATCCCAATAGTTAGGAAGCTGAGACAGGAGGATCGCAGGTTCACGGCCAGCCTCAGCTACTTAGTGAGGCCCTCTGCAATTAGTGAGAACCTGTTTCAAAATAAAGGTAGGAAAATAGGGCCAGGTATTGTGGTATACACTGGTAATGGTACTTGGGAAGCTGAGACAGGAGGATCACCGGTTTGAGGCCAGCCTCATCTGCTTAGTGAGGCCTTCCACAACTTAGTGAGACCTTGTTTCAAAATGAAGAATAAACCCAGGCGTGGTGGCTCACGCTTCTAATCACAGCATTCGGGAGGCTGAGACCGGAGGATCGCGGTTCATGGACAGCCTCAGCTACTTAATGAGACCCTGTTTCAAAAAAAAAAAAAAGAATAAAAAATGGGGTGGAGGGTATAGCTCGGAGGTCAAATGCCCCTGGGTTTCTCCCCATACCTACAAAAAAAAAAAAAAAAGAATAAAAAACAGGGCTGGGGTATAGCTCAGAGGTAGAATGCCCCTGAGTTTAATCCCCAGCACCACAAAAAATAAGTAAATAAGTAAATAAATAAATAAATAGGGCTGGGGATGTAGCTTGGAGGTAGAAGCCCTTGGGTCCAATCCCCAGTACCAAAAAAAAAAAAAAAGAAAGAAAAGAAAAAGAACATAGGGGGTTTGGGGGTGTAGCGTGGAGGTAAAATGGCCCTGGGTTTAGTCCCAAGTACCACATTAAAAAAAAAAAAAAAAAAGGCAGGAGGAACCAGGCATGGTGGCACATGCCTGTAATCCCAACACTTGGAAGGCTGAGACAACAGGATCACAGGTTCGAAGACAGCCTCCACATTTTAGAGAGACTCTCTGCAACCTAGTGAGACCCTGTTTAAAAAAAAGGAGGGGGTAGGTGCTGGGGTTATAGCTCAGAGGTAGAATGCCCCTGGGTTCAATCCCCAGTACCATAAAAAGAAAAAAACAAAAAAGTAGGAGGAAGCCAGGCATGGTGGTACATGCTAATAATCCCTCCCAGTACTTGGGAGCCTGAGACAGGGGAATCACAGGTTTGAGGACAGCCTTAGCAATTTGGCAAGACACTCTGCAAAATAGTGAGCTCCTGTTTCAAAATAAAAAATAAAAACCAGCCGGGCGTGGTGGCGCACGCTTGTAATCCCCACGCGTGGGAGGCAGAGACAGGAGGATCTCGCTGGTACGAAGCCAGCTGCACTGGCTTAAGAGACCCTGTTTCCAAAAATATATATAAAATAGGTCTGGGAGTGTAGCCCGGAGGTAGAAGGGTTTCCAGAAACCCCAGTACCACCAAAAAATAAATAAATAAAAGCCATATGTAGTGGCACAAGCCTGTAATACCAGTACTTTGGAGGCTGAGACAGGAGGGTCTCAGGTTTGAAGGCAGCCTCAGCAATTAGTGAGGACCTCAGCAACTTAGTGAAACCCTGTTTCAAAATAAAAATAAAATGGCCGGACGTGGTAGCACACGCTTGTAATCTCAGCATTTGGGAGGCTGAGATAGGAGGATCATGGTTTGAAGACAGCCTCAGCTACTACTTAATGAGGCCCTTTGCAATTCAGTGAGACCCTGTTTCAAAATAAAGAATAAAAAATAGGGCTGGGGCCAGGCATGGTAGTGCATACTTGTAATCCCAGAGCTTGGGAGGCTGAGACAGGAGAATCATACAGGTTTGAAGCCAGCCTCAGCTACTAAATGAGGCTCTCAGCAAATTAGTGAGACTCTGTTTCCAAATAAAATAGAAAATAGGTCTGGGAGTATAGCCCGGAGGTAGAAAAGCCCCTGGGTTCCACCCCCAGTACCAAAAAAAAAAAAAAAAAAAAGGGCTGGGAGTGTAGCTTGGAGGTAGGATGCCCCTAGGTTCCATCCCTGGTACCGCAAAAATAAATAAATAAATTAATTAATTAATTAAATTAAAATTGAAAAATAAAAATAAAACGGGAGCCGGGCATGGTGGCACACGCTTTTAATCCCAGCATTCGGGAGGCTGAGACTAGAGGATCGCGGTTCGCAGACAGCTTCAGCTACTTAGTGAGGCTCTTTGCAACTCAGTGAGACCCTGTTTCAAAAATAAAGAAACTAAGCCGGGCGTGGTGGCGCACACTTATAATCCCCCCACTTGGGAGGCAGAGACAGGAGAATCGCTCAGGTTCAAAGCCAGCTGCTCTGGCTTAAGAGACCCTGTTTCCAAATAAAAAAGTATAAAAATAAGTCTGGGAGTGTAGCCCGGAGGTAGAAGGGTTTCCAGGAACCCCAGTACCACCAAAAAAAAAAAAGGAAAGAAACTAAAAATAGGGTTGGGGGTGTACCTTGGAGGTATAATGCCTCTGGGTTTCATCTCCAGTACCACAAAAAAAATTTTATAATAAAAAAAGACTAAAAAATACAGCTAGGGTTGTAACTCAGAGGTAGAATGCCCCTAGGTTCCATCACCAGTACTGCAAAAATAAATACATAAATAATAAATATTAAAATAAAATGGGTTAGGAGTTAGCTCAGAGGAAGAATGTCCCTGGGATTCAATCCCCAGGACCACAGTCAATCAGTCTGTCCATCAGTCAGCCAATCAATAGGGTTGGGGTGTAGTTCAGAGGTAGAAAGCCCAAGTTTAATCCCCAGTTCCAAATTAATAATGTTAATAAAATAAAAGGGAGGAGGAGGCTTGGCTTAGGTGACAGTGACAAACTGTGTAAACACTCCCGGAATTAAACCTGCTGCTCAGGTGGAAAGCTGTGAAAGGAGGCTTCCCCAGGAGAAGAAAAATTCTTGGGTAGGGGCTTGGAACACATGCCCTTCCTTTCCGGGAGTTAGTGGGGGTCCCCCAGGGCCATTTCCAGTGAAGTGAGGGAGGCACTGTTCTGCCTGCCCTGAGCCAGGAGCCTGAGATGCTCCTCAAAGGGACCCACCCCCCCACCCCCACCCCCATCCCGTGAGGGTGGGGAGTCCTGCTGGCAGCAGACAGCACAGTGCAGCAAGGCTTTGACAACCAACATCCCTTTTCCAGCTCTGGGTCCCCATTCATTGTTCCCAGCAGGGCTCCGCTCCTGCCAGCCGGCAGCCTGGCTCCCTGCCAGCTCTCCCCTCACTCCGCCCAGAACAGGGCCTGAGGAGCAGCTTCAGCGCAGGGCTCCTCCACGCCATTGCCCTTGCTGTGATCTGCTCAGATTCGCTCTGGAGGGTGAGGGGGTGGTTAACAGCTTAGCTGCTTGTGTCTGTGTGTACCTGCCATGGGGCAGTGTGAAAATGCCCTTCAGACAGATGGGCAGAGTCCCAGCTTTTGCGTGTCTTGACATGCCCCCTTCCTTTGCCCATTGACAGAAATAATAAAATGATAATTTTATTATTTATTTATTTTAATAACAAAATGATAGATGCTGAGAAGCGGAGGGGTTGAGGAACAGCCTCCCTCGCGGAAGAGAGGTTGTTGCCACAGAGACAGGGTTAATAGCCCTGGAGAAAGGGACTGTGTGTGTGCCCTCCCGCCACACAGCCACTATATTAATGTTTGCCAAGACAGCACCACTCAGAGTCTAGTGCCCAAAGACACATGTTCACCTCGGCATCCATTGCTAGGCCCATAACTGCCAATTCGCTGCTCTAGGGGCCAGGTGCAGATGGACATAGATCTCCAGAGTGTGGACGTCAATCAGTGTGCAAGCGGCCCAGGCTGGTACTCTAATACACACCTGTGTGATCTCAACAGCACCCAGGTAAGGAAGAGGAGGATGGAGCGTTGCTAGGTCCAGCCTCCCAGTCCTTTTCCCATCCCTGCATCCCCCAGCTACCAGGAGCAGCTGACAAAGCCACCCTAGCATCTCGGAGATTCGGGGGCATCCCTAGTGACTGGCAGGGGTGAGATGTCAGTCTTTTTATTTGTTTATTATTATTTTGTGTAGGGGGGTGCTGGGGATTGAACCCAGGGGCATTCTATGTCTAAGCTACACTGCCAGCCCAGTTTATTTTTTATTTTGAAACAGGGTCTCACTAAGTTGCCAAGGGCCTCACTGAGTAGCTGAGGCTGGCCATGAACCTGCGATCCCTCTGTCTCAGCCTCCCAGGTACTGGGATTACTAGTATGCACCACCATGCGCAGCTTTTTTATTTATTTACTTTATTTGTTTGTTTGTTTGTTCTGTGGTACTGGGGATTAAACCTAGGGGCATTCTGCTGGGCGTGGTAGCGCACGCTTGTAATCCCCGCGCTTGGGAGGCTGAGACAGGAGGATCGCGCTGGTTCGAAGCCAGCCTCAGCTACTTAGTGAGGCTCTCAGCAACTTAGCGAGGCCCTGTTTCCAAATAAAATATTAAAAAGGTCTGGGAGTATAGCCCGGAGGTAGAAAGCCTCTGGGTTCCACTCCTAGTACCACCAAAATAAATAAATTAATTAATTAATTAAAATAAAATAAAATAAACCTAGGGGCATTCTACCTCTGAGCTACATCCCCAGCCCTATTTTTTTTTTTTTTTTTTTTTTTTTTTTTTTTTTGGTGCTGGGGAAGGCTTTCTACCTCCAGGCTATACTCCCAGACCTATTTTCTATTTTATTTGGAAACAGGGTCTCACTATGTTGCTGAGAGCCGCACTAAGTAGCTGAGGCTGGCTTTGACCCTGCGCGATCCTCCTGTCTCAGCCTCCCAAGTGCTGGGATTACAAGCATGCGCCATCATGCCTGGCCTTTTATTTTTAATTTTTTTTATATAGTTTGGTACTGGGGATTGAACCCAGGGGCATTCTATCTCCGAGATATACCCGTAAGTCTATTCGTTTTATTCTTTATTTGGAAATTGGGTCTAAGTTGCAGAGGGCCTCACTAAGTAGCTGAGCGGCTAGTCATGAACCTGCGATCCTCCTGCCTCAACCTCTCAAGTACTGGGATTACAAGCATGCCCCACCATGCCCAGCTATGCCAGTCTTTTTGTTTTGTTTTGCGGGTCTGGGGATGGAACCCAGAGACATTTGACCTCCGAGCTATACCCCCTGCCCTATTTTTTTTTTTTTTTTTTTTTTTTTTTTGGATACAGGGTCTCACTGAGTTGCAGAGGGCCTCACTAAGTAGCTGAGGCTGTCCATGAACTGCAATCCTCTGGTCTCAGCCTCCCGAATGCTGGGATTACAAACGTGCACCACCACGTCCAGCTATGCCAGTCTTTTTAAAAGTGCAGCCACCTACTGCCTACTCCCACCATGTCCCAAGAAAGCTCCCCCTAGGGCCATTGAGGTCCCATGTGACTCTCTGCCTGCTGTCCTTCCTGCTGCTTGGAGCTCCAGGATCTCACTCTTAATCATCTTCTTCCTTCCTCTGAATTGCATGCTCCATGTCCACACAGCTCTGGGTCCATCTTGGCCCACAACATATGCTCCATCCGTGTTTATCGAAATAAGTGGAGATGCTGGTTGGGGTGTGGCGTTGGACTGACAGTGAGGACTGGCTGGCAATCCTGCAAGCCCAATACTGGGACACCAGGCCAGTGAACTCATCTACTCCATGGTTACTCTGACTGCATGCTTGTTTCCAGCTGAATGGAAGCCAAGCGAAGCCCTGTAGCCTGCTGTGGTGGGGGGGCACATTGCTCTGGGCACACAGGTGGCCCTCCTGCTCTTCAGAGACATGTATTTGGAGCTAGAAGTCCAGGGATAGAGAAGGATTCCCACGTCAGTCGTGGTTGCACACACTTGTAATCCCAATACTTGGGAAGCTGAGAGAGGAGGTTTGTAGGCTCTCGGGACAGCCTCAGCTACTTAGTGAGGCCCTCCACAATTTAGTGAGACCCTGTTTCAAAATAAAGAATAAAAGCCGGACATGGTGGTGCATGCTTATAATCCCAGCATTTGGGAGGTTGAGACAGGAGGATCACAGTTTGCAGACAGCCTCAACTACTTTGCAACCCACCCAGTGAGACCTGTTTCAAAATAAAGAATAAAAATAGGCCTGGGGGTATTGCTGTATTGCTCAGAGGTAGAATGCCCCTGGGTTCCATCCCCAGTACCGCAAAAAAAAAAAAAAAAAAGAAAAAAAAAAAAAAGTACCGAGATACCCTCCCAGCCCTATATTCTATATTTTATTATTTTATTCTTTTTTTTCTTTTTGTGATACTAGGAATGGAACCCAAGGGCAATCTACCTCAGAGCTATAACCCCAGCCCTATTTTTTTTTATTATTTTGAAACAGGGTCTCACTGAGTTGCAGAGGGCCTCACTAAGTAGCTGAGACTGGCTGCTCCTCCCGTCTCAGCCTCCCAAATGCCGGGATTACAAGCGTGTGCCACCACACCTGTTTGTTGTTGTTGTTGTTTGTTTGTTTTTGTTTTTTGGGGTTTACTTTTTTGGTTTTTTGGTGGTACTGGGGATTGAACCCAACATTCTACCTCTGCCTTTGCCTTTTTTTTTTTTTTTTTTTTGAAACAGGGTCTCACTAGGTTACTGACTCAGCCTCCCAAGTACTGGTATTACAGGCGTGTGCCACCACGCCCAGCTCAGTTCTTTTTAACCCAGCCCCACTCACTTTCCTGGGTACACATTTGTGTGATATTGTGCAGACCGTAGCAGGAAAAGAGCGGGATCCAGTGGTCCAGGCAAGAGGGGAAGCTGGGCCTCAACTTCATAAGCACCACAGTCTGAGCCCTGTAGAGATGCCAGGGGCTGGATACAGAATCTTCCAGGCTAACTTCTTCCTTGGCCCCAGTGATATCTGTTCCCAGTCTCTCCCTGCAGCAGATCCACCCTCATCCCTGTTCTCACTTCCCCACTGGGGGGGTCTCGGAGACCTGCTCTCTCCCCTACTGGGCAAACATCAATGGGAGGAGGTAGAATAAAGAGCTGGGCTTGGCATCCCACCAGCCTGGCATTAGCCTGGCATTAGGGCTAGTAAAAGCAGTCCTGTGCCAAAGCCAGATGGCCCCCGATGGAGGAAGCTGCTACCCCGTGGGGGCCTTTTCAACCTACCTGTGTGCCGAGGAGGGAGGCTGATGGGGACCCTTTGAAGCAGGATGGAGGCACACAAAAGTGTGGTGGGACTTGGAGTTCTCCCTGCTTCCACCTCCCCCGGGGCTTTGCCCTAGCAACAGCCGGCCACTGGGAATGGGACCCATGAAGCACCTGTCACTGCTGGTCTGAACAAAAGGGTGACTTGTCCCATGCTCTGCTTAGAGTCTCCTTAGAAAGAGGTGATAGCAGGGGCGCGGAGAGGGTTTCCATGGAGAAACAGCTCCCCAGGGCCTAGGGAGAACTTGGTGACGTTCCCCAGTATAGATCTAGAAACCGTGGCTAGGGAGCTAGATGGACTCTGCAAGCTCCCCAGAGGACCCCATGTGAACACATGCGCTCATCACCCCCACAGTGCGTGCCCCTCGAGGGTCAGGGCTTTGTCCTTGGCCGCTACCTCTGTCACTGCCGACCTGGATTCTACGGGGCAAGCAGCTCTGGGGGTATGTATGGCGAGGGTCAGGTGGGTCTTTTACAGCCTAGGAGAGTTGGGATGGAAAATCTGGGGGAGAAAGGCAGGTTTGGGGGAGATCCTGGGAGGAAAATTGTAAGACAGCAGCAGAAAGACAGCAGGGTTGTTTGGGGGGGTGCCTGCCTTCTGACAATGGGCCTGAGCATGTAAATGTGATACAAGCTGGCTTCCCAATCCTGTCACCCTGACCTCCCCAGCGATGACCCACTCCCTCGTATCTTGGGACTACAGACAATAGAACAGCATAAGCAGCAGGACACAGGCCGGGACCTCAGGATGCCCAGCCAACCCCCTTGCCCTGCACTCACCTTGTTCTTCACAGGGTTAGAGGAGAGTGCCGCTCAGATCACCGGGCAGTTTGGGGCCTTACACGGCAGCTCGGGGAGGCTGCTGCGGTGCCATCCGTGTCCTGAGGGCTGCACCAGCTGTGTGGATGCCACGCCGTGCCTCGTGGAGGAGGCCCCGGCGCTGCGGGCTGTGGTGCTGGCCTGCCAGGCCTGCTGCATGCTGGCTGTCTTCCTGAGCATGCTGGTCTCCTACCGCTGCCGCCGGAGCAAGGCAAGGAAGGTCCCATACCTCTGTCCTGCAAACACATCCAGCACAGCTCAAGTACAGACCTGAGTCTGCCTAACACCAGAATTTGGGGGAACAAGTGCCAGTGTTTTTTTCTTTTCTTTTCTTTTTCTTTTTTGCCGTACTGGGGATTGAACCCAAGGGCATTCTACCTTTGAGCTATACACCTAGTTCTATTTATTATTCTTTATTTTGAAAAAGGGTCTCACTAATCTTTTAAGGGCCTCACTAAGTAGCTGAAGCTAGCCACAAACCTGAGATCCTCCTGTCTCAGCCTCCCAAGTACTGGGATTACAGGTGTGAGCTACCACACTCAGCCAAGGGTGCCAGTCTTGACTCTAAACTGAATTCACTCTATGCCATAAGGCAGGTGACATCTCCACCTTAGATCTGTTTCCTTATCTGCAAAATGAAAGCTTTGGACTTAATTCAACAAATGCTTGGCAAATATCCACTGTGAGCAAATCAATGCTGAGGTACTAGGGCAGCAATGTGCAGCCTGGTGGGATCCCAGGAGGAAGCTCACATGTCAGTACAGTGACAGCAGTCAGAGAGAGGCGAAGACGAAGGTCTGAGTTGGTGCGGGAGCTCAGAGAAGGGAGCCAGTCATCCTGCCTGAGATGGTCAGAAACACTTTCTGGAAAATGTGACATTTGAGCCAGGCTTGAAGGTCAACTGGGTATTTATGGGCAGAGAAGGGGGCTCCTACTCTAGACGAGGGGATGGTCTGACCCAAAGCTTGGAGAACTCAGGAGATCCTTTCTAGCTTCAGCAATCTCTGATTTGAGTCCAGGGGGACTAGGAGGGCTGGGCCTGCAGGGGAGCTAGAGAAACCTTGGCCTTAGCTAGGCTCACTGCCAAAGCAGCTAAGAGCGTAGGGCAGAAAGTGGAGGAGTGACTGTGCACAGACACGGACGCTAGTCTTACAGGCGAAGCCTTGGCTGAGGGCTAGGGTGACCGCTAACCCCCCAGCACCATCATCCAGGCTCCCACCCCGCCCCGCTGCCCTGCTCACGGGCTTCTCTTCCCTGCACTCACAGAGGATCCGTGCATCTGGAGTTGTCCTGCTGGAAACCATCCTTTTTGGATCACTGCTTCTCTACTTTCCTGTGAGTCTCAGGGTCCCCCCATCCCCACCCCAGCATCCTCTAACCCCAAAATGCTTCCTCCTCTCTAACCTCTTACAAAGATTCAAAGACCTCGAATTCCCCTTCCCCATACCCACACATGGCCAGCTGGTCTAGTGAGCTCGGGAGTCAAACAGCCCCAGGCTTAAAAGAGCTCTATGACCCGCTGTGTGATTTAGGACAAGTGATACCCAAGCTGCTCCTCTGCAGAATGGAGGTGATGGCACTCTGTTGCAGGGCTGTTGGGAGGACTGGGCACGCGGGCCTAGCAGAGGAGAAGTGCAGGGGAGAGCAGCCGCCTTGCCCCTTCCCACTAGGTCTTCATCCTGTACTTCAAGCCCAGCGTATTCCGCTGCATTGCTCTTCGCTGGGTCCGGCTGCTGGGATTTGCCACTGTCTACGGGACTGTTACACTCAAGCTGTCTAGGTAGGCCCAGGCAGGCCTCTCCCCAGGCCGCTGGCTCATTTATGCGGTGGAGATTTCCCTGACCAGCTCGGCTCCCTGCCCCAAGCCTACCCCATCACTAGCCTCAACCTTGTCCCTCCCATGTAAATTTTTGAGACAGGAAACTACGGAAAGGCTAGGAAGACGGATAAATGAGTGGCGGGGAGGGTGACATGGACAGAGGCAGGTGCCCGGGCCCCCTCCTCGGTCCTCCTAAGCCTCCATGTGCACCCCAACCCTTGAAGAGTGCTACAGCTGTTCTTGTCGCGAACGGCCCAGCGGGGCCCGCACCCAAGCAGTGGGCACCTACTGCGACGCCTGGGACTGCTCCTGCTGCTCGTGCTGGGCTTCCTGGCCGTGTGGACAGTGGGCGTCGTGGAGCGAGACGTCCAGCACGCACCTCTGGTGACGCGGGGCCACACCTCCAATGGCCGCCACTTCTACCTCTGTCACCATGACCGCTGGGACTACGTCATGGTCGTGGGTGAGTGCTCCCGCAGAGCCCAGCCTCCCTGCGGCCCTGGCTCTACACCTCCAGCATCCTCTCGTGCTGGTGCCCCCCCTTACCCCCAGACCCCGGGCTGCCCAGGTGCCACCCTCCCCCACCTCCCCACAGCTGAGCTGCTGCTGCTGTGCTGGGGCAGCTTCCTCTGCTACGCCACCCGGGCCGTGCCCTCCGCCTTCCACGAGCCGCGCTACCTGGGCATCGCCCTGCACAACGAGCTGCTGCTCTCCGCCGCCTTCCACGCAGTCAGGTGAGGGCGCCCATCCCACGCCGTCCTCGCAGTACTGCTCTGCTGTTGGGAGGGCCAGGAAGAGCCCCGCACACCCCTCCTGTACCGTCTGGCCTAGGGAAGAGGGCCCGCCCATCAGAAGAGGAAGATAAGCCACCTCTCTGGCACCCAGCACCTACCTTCCCACGCCCTGCCAGAAGGTTCTCCCTCACTCCTGTACCACTCGAGCAGACCGCCCGCGTGGGACCACGGGGACCTGGCCCTGTGAGGGAGGCAGACTTGACCACTGGGCAATCCTAACAGCACCACGGAGCCCAGCTCTGTTCTGTAAGCTAAGCTGTCAGAGAAAGCAAGTTGAAATAGCCTGGAAGGGCTTCTCAGAGGAGGCAGGGATTAACAGGAGCCTTGAAGTAGCACATACATCCAGGAGAGAGTAGAAGAGCGCCATGCCTTCCTCACCCACGGCGCTCAGGACGGGGCTGGAGAGGAGCCAGCCGGGCGAGGCCGGGAGGCTGCTCCACGGCACCAGTGGTCATCCGCCTCCCATCTGGCCCCCAGGTTTGTACTGGTTCCTTCCCTACACCCGGACTGGACCCTGCTCCTCTTCTTCTTCCACACCCACAGCACTGTCACAGCCACGCTGGCTCTCACCTTCATCCCTAAGGTGAGGTCTTCCCCTCCTGCTTGGTGAGGGCACTGGGGCCCTGCTGTCTCCACAGCGCCCTCTCCAGCTCAGGGAGAGGATGGCGGAAGGTGCTGGGGTGAGTGAGCTCTGAGGGGTGGGCCCTGAGCAAGGACTCCGGTGGGGGAGGAAGCTACTCCTGCTTCCAGTTCTCAGGCAGAGGACATAAGTGCGAGGGCTGGAGAGGGTCCTTTCAACACAGGCAGAAGGCTGGCGAGCTCTGAAGACCTGCTTGGAGGCAGTTAAGGAGTGGAGGTGGGGGAGCTGGAGGGCACAGTGAGGGACTGCTGGGCAGGAGGGCAGGAGGGCAGGAGGGCCTGGTCTCTGGGCTAGAGAAGAGCAGGGAGGATGAAAGGGAATAAAGCCACACCAAGCGTGGTGGCGCAAGCTTGTAATCCCAGCATTTGGGAGGCTAAGCCCGGAGGATCACAGTTCGCGGACAGCCTCAGCTACTTAGTGAGGCCCTCTGCAACTTAGTGAGACCCTGTTTCAACAATAAAGAATAAAAAAAGGGCTGGGGGTATAGCTCAGAGGTAGAATGCCCCTGGGTTGCAAAAAAGAAAGAAAGAGAGAAAGAGAGAAAGAAAGAAAGAAAATAAACCCCTGCAGACCCCAGAATTCCAAATCAGAGAAAGGGTGGAGAATCAGGTGAGAGTAGGATGGTGTCTTTTTCCCCACACATTGCTCTGGCCAGTTCCGGAAGCCGGGGGCGCCTCCCCGGGAGGAGATCTTGGATGAGGTGTACGAAGATGAGCTGGACCTGCAGCGCTCAGGCTCCTACCTCAACAGCAGCATCGCCTCAGCCTGGAGCGAGCGCAGCCTGGATCCTGGAGATATTCGGGTAGGTGCTGCCCCTCTCTGACTTTTATTTTTGTGTGTGTGGTCCTGGGGGTGGAACCCAGGGGCTTTTTCTACCTCTGGGCTATACTCCCAGACTTATTTTCTACTTTATTTGGAAACAGGGTCTCACTGAGTTGCTGAGAGCCTCACTAAGTAGCTGAGGCTGGCTTTGAACCTGTGCCATCCTCCTGTTTCAGCCTCCCAAGCAATGGGATTACAAGCGTGCGCCACCACGCCTTGCTTCTCTCTCTCTCTCTCTCTCTCTCTCTCTCTCTCTCTCTCTCTCTCTCTTTTTGGTGGTTCTGGGGTTCCTGGAAGCCCTTCTATCTCCGGGCTACACTCCCAGACCTATTTTACACTTTTTTACTTTGGAAACAGGGTCTCTTAAGCCAGCATGGCTGGCTTCAAACCTGCGCGATCCTCCTGTCTCCACCTCCCAAGCGCGGGGAATACCAGCGTGCCCCACCACGCCCGGCTCTCTAACTCTTTTGATACTGGCTTTTAAGGACTGGGCAGAGAGCCAGCACGTGCCTGTAATACCAGTACTTGGGAGGCTAAGACAAGAGTATTGTAGGTTCTCTAAACCAGCCTCAGCAACTTAATGAGATTCTCAACAACCTAAAGAGACTGTTTAAAAATCTAATAAAATAAAAAGAGCCGGGAGTGGTGGCACACACTTGTAATCCCTGTATTTGGTAGGCTGAGATAGGAGGATTGCGGTTTGCGGTCAGCCTCAGCTACTTAGTGAGGCCCTATGCAACTCAGTGAGACCCTATTTCAAAATTAAAAATTAAAAATAGGGCTGAGGAAGCCAGACATGGTGGCGCACGCTTATAATCCCAGCATTTGGGAGGCTGAGACACGAGAATCATGTTTCGAGGACCTCAACTATTTAGCGAAGCCCTTTGCAATTCATTGAGACCCTGTTTCAAAAATTAAAAATAAGCCGGGCGTGGTGGCGCACGCTTGTAATCCCCGCGCTTGGGAGGCGGAGACAGGAGGATCGCGCAGGTTCGAAGCCAGCCGTGCTGGCGTAAGAGACCCTGTTTCAAAAATATAAAATAGGTCTGGGAGTGTAGCCCGGAGGAAGAAGGGCTTCCAGGAACCCCGGTACCACCAAAAAAATAAAAAAATAAAAAAATAAAAATTAAAAATAAAAAGTCTAAAAAATAGGGCTGGGGGTGTAGCTCGGCGGTACAATGTCCCTGGATTCGATCCCCAGTACCACACACAATAAGTTAATAAATGAATAAATAAATAATAAAAGTTAGGCCAGGCATGGTGGCGCATGCTCATAATCCCAGCATTCGGGAGGCAGAGACCGGAGGATCACAGTTCATGGACAGCCTCAGCTACTTAGCGAGGCCCTTCGCAACTCAGTGAGACCCTGTTTCAAAAAATAAAAAGACTAGCCGGGCGTGGTGGCGCACGCTTGTAATCCCCGCGCTTAGGAGGTGGAGACAGGAGGATCGCGCAGGTTCGAAGCCAGCCGCGCTGGCTTAAGAGACCCTATTTCCAAACAAAAATATAAAAAATAGGTCTGGGAGTGTAGCCCGGAGGTAGAAGGGCTTTCAGGAACCCCAGTACCACCAAAATAAAATAAAATATAAATAAATAAAAAGACTAAAAAATAGGGGTGGGGGTATAGCTCAGAGGTACAATGCCCCTGGGTTCCATCCTCAGTACAGCAAAAATAAATAAATATAAAAATAAAAAGTACTGGGGGTACAGCTCAAAGGTAGAATGTCCCTGGGTTCAATCCCCAATACAAAAAAAAAGTACTGGGGAGGGAGTGGGAGCACCGCTGCACCTTCTACCCACTCGCACCTGACTCGTCTATAACTTCGTTAGAGAGTCCTTCCCATTCCCAGCGCCCCTAATCCTAACTGCCTCTGCCATTCCTCCCCACCCACCCATGTCCTCCTCACCCTCTGAGCTCTGCCTGCCTTCTGCCCCACTCTTGGACAAAGACTGAACTAAGACCATCCAGCTAGGTGGTCAGGGAGTATAAACATACTTTGCCACAGCCACGGCACCTCAGTCCCCCACTTCCTGAAATATAAGGCAGTATTGTCCCCTTGTGCTGGCTCTAGAGAGAAATCCAGAGCAGAAAAATCCTCCATCATTTATACCTGAATACATTTTCCTGATCCACTACTCCCATCAATCTCATTTAATACTTTTAAGTGAGTGAACACTGGTAAGCCAGCCAGCAGCATCATTGCAGAAGAGGCTCAGAGGTCAAGAAAACTGCCTCAAGGCACAAATGGGTCAGTAATCTCAAACCCTCTTCCTGTCTCTTATGCTAATGATTTCCCACCAAACTACAAGACCCTAGAGAGGGAGGACCACTGAGCCCTCAGAGCTGAACGGCTCCAGAACAGTGCAGGCTGGCACTGGTCTTGCAGGAAGGAAGCATTGAACCCTCAGTTTCAGAAGCAGAGGAGGTGTTGCAGGAATATGTTGGGGGGGAAAGGTGCATGGTGTGTGTGTGTGTGTGGAGAAGTAATCCCCACCACCACCACCACACAGACAGACAAACAGAAAAACCGTGGATTCTTGTCCTAAGCTAAGAATAAGTATTCATCGCTTGGACAGCTGCTGAAGATTTAAAGAAGTTTATTAAAAAGATAGAAATATAGAGATAGTTACAGCCCTGTGCCCGGAGGGAGGCACAGGGGGGCAATTCGAATGAAAATGCCAAAGAACTCCAGTTCACTGAGTTTTTATCCTAAATCCAGCAGGTCCCTCTGATTTTTGGAGATCATGTTACCCTTTATCTCCAACCCCTGCTCTGCTTCTGTTATCTCTCCAGCCGAATTTATGGCCTAAAGGGGGAGGCATCTCTATCTCCAAACACAGGCCCAGATTTATGGCCTGAGGGGGAGGCATCTCTGTCTCCAGACACAGGCTTTTACCTTTTGTCTTATCCCCCAAAATGTGTGAAATTGTTCTTAGGAATGCAAGGACATGTTAGCTAACCCTGGCTTTCTTAGTAAAGAAGATATATTTTAAAATTGGACATCTTTCCCAGTATTGACACATTAATACATTTTAAACCCTCTTCCCAATACCAGTACAGAGGGACATAACTTGAAGGAAAAGAGATCCTTAGAGAAAACTGTCTAAACAAGGGCCAAAGCCAGGCGCTGTGCACTCCTGTACTGTCACAGGTTGAGACAGGAGAACCGCAAGTTGGAGGCCAGCCAGACTTAGAAATTTACTGAGGCCTTCTTTCTTTCTTTTTTCTTCTTTCTTTCTGTTCTTTCTGTATTTCTTTCTTCCTTTTCTTTTCTTTTCTCCTTGCAGTTCTGGCAATTGAACCCAAGCACATTCTACCTCCGAGCTACAGCCCCCAGGCCTATTTTATTCTTTATTTTGAAGCAGGGTCTCACTAAAAGGCAGAAGGCCTCACTAAGTAGCTGAGACTGGCCATGAACCTGCGATCCTCTTGTCTTAGCCTTCTGGGATACCTGGCTCCAAGACCCTGTTTCAAAATTAAAAATAAGCTGGGCGTGGTGGCACACGTTTGTAATCCCAGCGCTTGGGAGGCTGAGACAGGAGGATCACACAGGTTCGAAGCCACCTCAGCTACCTAGTGAGGCTCTCAGCAACTTAGTGAGACCCTGTTTCCAAAGAAGGTATAAAATAGGTCTGGGAGTATAGCCCGGAGGTAGAAAGCCCCTGGGTTCCACCCACAGTACCACAAATAAATAAATAAATAAATAAATAGACTAAAAACTAGGGCTGGGGTATGGCTCAGAGGTATAATGCCCTGGGTTCCATCCCCGGTACTGCAAAAATAAATAAATAAATAAATAAATAAATAAATAAATAAATAAATAAATAAAGTAAAATAAAAATAAAAGAGTGGCTGGGTGTGGTGGCGCACACTTATAATCCTAGCATTTGGGAGGCTGAGACAGGAGGATTGCACACGTTCAAAGCCAGCCTCAGCTACTTAGTGAACCCCTGTTTCCAAATAAAATATAAATTAGTCCTGGGAGTCGTGGTGGCGCACACTTGTAATCCCAGCATTTGGGAGTCTGAAACAGGAGGATCTGGGTTCGCGACCAGCCTCAACTACTTAGTGATCCCCTTTGCAATTCAGTGAGACCCTGTTTCAAAATAAAGAATAAAAAATAGGGCTGGGGGTGTAGCTCGGAGGTAGAAACCCCTTAGGTTCCATCCCCAGTACTGGAAAAAAAAAAAATAGGCCTGGGAGTGTAGCCTGGAGGTAGAAAGGCCCTGGGTTCCATCCCCAGTACCACCAAAAAAAAAAAAAAAAAAAAGACTAAGGGTGTAACTCAGGAGTAAAATGCCCTAAATTTAATCCCTAGTACCCAGGGGATAAAAAAAAAAAAAAAAAAACAAGCAAATCTCCTCCCCCCAAAAAACTATAAATAAATAAAGCCAATAAGGGTCAAGGGGGAGACTGGCAAGGCCAGGGGTTGGGATAGCTCATTCCAGCCATCTCAACGGCATCTCAGCTCTCCTTTTCTCTCCCTGCCCTCAGGATGAACTGAAGAAGCTCTATGCCCAGCTAGAAGTCCGCAAGACCAAGGAAATGGCTGCGAACAACCCCCACCTACCCAAGAAGCAAGGCAGCTCACGCCAGGGTCTGGGCCGTTCCTTCATGAGGTACCTGGCTGAATTCCCAGAGGCCCTGGCCCGACAGCACTCCAGGGACTCGGGCTCCCTTGGCCTCAGCAGCCTGCCAGGCTCCTCCCGCCGCCGCCTCCTCAGCTCCAGCCTCAGGGAGGCAGAAGGGCCACCACCTCTGCGCAAGTCCCGCAGCATCTACGACCACCACAAGGAGCAGGACCCGCCTCTGCTAGACTCTGCACTCAAGAGGAGCCTGTCCAAGAGGGCCTCGCGCGTGGAGAACCGGGAGTCGGAGGGTCCCCCTGCCCTGGGCTTCCGCTCAGCCAGTGCCCATAACCTAACAGTGGGAGAGAGGCTGCCCAGGGCCCGGCCCACTTCCTTGCAGAAGTCGCTCAGCGTTGTGACTGGCTCCAGGGAAAAGGCCCTGCTTGTGGCCAGCCAGGCCTACTTGGAGGAGACCTATCGGCAGGCGAAGGAGAGAGAGGAGCGAAAGAAGGCTGAGGCAGCCATGACAAGCCCAGCGCGGAGGCCATCGGCCAGGAGGCTGGAGCGGGCTCGAGCAGCCCCGCTGTCGGCTCCACCCTCCCCTGCCAAGAGCAGCAGTGTGGACCGCGCCCACTCCTTGGCCAGGCCTCACGAGGAAGCTGGTAGAAGGCTGCCTCGCCCACCCATCCGGCATCAGATCTCCAGCCCCACCTTGGCCCTGTCCAGCGCCTGCCTGGGGGAGCCAAAGACGCTGTCTCCCACCTCCACCCTGGCTCCAGCTCTGATGCCAGCTCTGGCCCCAAGCCCTGCCCCTGCCCTGGCACCAGTCCCTGCCCCTCCACAAAGCCCCAGCTTACTCACCTACATCTGCCCTTGGGAGAATGCAGAACTGCCAGTCAAGAAAGAAACCGTGACCCAGGAAGGCCCCTCAGGGCCAGATCGAGGCAGCCACTCCCCTGCTCCACCTCGGGCCAGGCTCTGGAAAGCCCTCTCTGTTGCAGTAGAGAAAAAGGGGGCTGGAGAGAATGAGACAGACGCTGAGGAAGGGCGTGTCCAGGGGGAGGCCGATGATGTAGATGAAGACAGGCCCAAGATCTTTTCTAAATCCCACAGCCTCAAGACCCCTGTGCAGCAGGGCTCCATGCGCAGCCTGGGCCTCGCTATCAAGGCTCTGACCCGGTCTCGAAGCACGTACAAGGAGAAGGAGGGTGGGGAGGAGAGTCCCGAAAAGGAGAAGAACAGGGCCCCCGCAGAGGGTGTGGGGGCTCCCCCTCGGTCTCCCAGGCTGGGCCGGCCCAAGGCAGTGAGCAAGCAGGCGGCCCTCGCCCCCTGCGAAGATGAGGAGTCCCTCCAGAACCAACAGAATGCTCAGACCAGCAGAATGCTCCAAGTCTGTCACCAGGAGGGCAGCAGAGAGCAAGAGAACAGGGGCAAGAAGACATCCCAGGGTCTGGGGGAGCGGAAAACTGAAAAGGCAGGTAGAACAGGGCTTGCCACACTGAGGCAAGTTTTTGGGGACAAAAGTACTGAGCAAATAAAGGAAGCCCCTGTGGGGAGGCGAGAGCCCAAAGCTGGCCTCCATCCCCTGGGCAGTGCTGACAGCAGGGTGGCAGAGGTATGCCCCTGGGAAGCCACCGAGTCACAAGAGTGCCCGCTGGACAGAAGTGACAAGGCCAAGGTCTGTCCGTGGGAGATGGATGAGGGGGGGGGCCCTGAGAGGAAGGCATCAAGGCAAGATCTAGCAGACTCCCAGGTGGAGCAAGGCAAAGCCCCAGAAAAATCAGAGCCCAGCAGTGTGGCTGCCACTGCTCGGAAAAAGCCAGAGAGGCTGGTCAGGAGCCAGGAGGCCGTGTGTCCCTGGGAGAATGCTGACCCTGCAGGTGTGGACATGAAGAAGGCGGGGAAGCTCCAGGGGGAAGCCACGAGCCTAGAGGCTGGTTCCTCCCACACTGCCAAGGCAGAGGGAGCCATGGTGCTCCCCCAGGAAAAGCAGCAGGCCCCCAAGAAAGCCGCCTCCTGGACAGACCAGGAGCTGGGCACAGACCTGGAGTCCCTTTGTCCGTGGGAGAGTACAGATTTCCGGGGCCCCCTGGCAGTCTCACTGCAGGCCTCAGGGGACACGGGGCACCCGGGAAGCCTGGGCAGTGGGGTAGTGGAGGTGTGTCCGTGGGAGGCAGGAGATGCACCTGCTAACAGGAAGGCAGATGTCTGCCCCTGGGAGCTGGGTGATGGGCCAACGGGGAAGGAAACACTGAGTCAGGGGGCTGGTGGGCAGCCTCTCCAGGGAAAGGGGAAAGCCTCCGGAGAGGGACGCTTAGGAGAGAAAGGGGAGCAAGCCAGGAAGGCGGTGCTCACATTAAGTCAGCGGCAGGAGTCGGTGTGCCCCTGGGAGAGCACAGCCCTTGCGCAGTCCAGGCCAGGTCCAGACAACAGCTCACCCATAGCAGGTGGGCAGCTCCTAGGCCACGGGGGCAGCAGAGCAACACAGGTGTGTCCATGGGAAGCTCTCGAGCCAGAGGAAAAGGAAACACCTGCCACAGCAGAAATCTGTCCCTGGGAGGTAAAGGAAAGAACAGAGGACCGAATGCTGGGACAGGCATCGAAAGGAGACTCTCAGATGGATGAGGAGAAAACGCCTGCAAAGGCAGGAATCCAAGATGTCAGAGTGCGGGAAAAGCCTGAGGGGCAAAGTGGGAAGCAGGAGGCAGTCTGCCCCTGGGAAAGTGTGGACCCCGGCAGCTTCTCCCCACAACCAGGTCCGCGAGACACGGAGAGACCCCAAACCATCTCCCAGGGATCAGGCAGTGTGGGAAGCAAAGTTGCCGAGATCTGCCCATGGGACACGGAGGAGACCCTGACAGCGGAGAAGGCAAAGATCTGCCCCTGGGAGGTGGGTGCTGGGGCAGGGGAGCCTGTGGGAGCTGAGGCCATTGGGAAGTGTCCAAAGGATATGGGGAAGGATTCTGAGGATTCTAGCTCCAGGAAAACAGCTACCGTAGATCCAAAGAAGCCAGAGAGGCTGGGCCTGGAGCAGGAGGTGGCCTGTCCCTGGGAGAGCTTGGGTTCAGGAGACTCCTCTCAGCCTTCAGACCCTCTGGACTCTAGCAGACCAGAAGCTGGACTCCAGGCACTGGATCGCGCGTGCTGCAGGCCAGCTGAGGTGTGTCCCTGGGAAGTGGAAGAAGCTCCCAGCAGTGAAAAAGCCAAGATCTGTCCCTGGGAGGTGAGCGAAGGAGCTCCTGGGAAGGGACTGGAGCAAGAGACTGGGAATAAATCGGCCTGGCAGGAGGAGAAAACTATAGGAAAAGGAAGGCTCAGCTCCCTGGGGGAAGATATCCCAAACTGGGAAGCAAAACTCCATCCAGAACAAGAAGCTGTTTGTCCTTGGGAGGACAAGGACTTGAGAGAACCATCTGCTCAGACTCCCAAGGTCTCAGACTTGCCCAGCAGCACTAGTAGCCAGGTGGCAGAGACACATTCCTCGGAAGTAGGTAAGGAAGCAACAGAGAAGGGGGGCCTGAGACAAGACCCAAAGACAGGCTCCCTTCCAGAACACTCGATCCACGACAAAGCTCCAGTTTTGAGAGCAGAATTCACTTCTGCAGGAGGGAGAATACCAAGCAGTGAAGTACCATCAGTCTGTCCATGGGAGAGTGTGCCTACAGGCCCTCTCACCCAGCCTGACAGTCAGCACCCCGACCAATCCGGAGCCAGCTCCCGGACACTGGCCAGTGCAGGGGGCAGGGCCACAGAGGCGTGCCCATGGGATGCTCCTGACCCAGAGGGGCGTCAGCCTGACAGCAGCGCCAAGGCTGAAATCTGCCCGTGGGAGGTGGCTGAGAGAGTCTCTGAGCAAGAGATGTCAAGACGGGACAGAAAGGGGGAGCCTCAAGAGATAAAGGGGAGATCCCTGGAAAAACCAGAGCCCGAAGGTGTGGCAGGCCAGAAGCCACCAGATGCCACAGACTCGGGGAAACAGGAGGCCAGGGAGAGCCAAGACAATGGGGGTGTGTCTCCACAGCCAGCCCCTGGTGTTTCTGACAGAAGCAAAGGCAGCTGGGAGGCAGAAGTATGTCCGTGGGAAGTGGAAGAGGCTCCCTCTGCCAAGAAAACGGAGATCTGCCCTAGGGAGGCGAGCGAAGGAGCCCCAAGCGAAGGGGGGCGGGAGCAGAGGGCTGATGGAGAATCAGGAGGGCAGGGAGAGGAGTTCCTTCCGAAGGCAGGAGGATGTGGAGGGGCTGAAGGACCCTTTTCAAAAGCAGCAGCAAAACCCAGCAGAGAGGACACAGTTTGCCCCTGGGAAGGCACAGGGTCAAGCAAGCTTTTCCCCCAGACAGATGCTCTGGAGACTGAGCCTCCCAAAGTCAGCCCCCACAGAGCAAGCAGCATGGGGAGGATAGCAGAGCAGTGTCAGTGGGAAGTCACAGACCCAGATGGAAATAAAATAAAGGGCACCATGGCAGACATCTGTCCTTGGGAGGAAACTACAGCCCCATCTGAGGAATCTGGACACCAGTCTTTATCAGCAGCTCAGACAGAAAACTTCCCCACAGCCTCTGAGAAATCACTATGCCTTTTAGTTCATGGACCTCTAGGTAGCTTCCTTCCAGAAAGCAAGAGCTCCCACCCCGAGGCAAGCAGGCCAGCCAGTACCTTTATGCTGGAAGGTGTCAGAGAACCACAAGGACCTTCAAGGGTTGGGCCAAGGACCAGCCTAGCCCCGGAGCCAAGTCTCTTAGAAGCTGAGGTTCAGAAGTCTGCTTCCTTAACTGAAGACCCAGAACACCTGGCTTCTGAAGCTCCAGATGAAGAGCTAATCCCTCCTGTCTATCCTTGGGACTGGGAGTAACAGCTCCCCAGGTGAGCTCACATGCAGAGCCATGCCTCAAGAACTTAGGTCTTTCCTGTTTTCTTGTTCCCCAAGAACTGAATGAAAGACACCTGGTCACTTCCTTCCCCAAGGCCAGAAGTCAACTCATTCAGAAGACAAACTGGAGCCGGGCGTGGCGGTGCACGCTTGAAATCCTAGCATTCCGGAGGCTGAGACCTGAGGATCTCAGACAACCTCAGCTACTTAGTGAGGCCCTCTGCAACTCAGTGAGACCCAGTTTCAAAATAAAGAATAAAAAATAGGGCAGGGGATGTAGCTGGGAGGTCGAATGCCCCTGAGTTCCATCCCCAGACCCGCAAAAAAAAAAAAAAAAAAAGACAAACTGAACAAGAAGTGTGCAGCTTGGACCCCCTTCTTTAAAAGCAGGGAAGTTTGGCCAGGTGTGGTGGCACACGCTTGTAATCTCAGCATCTGGGAGGCTGAGACAGGAGGACTGCAGTTTGCGGACAGCCTCAGCTACTTAGTGAGGCCCTTTGCAACTCAGTGAGACCCGGTTTCAAAATAAAGAATAATAAAAAAAAAAATAGATCTGTGCATGTAGCTTGGAAGTAGAATGCCTTTGGGTCCATTCCCAGTACCGGGGCTGGGGTAGGCGGGTAAAAAAGCATGGAAGTCCAGCCTTTCTTTACTTTTAACTTCTCATCTCACTCAAGGAAACAAAGGCTGAACCCTGGCTTCCAAAGAATCCTCCTACCTATCTAGAATACTCTAGATAGATACTCTCAAATACTATCTAGAATACACGAGCCATCAGAGACTGGACACTCACCTGTAAGGAAGGCTAGTGTTAGCAATGAAAGGAGGTCAGCAGTGTCTAGAACAGGGAAACCCAATTCTTTGAAATCTATGAAAGGGCCATTTTTTTTTTTAGTACTGGGGATAAACCCCAGGGGCATTTTACCTTTAGGCAACACCCCCAGCCCTATTTTTTTTTCTTTAGTTTGAAACAGTGTCTCACTGAGTTGTAAAGGGCCTAAGTAACTGAGGCTGTCCATGAACCACGATCCTCCTGTCTTAGCCTCCCAAATTCTGGGATTATAAGTGTGCACCACCACGCCCAGCGAAGGGCCGTTTTTTGTTTTTCTTTTGGTGGTAGTAGGGATTGAACTCTTCTACCTCTGGGATACACTCCCAGACCTATTTTTTATATTTTATTTGGAAACAGGGTCTCTTAAGCCAGCGAGGCTGGCTTCGAACCTGCGCAATCCTCCTGTCTCCGCCTCCCAAGTGTGGGATTACAAGTGTGTGCCATCACACCTGGCCAAAAGGGCCATTTTTTGAGACAAAACTAAATCACAGAAAGATTGGCAGCATAGGGACTGCGGAACTATATATGGCTCTAATGTTACCATACAAAGCTTAGGAAACCACTGAATTCAGGCGGAAAAATAAACTGGTGAAACACTAAAAAGATTCAAAATTGGTGTCTGAAAAGCCTTCAGGGACTTAAAGACCTCTTTAGACTATGAATCTCCCATTTTGACTTTGTTTCTCATCCCTGCCCTGCTTGACTGCTGAGGTGAAGGTAATCAAGCGCTCTGACATCCATGTCAATATCTGGCATCCAAAGTGATGTCAGAGACAGAACAGAGGAGGAAAAACCACCTCTCCAGGTCCTCCCACCTGGGCAGGGCAAGGTGGCACTCTTCCCTCCGGGCATCCTCGGTATGCCTCCTGCCAGCTTTCAGGTCTGCCTCTTCCTGCCCCAGCTGGACCCAATCCCCAGGGCTCATCTCACGGGCTCATTCTCCTAGCCCCTTTGCACTGTCACCAATGGGACCCATCTTTATCAATGCACCTGGAGCCCAGGGGAATCTCTGGTTCTGAAACAAAAACCACTCCACATACCCTGCTCAGTAATAAGAAGCCACATTCCTCTCCTTCCCAGAGGAGTGGGAGAAAGAAAGTAGGTCCTGTTTATAACCAGCATTCCACCCACTTCTGACCTCTGAAAGAGTGGAGCTCCAAGGCAGGTTGGGAGCCCGAGGCTGGGACAGTACAAAGCCTTCTTTCTTAGGCAGCTCGCTTTCTCTTCCCTCAGCTCTCACAATAGTCAGCTCAGGCTACCCTTGCTTAAGCAGCACCCAATGACAGAGTGCTGGGATTAGATACCACCAGAGAGAAATGGGGAAGGAGAAAAACATATAAAGAAGTACTGGAGCTGGGCTAGTGGGACACACTTATAATCTCAGTACTTTGGAGACTGAGACAGGAGGATCGCAGGCTCAAAGCCAGCCTTGGCAACTTAGAGAGGCTCTCGGCAACCTAGTGAGACCCTGTTTCCAAATAAATAAAATCAGCCGGGCGTGGTGGCGCACACTTGTAATCCCCGCGCTTGGGAGGCTGAGACAGGAGGATTGCGTAGGTTCAAAGCCAGACTCAGCTACTTAGTGAGGCTCTCAGCACCTTAGTGAGACCCTGTTTCCAAATAAAATACAAAACAGGTCTGGGAGTATAGCCCGAAGGTAGAAAGCCTCTGGGTTCCATCCCCAGCACCACAAAATAAATAAATAAATAAATAAATAAATAAATAAATAAATAAAATCAGGCTAGGGATGTAGCTTGGAGGTAGAATGTCTCTGTTCATTCCTAGTACACACAAACAAAATAAGTCCCAAGATTAGCAAACATAGCTCGGTGTGGTGGCGCACATTTGTAATCCCAGCATTTGGGAGGCTGAGACTGGAGGATCCAGGTTCACAACCAGCTTCAGCTACTTAGTGAGGTCCTCTGCAACTTCATGAAACCCTGTTTCAAAATAAAGAATCAAAAATTGGGCCAGGGGTGTAGCTCAGAGGTTGTAATGCCTAGACCCATCCCTAGACCCCCCCCAAAAATTTAAAAAAATAAATAAATAGGGCTGGGGGAAGAGCTCAGAGGTAGAATGCCCAGGGGTTCCAAAGCTGGTAGAGGCACTAAGCATGGCAGTTAAGCCCTACCTTCTCACAGTGCAGCTATGAAGTCATTTGGCCAGGGGTAGACAAAACAGGAGGAAAACAGTGAATCTACATGTAAATGCTCTGAGTAGTTACTAATAGGTCTTGATTTAGCCAAAAAAAGCTAAGTTGCTCCCACATTCACTCCTGTGAAATAAACCACGGAGAGAGAGAGAGAGAGAGAGAGAGAGAGAGAGAGAGAGAGAGAGAGAGAGAGAGAGAGAAAAGAATGCTTTTCTCCGGTGTCACTGGCATTCCAGAAAAAGTAGCAACATGATCTATTCCAAAAGGGAGCACAGGAATGGAGTAACCTATTTTCCCCTGGGGGCCAGATGCTCTTGTTCCCATGCCAAGGCCCTCCCACTTATCCAACCCCTGGGCTTTTACAGTAGTGACTGGAGGATGCTGTTGTTCTGGGCTCCTGCTACTTAACGCCACAGCTTCTGAGCTGATGTGGACTTTGCCAACTGTATAGCCCAGAACAATCCTATTAGGTCTTGACCTAGCTGAAAAAAGCTAAGCTGCTCCCACATTCACTCCTGTGAAATAAACCATGAAGAGAAAAAAATAAAGAATGCTTTTCTCCACCAATGCAGTTTGCTCCAGCTTATTCATAACGGTGATTCTTTTTCAACACAGAAGCAGCAGATAAAGAGCACGGTGGGCCTGCTCCAAAGCCCGGGGTCACAGCACCGCAGCCTCGGGGGCTCGGGCAGGCGCATTCTCCACCAGTGCCCAGAACTGTAGCTGACACAGCAGATGGTCTCTGCCTGGTCCTTCTAGCCAAACCCCGCACATCTGGGGCCATTCGTTCAGCTGGATTTGGTCCCAAGAGGAAATGAAAATTGCGCTTATCCTCTAGCTCCCTGGTAGCAGCTACCGCTGAGCTGCTATTTAGGATTATCTAGAGACCCCCAAGACAGAGCCAGGCGAATGGGATGAAATAGCTTATTTGAAACAGTTTTTATGTATTCAAGAGAATTTGATGTAACATTTGCCCACTAACCCTGTATTTTTCTCTGCTTCCCTACCCTGCCAGGATTACCTCCCCTTCACCCACACTCCCCAGCTGTGGACTGTGCTCAAAGCACTTTTCTTCTCATTCTGCCTTAATGCAGGGCTCAGGAAAATGGGATAGGACCAGACCTCACTAGGCAGTAACGCTGCAAACTGATGTGCATTTTAAGCCAAAAGGCTTGAGAGTAAGTAGCATAATGAGAGTGGCTGTTCTGTCTTCCCTAAGCATATACAGCTCTATTTCCATAGTCAGCACTCAACAGAGCTTTTAAAAACACCCATTTTCCACAGTGAGGCCTGGTGTGTTTGCTGCTTTGCTAAAATGATTTCTTCAGAAAGAGTGAGGTTATTTATTCTTTTTTTTTTTTTTTTGGCAGTACTGGGGATGAAACCCGAGGGAATTCTACCTCCGAGCTACCCTCCCAGCCCTATTTTTTTTTTAATTCTTTATTTTGAAACAGGGTCTCACTGAGTTGCAAAGGGCCTAAGTAGCTAGGCTGGCCGTGAACCATGATCCTCCTGTTTCATCCTCCCAGAGGCTGGGATTACAAGTGTGCGCCACCACGATGGGCTTATTAATTCTTGACCTGACTCCACTCTAAAGACAAGGTCAGAATAGATTAATCCTTAAAGTGACAGACTCAGCTGGGCGTGGCGACACAGGCTTATAATCCCAGTACTTGGGAGGCTGAGACTGGAGGATCACAGGTTCAAGGATAGCCTCAGCTACTTAGTGAGACCCCATGCAACTTAGTGAGACCCTGTTTCAAAATTTAAAAAAGGGCTGGGGTGTAGCTCAGAGGTAGAATGCCTCTAAGTTCAACTGCCAGTTCTAAAAAAAAAAAAAGAAGAAGAAGACATTCAGGCTGGGGCAGGCGGGGGGCGTAAGTGGTGGAGTAAGACACCTTAAAACTGTGGAAAAGCCAGGTGCAGTGATGCATGCCTGTAATTCCAGTACTTAGAAGGCCGAGACAGGAGGATTGCAAGTTGGAGGCCAGCCTTAGTAATTCAATGAGAACTTCCTCAACTTAGGGAAATCCTGTTTCAAAATAAAATATGGCTTGGGGTATAGCTTGGAGGTTCTAGGTTCCATCCCTAATACACACACACACACACCCCTGTAGACTTAAAATAGTCAGAATTAAAGCCCCCCCCTCCTTTTTTTTGTAGTACTGGGGGTTAAACCCAGAGGTATTCTACCTCTGGGCTCCCCCTCCAGCCCTATTTTTTCTTTTCTTTTTTTTGCGGTACTAAGGATGTAACCCAGGGGCATTCTACCTCCAAGCTACAACCCCAGCCCTACTTCTCTTTTTTTCTGAGAGTCTGAGGATGGAACTCAGGGGCATTCGACCTCTGAGCTACATCCCTGCCCTGTTTTTTTTTTTAAATCTTTATTTTGAAACAGGGTCTAAGTTGCAGAGGGCCTCACTATATAGCTGAGGCTGTCTACAAACCATGATCCTTCTGTCTCACCCTCCCAAATGCTGGGATTACAAGCGTGTGCCACCACGCCTGGCTAATTCTTTATTTTTAAAACAGGTTCTCTGCCGGGCGTGGTGGCGCACGCTTGTAATCCCCGCGCCTGGGAGGCAGAGACAGGAGGATCGCGCAGGTTAGAAGCCAGCCAAGCGCGCTGGCTTAGGAGACCCTGTTTCCAAAAAAAAAAAAAAAAAAAAAAAATGTAAAAATGGGTCTGGGAGTGTAGCCCGGAGGAAAAAGGGCTTCCAGGAACCCCAGTACCACCAAAAAATAAAATAAAATAAAATAAAACAGGTTCTCAAACCACGCATGGTGGTGCAGGCTTGTAATCCCAGCATTTGGGAGGCTGAGACAGGAGGATCATGGTTCGTGAACAGCCTCAGTTACTTAGTGAGGCCATTTGCAACTCAGTGAGACCCTGTTTCAGAATTAAAAAAAAAAAAAAAAATAGGGCTAGGGATAAATCTTGGAGGTGGAATGCCCCTGGGTTCCATCCTCAGTACTGCAAAAAAAAAAAAAAAAAAAAAAAAGTCTCAGAGTTGCAAAGGGCCTAAGTAGCTGAGGCTGGCTGTGTGAACCCACATCCTTCTGTCTCAGCCTGAGGCTGTTCATGAACAGTGATCCTCCTGTGTCAGCCTCCCAAATGCTGGGATTACAAGTGTGGGCCACTTTATTTTGAAACAGGGAATTTGCAACTAAGTTGTTGAGGGCCTAAGTAGCTGAGAATGGCTGCAAACCCATGATTTTCCTGTCTCAGCCTCTCAGGTACTGGGATTACAAGCATGCACTACCATGCTTGGCTTAAAGCTCTATTTTCATTTATAATTTTTTGTGGTGTAGGGTTAGGATTATTGAACCTAGGGGCATTCTACCTCAAAGATACATCCCTAGTCCTATTCTATTTATTTGGAAACACTGTCTCGCTAAGTTGCCAAGTAAATCCATTTTTACTGATTAAATAAACAGCATTATAAGCCAAGCTTATTGCTGGAAGTGATTTCCTTTGTCATTACACAGATAACCAAGGGCAGAAGCCCTTATCCTTTTAACAACCCGGCTGGAGCTAAGGAACAAGGAGAGTCTGGGCTGTTTTCTTCCACATAGGTTCATAATCTGGTGCAATGACCTCCCCAATTCTGGGCTAAAAAGAATAGTCCCCATCTCTAGGTGTTAGAAAGCAGGGAAGCAAGTCAGCATATGAAAAAAGACCCTCTTAATTGGTACCCTATTTTATAAACACTAGTCATTCTTCCCAAGTCTGGATTTCTCAGAAGTCACATCACTCATAACCAGGCTCTTCTTCCACTTCCACCAACTGAAGGCGGAAAAATATACAGAACCCATCAAAATTTGTCCAACACTCTGATTGTGTTTTATTTCAAACTCTGAGCTCTGCTCAGTAATCAGAAAAATGTTCCTTATTTTGTGTCTGCTGTGAAAAAAAAACACACGTTTGTTCTCTGAAACATACTGCCTTTCATCTAAACTCAGAAACTAGACATGTGATATTTGTTTGTTTATTTATTTATTTATTTATTTATTTAGTGGTACTAGGGGTGGAACCCAGAGGCTTTCTACCTCCGGGCTATACTCCCAGACCTATTTTTATATTTTATTTGGAAACAGGGTTTCACTAAGTTGCTGAGAGCCTCACTAAGTAGCTGAGGCTGGCTTTGAACCTGCGCGATCCTCCTGTCTCAGCCTCCCAAGCGCGGGGATTACAAGCGTGCGCCACCACGCCCAGCTAGAAATGTGATTTTTAAAAGGAAGAGGGTCCGTGGCTGTGCACATCAGCCTTCTGCTTGGCGCAGCCACCAGCTATGCTGTGAGACTGAGTCTGCTGAAAGACCCCCGGCAGGCAGGAGAGAACAGGGCAGCCTGAGGGAGTTGGGTGACATCACAGCCTTCAGTGGTGTCATAACAGGCTTGACTCAGGAATCAGGTTTTTTTTGGTACTGGGGACTGAACCCAGAGGTGCTCTACCATTGAGCTGCATCCTTGGCTCTGTTAAGTTTTTATCATGAGAGAGGGTCTTGCTGAGTTTCTGAGGCTGGCCCACTACTTGCAATCCTAAAGCCTCAGACTTCCCAGTAGCTGGGATTACAGGTGCACCACTGCACCCAGCACCAAGAGTCATTTTTGTCATCAGGATAGCTGAGACTTATGGGCCTCTCCTTGTGCCTCTTCATAGTCCTCCCATGGTTTCAGCTGGGGACCAGGAATCATCACAGTCTGAAAGAAAAATAGGTTAAGTTACTTATCAGCTAAACCCATAACTTACCCAGAAGGAATTCATTCCTGCCTCTTCCCACTGGGAGGAAGACTTCCCCATCCCTGATGTTGCATCATCCTCTCTCTCCACTAGGTGGTGCCCAAGAGCAGCAGTTTAGGATGCCACAGATGCTCTACCACTGAGCTTTATCCCCAGCCCCGCCTCAGGTGTCTTTTTGTGTGTGTGTCTGTGATACTGGGGATTGAGCCCAGAGGCATTCTACTTTCGACCTACACCCCTAGTCCAATTTTATTTCTTATTTGGAAACAGGGTCTTGCTAGGTTGATGAGAGTCCCACTACTTGCTGTGGCTGTCCTCAAACCTGCAATCCTCTTGTCTCAGTCTCCCAAGTACTGAGATTATAAGTGTGCACCACCGTGTGTGTGTGTGTGTGTGTGTGTGTGTGTGTGTGTGTGTGTGTGTGTGTGTGTGGTACTGGGGGTTGTACTCAGGGACATTCTACCTCTGAACCATACCCAGCCCTATTTTATTTATTTATTTATTTATTGTGGTACTGGGGATGGAACCCAGGGGCATTCTACCTCCGAGCTACACTCCCAGTCTTATTTTTTAGTCCTTTTTATATTTGAAACAGGGTCTCATTGAGTTTCGAAGGGCCTCACTAAGTAGCTGAAGCTGTCCGCGAGCCATGATACTCCTGTCTGTCTCCCGAATGCTGGGATTACAAGCATGTGCCACCACGCCTGGCCTTATTCTTTTATTTTGAAACAGGGTCTAAGTTACTGAGCGCCTTGCTAAATTGTTCAGGTTGGCCTCAAACTTGGAATCCTCTTGTTTCAGCCTCCCAAGTACTGTAATTACAAGGTTGCGCCACCATACCCAGCTGCTTCAGGGCTCTTAAACCATGCCTTACCTTAAGAATGGGCTGCTTAGGAGGCGCCCATGGAGGAACAATCTTTCCATGCATTCTCCAGCTGCCATAGGGGTTCGTCAGGTGTTTTTCAAAGACAACATACTCTAGGACATCCTTGGGCACATCTTCCTGTCCATACATCAACCGACCAAACCGATCATAGATAGCCAGAATCTATAAGGATGAAAGCAAATGTGACCTGTTAGTTTTAATTGGTGTTTATTTCTTGCCACACAGCTCTTTTGGAAATAATCTTAACAAAAAACCTAAAATTTAAAACAATTAAAAACTTATCTCGCAGGGGCTGGGCATGGTGGTGCACACTTGTAATCCCAGCATTCGAGAAGCAGAGACCAGAGGATCGTTGTTCGTGGACAGCCTCAGCTACTTAGCAAGGCCCTTCGCAACTCAGTGAGACCCTGTTTCAAAATTAAAAAGACCCTGTTTCAAAATTAAAAAGCTGGGGTGTAGCTCAGAGGTAGAATTCCCCTGGGTTCTATCCCCAGTACTGCAAATAAATAAATAAATAAATAAATAAATAAATAAATAAATAAATATAAATTTATCTCACCGGGGATGGTGATGCACACTTATAATCGCATCAGCCTCAGTTACTTAGTGAGGCACTTTGCAACTCAGTGAGACCCTGTTTCAAAATAAAAAATAATTAGGTCGGGCGTGGTGATGCACGCTTGTAATCCTAGCATTCAGGAGCAAAAACTGGAGGATCATGGTTTCTGGACAGTCTCAGCTACTTAGTGAGGCCCTTTGCAGCTCAGTGAGACCCTGTTTCAAAAAATAAAAAGACTAGCCGGGTGTGGTGGCGCACGCTTGTAATCCCCGCGCTTGGGAGGCTGACAGGAGGATCGCACAGGTTCTAAGCCAGCCTCAGCTACTTAGTGAGGCTCTCAGCAACTTGGTAAGACCCTATTTCCAAATAAAATATAAAATAGATCTGGGAGTATAACCCGGAGGTAGAAAGCCCCTGGGTTCTACCCCCAGTACCACAAAAAAATAAAAAAATTAAAAATAAATAAAAAGACTAGCTGGGAGTAGTGGTGCACAGTGTCTGTCTGTCTGTCTGTCTGTCTGTCTGTCTCTCTCTCTCTCTCTCTCTCTCTCACACACACACACACACACACACACACACACACACACACACACACAAAATCTCAACAGCCAGGTATGGTAACACATACCTATAATCCCAGTACTTGGAAGGGTAAGATAGAAGGATCGCAGGTTTGAGGACAGCCTCAGCAATGTAGTGAGGCTCTCAGCAACCTAGTGAGACCCTGTATCCAAACAAAAAAATAAAAAAGGGCTGAGAGTGTAGTTCAGAGGTAGAATGTCACTGGGTTTAATCCCCAGTACAAAGGAAATCAATAAATAAACAAAAATCAAATAATTATCTCAAAATTCTGAATCTAGGACTAACTGCTGACTCTACTCTTAGAGGTTCTATGATAGGGAAGGGTAGGGCAAATTCAACAAATATCCTGATGCCACGCCTTAGAAAAGCTAACATTTAGCAGAGGGAAGGCACGATGACAGACAAAGGAGGACCAAGGCTAGTTAACCTTTCCTTATAGGTTCCTAAGAACCCACAGTCATGGGGCTGGTAGGGGAGCTCAATGGGAGAGTACCTGCCCACCACGCATGAGATGAGGCCTGGGGTTCCATCTCCAACACCACACACACACACACACACCACACACCAATACACACCCTAGAGTCTTGAACTGAGTACTCCAGAGACAGGCACCCCATCTTGGGGTGAAGTGAAGAGAAGCCTGGAGGAAAGCCAACTGGTGACTCTACCTGCCGCGTGTGCATTCGAACGGTAACCTGGCCATACATGTTGCCTTGGTTCACCAGACTTGAGCAGCGAACCTGAACCAACTGCACTGGCTCTAAGGACTCCACGAAGCTCCAGCGAACAGTCTTATACTTGAGGTCCCAGACCATGTCCTAAGGGCAGAGGAAAACAAGTTCAACTGAGATTTTCTACTACCCCTAGGGACACTGGTGCTACCATACAGATGTCATGTCCCACAATACCATAGCCAATAAGCCATGTTTCCACCCACACAGACTCATGTTCTTACTCTCTTCCTAGTTCTGATTAAGCTACTGCTCAAGCCCACCTCCCAAATTTCTATTTATCTAAATCACAACTCACAGCCGGGCGTGGTGGCCCATGCTTGTAATCCCAGCATTTCAGAGGCTGAGACGAGGATCGCGGTTCGCGGACAGCTTCAGCTACTTAGTGAGGCCCTCCGCAACTTAGTGAGACCCTGTTTCAAAATAATGAATAAAAAATAGGGCAGGGGGTGTAGCTCGGAGGTCAGATGGCCCTGGGTTCCATCACTAGACCCGCTAAATAAATAAATAAATCACAACTCACGACCCGCCCATCCACTTGGGCAAACCATACTCCACACCTTTGCCAGCACCCAAGGCACAGTGCTTCCTACCACATGCTCTCCTAATCCAATCACTGCATGCACTCCTGCTACCGTGTATGCTTCTCTCCCACTTTCAAATGTGAAAGGGAGAGCTGGCCATGGTGGCCGATACTTGTCATCCCAGTATTTAGGGAGGCTGAGACAGGAGGATTCAGGTTCACAGACAGGGTAGCTACTTAGTGAGGCCTTTGTTTAGTGAGACTTTGTTTCAAAATAAAGAATAAAATAGGGCTGGGGGTGTGACTTGAAGGTAAAATGTCCATGGGTTCCATCTCCAGTACCTCAGAAAAAAGTAAAAGGTTGGAATTTTATTTTTTATGGTACTGGAGACTGGACCCAGAGGCATTCTACCTCTGAGCTAAACCACTAGCCTAATTTAGTTTTAGTTTGATACTGGGTCTTACTAGATTGATACAAGTTTTACCAAGTAGCTGAGGCTGGCCATGAACCTGCAATCCTACTGTCTTAGCCTCCCAAGTACTGAGATTACAAGTGTGCGCCACCATGCCTGGCTGAAAAATGGGAATTTTATAGAAATACTAGGACTAAACATTAAGACTATATTAAGCCAGGTGTGGTGGCGCGCGCTTGTAATCCCAGCATTCGGGAGGCTGAGACCCGGAGGATCACGGTTCGCGGACAGCCTCAGCTACTTAGTGAGGCCTTCTGCAACTCAGTGAGACCTGGTTTCAAAATAAAGAATAAGAGCCGGGCGTGGTGGCGCACGCTTGTAATCCCAGCACTTGGGAGGCTGAGACAGGAGGATCGCACAGGTTTGAAGCCAGCCTCAGCTACTTAAGTGAGGCTCTCAGCAACTTAGTGAGACCCTGTTTCCAAATAAAATAGAAAGTAGGTCTGGGAGTATAGCCCGGAGGTAGAAAAGCCCCTGGGTTCCACCCCCAGTACCACCACCAAAAAAAAAAAAAAAATTAAAATAAAGAATAAAAAATAGGGCAGGGAGTGTAGCTCAGAGGTCGAATGCCCCTGGGTTCCATCCCTAGACCCGCAAAAACAAAACAAAACAAAAAGACTAGATTAGCCGGCATGGTGGTGCACACCTGTAATCCCAGTACTTGGGAGGCTGAGACAGGAGGATCGCACAGGTTCAAAGCCAGCCTCAGCTACTTAGTGAGACCCTGTTCCCAAATAAAGTATAAAATAGGTATGGAGTGTAGCCCAGAGGTAGAAAAGCCCCTGGGTCCCAAACCCAGTACCACCAAAAAAAAAAAAAAGACTAGATTAGCTCTGCTTATCTCGGGAAGACTGACTGAAACTGAAAATAGAAACAAAAGCTGAATTTGTAGAAAATGAAAGTCTTATTCTTGGACCACTGACTGAACCACGTACAAAGTCCCCATTCTCAGGCCGCCCCCATTACCTAAGATCTGTCATGGCGTAACATAAACCTCATGAACTCCTGTTAAATTCACTGCAGTGTAGCCATGCACGGGTAGGTGTGGCTCCAGCCAGCCCACTCCTGACAGTGGGATCTGTCCCTGTGGTTTCAGTGTTGCCTGCTGAGGAACTTTCTCTTTTTGAATTCACCATGGCCTTTACCAGAGTCTATGGCGAGTCATTAATGTTTAGGTAAAAATAAAGGAACTTGAGCTTGTGCCTTAAACTTCCTGTACTTTCAAAATTGATCCCCCTTAAGAAAACTGAGAAGTGATGTCCAGCATCTGCCCTCAGGGATCTTGCCATCTTAAGGAGGATGAGAACCTACCGGAAAACAGTGTTCAGTTACCAAGGTATGAAGCCGGTCATGGTCTGAGCTAGGAGAGAAAGAGACACATTACTAATGCGTCCTTTCAAAACACCGTGTGAAAGCTGAAAAGGGCACTGAAAGTAGAAAACAATTCATTTCCACAAATATTTGTAAGACAGATAATATGCTGAGTTCTAGGGATATGAAGATGAACAATAACATGATTTACCAGAAAATACTGAGATCTAATTGCACAGTAAAATTATGTTTGAGTCTCTGGAGCAGAAAAAGCTTCTCTGAATTTACTTCACATCCTTAAAATGGCCAAGGATCCTCACTGGTACACACAACTAATTTTTGTTCTAAGTTGGTATGGGAACAAAGTCTAACACTGTATAACGATCAAAAGCTTGTCTTAAATTGGGTGTGGTGGCACATACCTGTAATCAGAGTGCTGAGAGTAAGGATAGTACTTGGGAGGCTGAGACAGGAGGGTCACAGGTTTGAGGCCAGCCTCAGCAATTTGGTGAAATCCTGTTTCATAATAAAAAATTAAAAAAAAAGAACTTGGGCTGGGCGTGGTGGTGCACGCTTGTAATCCCCGTGCTTGGGAGGCAGAGACAAGAGGATCATGCAAGTTCGAAGCCAGTCTTGCTGGCTTAAGAGACCCTGTTTCCAAATTAAAAAAAAAAAAAAAAAAAAAAAAAAAAATATATATATATATATATATATATATAAATAGGTCTGGGAGTGTAGCCTGGAAGTAGAAAGGCTTCCAAGAACTGAAGTACCACAAAAAAAAAAAAAAAAAAAAAAAGAACTTGGAAGGCTGAGACAGGAGAATTGCAGGTTCACAGCCAGACTTAGCTATTTGGTAAGGTCCTCTAAAGCCAGGCGTGGTGGCGCACGCTTATAATCCCTGCGCTTGGGAGGCTAAGACAGGAGGATCACACAGGTTCGAAGCCAGCTTCAGCTATTTAGTGAGGCTCTCAAGAACTTAGTGAAACCCTATTTCCAAATAAAGTATAAAATAGTTCTGGGAGTGTAGCCCGGAAGCAGAAAAGCCCCTGGGTCCCCAATATCACCAGAAAAAAAAAAAGGTCCTCTGAAAATAGCAAGACCCTATTTTACCCTCCCAAGTACTAGGATCAAAGGCATGAAGCACAATGCCCAGCTAAGACTAGTTTCTTTCAGATACTAGTATGTGATTTTTACCATACTTTCATATTTTACAGGCAATTTAAGTCCATCTGCTTCTCTCCAACCTCTCATCCAGAGGCCATTTCTCTCACTGTAGGACTAAACTGAATTGTGGTGACAACTGCCATGACAACCACTGTGGCTGGCACCTTTGACAAATTCTCAGTCTTCAGTAAAAATAAACCACATTTTCTATGAGCTCACTTAATTTTTTATTTATTTTGAGCCATGGTCTCACTATGTTGCCTAGGCTTGCCAAGACATCCTGCTGCCTCGGCATCTATGTGTTGAGACCCCCCACTCCACATAGTTAATTGGCAGAAAGCCCCGAGAAAGAGGTATCGTCTCTGGCCAAAATATCCCCCACTTTTACCCTTCATGACTATTAATATTTCCTTTAACTTTCTACACGAATTGCTCCAGTGATGTGAAATCAGGACTATAAATAGAAATTGAGTCCGTGGATATAAATTTTCTAATAATTTGTCTAAAGGTCCTTGGCTTTGCTCAATAGTAAGGAAAAAACTGGCCAGAACTCAGATGCTGTGATAAGCATTCCAGCTGCAGCAATCACAAAGGGTCTCCATCCTCACTCCTATCACTAGGTTAAGCTATTAACTCCGGTAACCAATAGCTCAGTTTAAGGAAACTTTGTTTACCCTTGAGATCCTGCCTAGAGACAGAGAAGATAAAATTTTGTGTGTGACTTCGAAGCAATTTAGTTGATGAACAACTTAGTTGCCAAAATACAATAGAGCCAAGGAGAAAGATTGTTGACCTTCACGCCCAGTGTGAGCGTTCCCCGAAACAGGGAGAATGCCGCATGGCTAGAAATGAAAATGACAAAATAAAGGACAGATATTCTAAATATATATGTATGAAGGAAAGGAAATACCGTAAGAGTAAGAAAGCACTTTTTCATGAAGAAGAGCTTATCATAAGAACGTCCTGACTGGGAAAGAAAGGAATTAGAAAGTTAGAAGCAGGTTGCAGAGGGTTTGTGATAAGGAAATGGATTATTAGAGACCAATAGGCCTTTAATAGGCTTTTTGTCTAAAAAAGAGTGTTCAGCAGTTAAGGAAATACATCTGACAACTAAATCCAAGAACTTCACAGTGTTATTTGTGGTGTCTTATTTGCCAAGCTGTGTTGTGAGTTTTTGTAAGCTTTCAGACTTCAGAAGGCAAGGCGGATGAGATCTGAGAGACTCCCATCGCATCTCCCTGGACCGCCACAGCTCCCCATGCTTGTCATATGGATATAGATGGAAACTTCAAAAAAGAAAGCAAAAGAAGATTCCATGAGAAGGCGTATTCTCCAAGCCCTGGGCCTTGGGCGTGCCTGTATTGCCTTTGGAATTTACCTTTGGACCTGCCCTGCTGCAATATCGGAAGAAAGATCCGGAGCTTATCTCCTAAATGCTGGACTAGTCATTTACTTTGTTTATATGTAATCCACTATTGTTTTGCTGTGATTGCCCCCCTTCCCTTTCTTTTTTTTCTCTCCTATTATTAATCACTGGTTAAGGGTATAAACTTCTCTGGGTTCCTGTAATAAATTGTCATTGGCTCAAGAAGCCTTTGTCCACCTCAAATTCTTTCCCAAGCGCCGTACCTAAAAAACTTAGGGAATTCATAGAGGGAACAGAATTGCTGCAGATAAGTTTCTGCAGAACTCCACCTGCCTTTTGCCCCATCTTTCTGAGGCTCCCGGTCGCGAGTGGACTTGCCCCCACAGGACTGAGCCAGTCGGTAACATAGGCTGGCCTCAAGTTTGTGATTTTCCTGCCTTACCCTCCCTCCCAAGCAGCACTATAAGCATGTACTACCATGCCTGGCTTGAGTTCACTTAGCTTTAGAACAGAACTTACACTGAAAAGTAAAAGGAAGACATTTGCTTCTGCAATATAATGGACAGAGGTAATATAGAACTATTCTTACTAGAAACATCTAGACATGTTGGGTAAAATGTAACAGGCACATGCATACACAGATACACATGCTCCTTGAATTGGGACTGGAAGCCAATGAACCTATCATAAGTTGAAAATACCAGAAGCCGAGGTGAGACAAAAGGATCGCAGACAGCCTCAGCTACTTAGTGAGGACCTTTGAAACTCAGTGAGAACATGTTTCAAAATAAAGAATAAAAAAATAGGGCTGAGAGTGTAGCTCAGAGGTAAAATGTCCCTGGGTTCCATCCCTAGTACCACACACACATAAAAAAGAAAATACCAGAAGCCAAATACACACTTAAATACACCTAACCTACCCAACCTCCTAGCCTGGCCAGACAGTACCGTATGGGTTGTTTTCCATTTCCCCTTTAGATTTTGAGGATGACAAATTTGTAGCCCAGGAAAAGATAAAAATTCAGAGTATGGTTTCTACTGAAAGCACATTACTTTCACACCATCATAAAGACAAAAAATCCTAATGTGAACCATTTAAGTCAGGGATCACCTGTACACACATTTTTAAACATGTTAGCCTAGTTTACAAGAAACAAAGGTAAATCCCCAGATGCGAGAAAAGAAGAGGGAACCAAAACAGAAAGAATGAGGCCTCCACAATTTAGTAAGACCTTGTTTTTTTTTTTTTTTTGCAGGTCTGGGGATGGAACACAGAAGAATTCGACCTCCAAGCTACACCCCTGCCCTATTTTTTATACATTGAGTTGCGGAGGCCCTCACTAAGTAGCTGAGACTGTCCGTGAATCGTGATCCTTCAGTCTCAGCCTACCGAATGCTGGGATTACAAGTGTATACCACCACACCTGACTATAAGACCTTGTTTCAAAATAATAATAAAATAAGGTTGGGGGTGTAGGTGTAGCTGGGATATAGAATCCCCCTGGATTCAATGCCCAGGATGTCCAGTATGATTTTAAAAAGGGGGAAGAATAAAGAATATAATCTGAAAGTGTAAAGGATGACCCAGAAAAAAAATCTCATGGCTAAGAACTTGATTTTTCCTTAAAGTCTGGATCTCTGAAGAACAGAAAACAGGCCTTCATATCCCTACATAAAGCTATGACTCTCAAAAGTGTCTTCCAGCCCAGTGTAGTGGCGCACACTTGTAATCCCAGCATTTGGGAGGCTGAGACAGGAGGATCCAGGTTCACAGACAGCCTCTGCTACTTAGTGAGGCCCTTTGAAACTCAGTGAGACCCTGTTTCAAAAATCAAAAGACAAGTCGGGCATGGTGGTGCACACTTGTAATCTCAGCATTCTGGAGGCTGAGACAAGATCGCAGTTCGCAGACAGCCTCAGCTACTTAGTGAGGCCCTCCGCAACTTAAGTGAGACCCTGTTTCAAAATACAGAATAAAAATAGGGCTGGGGGTGTAGCTCGGAGGTCAAATGCCCCTGGGTTCCATCCCCAGGACCCCCCACCAAAAAAAAAAATCAAAAGACTAGGCCAGGGCCGGGCGTGGTGGCGCACGCTTGTAATCCCCGCACTTGGGAGGCGGAGACAGGAGGATCGCGCAGGTTCGAAGCCAGCCACGCTGGTGTAAGAGACCCTGTTTCAAAAATATAAAATAGGTTTGGGAGCGTAGCCCGGAGGTAGAAAGGCTTCCAGGAACCCCAGTACCACAAAAAAAAAAAAAAAAAAAAAAAAAAAGACTAGGCCAGGTGTGGTGGCACATCCTTATAATCCTAGCATTTGGGAGGCTGAGACAGGAAGATCGCGGTTTGTGGACAGCCTCGGCAGCATAGTGAGGCCTTCTACAACTTAGTGAGACCCTTTTTCAAAATAAAGAATAAAAAATAGGGCAGGGGGTGTAGCCCAGAAGTCAAATACCCCTGGGTTCCCCAGACCCCCAAAAGTAAATAAATAAGAAAATAAAAGACTAAAAAAGAGGACCAGTGGTGTAGTTCAGAGTTAGAATGTCCCTGGGTTCCATCCCCAGTACCAAAAAAAAAAAAAAAAAAAAAAATTCAAGAAAGCTGTAAGCCCATATCATAATCTGATTTGGACATAGAATTTATAACTGTATAGTGAAGAAATTCTGAACTAAGAAATTAACAGAGCCGGGCATGGTAACAAACACTTATAACCCCAGCATTCAGGAGGCTGAGACAGAAGGATTTCAGACAGCCTCAGCTACTTAGTGAGGCCCTTTGCAACTCAGTGAGATCGTTTCAAAATAAAGAATAAAAAAATAGGGCTGGGGGTATAGCTCAGAGGTAGAATGGCACTGGGTTCCATCCTCACTACCTCAAAAAAAAACAAAAAAAAAACCAAAAAAAAAAACAAAAAAAAAAAAAAAGAAAAGAAAAGAAAGAAATTAACAGAAAAACTGATGCCTGGTCAATGATACCCTTGGAAGAAGCACCTGGCAGAAGGAAACAAAATGTCTGGAACCTGTGCTGGTGGTTCACTTTTGTAATCCTAGTACTTGAGAGGCAGAGACAGGAGGATCACAGTTATACAGCCAGACTTAGCAACTTAGTAAGGCTCCTGTGACTTAGTGAGACTCTGTTTCAAAATAAAAATAGGTGTAGCTCTGAGGTAGAATGCCCCTGGGTCAATCTCCCACACCAAAAAAAAAAAAAAAAAAAAGAAAAAAAATCTCTCTGGAGGCTGAGGCTGTAGCTCAGTGGCAGAGCACTTGCTTAGCATGTGTGAAGCAGGCTCTAGGTTCCATCCCAAGCACCACAAAACAAAAATCCAGAAAACTCCCTGGCAGCATATCTGTAACAGGTTGTTTGCAATTCTCTCAGAAGAAAATCTCCACTGACGGTAAGTTTACAACTGTGTAAATGAACACTACAGAACATACCTGGAATCTAACAAAATTCAGATTTTGAGATGATTTTGAGACACTGACATGGAGCAAAAAGATGAAATAAGGAAGCTCTGGGAGTAGACCCAACACACACACACACAAAACCTGATAAACTATTTTACCAATCAGGTTTATCCTGAGTGGACACTTACGATAGCCAGAGAATTGCTTGATGATATCCAAACGGTCGTAGTGGCACATGCCTGTAAAACCAGTACTTGGGAGGCTAAGACAGGAGGATTGCAGGTTTGAGGCCAGCCTCAGCAACTTAGCAAGACCTTGTTTCAAAATAAAAAATAAAATAGGCCGAGGGTACAGTAGAAGTCTCCTGGGTCCAATCCCCTATACCAAAAAATAAAAAAATCATATGCAAAAACTGCCTATCATCCTCCTCTCAGCCCTGCCCTGAAGGTGGTGTTAGTGGCCTGCATTCCTATAGTGAATGGCTGGTGCCAGGACAGTGGGGCTCCTGCTCTCCAAAAATCTGGGGTTGCTTGCATACTTTGGTCAGCCTGGTGGGTCACAGAGAGACAAGTACAGACACGTGACCTGGTTTCTGTCCTTAGTTTGGCTTTACCAGCTTTTCCTACCAGTATCTCTCAAGAGATTAAAAAGGAAAATACCTATTTTGTTTTTATTTCATGAGACAAGTAAAGTCTTTGTCAGGTCACTGGTTGGCCACATAGACGATAAACAAAAACTTCAGTGACTACAAACAAGGAACACACATTTAGCTAAAGTGCTATGGAAAAATCCCAAATGGACAGTGGCAGCCCTGATGAGGAAAATGAGCAATTCCCAAGGAATGGGACAATCTCATCTCCAGAGTTACCACACACTAATACTCAGGATGTCCAGTTCTCAACGAAAAATGACACAGCTTACAAAGAAACAGGAAGCTAGCCGGGCGCGGTGGCGCACGCTTGTAATCCCAGTATTCGGAAGGCTGAGACCAGAGGATCGCGGTTCGCAGACAGCCTCAGCTACTTAGTGAGGCCCTCCGCAACTCATGAGACCCGGTTTCAAAATAAAATAAAAAACTGGGCAGGGGGTGTAGCTCAGAGGTTGAATTCCATCCCCACACCCACACAAAAAAAGAAAGAAACAAGAAGCTATGGCCCACTGCCAGGAAGAAACGAATGTGACAGCAACCACCCTGGGAAGCCCAGACATCTGGAGTTGGGATGTAGCTCAGTGCACTAGCCCAGCATGCACAGCACTGGATTCAATCCCCAATACTGCAAAAAAAACAAAAAAACCCGACAGATATTAGAGTTATTAATCAAAGATGTTGAACCAATTGCCCTAAATACATTAATGATATAGAGAAAACAAAGACTTAAAGAAAACAGGAAAATAGTGTATGAACAAAATAAGAACATCAACATAGGAACAGATATCATAGAGAAAAAAACAGATATTCAGGCTCAGCTGGGTATGATGGCGCACATCTGTAATCTCAGTACCTGGGAGGCTGAGACAGTTCAAGGCCCATCTGGGCAGTATGGTGAGACCCTGTCTCAAAATAAAAATAAATAAGTAAAAAGAACTGGGGATATAGTTCAGTGGTATAAAGCCTCTAAGTTAAAAACAAAACCACGCCTAGAGTAACAGCTACTGAGAATGAGCATGTAAAAGATGGGAAGTTCACTTACTTGTTTAGACAAAGGTGAGCTTCAATGAAGATATCCTTAGCTTTTTCTGGGAAGTCCTTGGTCTTAAAATTCGCATCATATTCTTTAATCTTCCGGACTCTATAAAATTAAGCATGAAAATTATTCTAAAGAATGCTCTTAACAATTCCCATAACTCATTGCTTATATTAACATCTGTTAGTGTCTGTCTACTCATTCAATAATTAACTTTTGCCGGAAGCGGTGGCGCACGCTTACAATCCCAGCATTTGGGAGGCTGAGACAGGAGGAACCCAGTTCGTGGACAGCTTCAGCTATTTATTGAGACCCTTTACAACTCAGTGAGACCCTGTTTCAAAATAAAGAATAAAGCCAGACATGGTGGCACATGCTTGTAATCCCCACATTTGGGAGGCTGAGACAGGAGGATTGCACAGGTTTGAAGCCAGCCTCAGTTACTTAGTGAGGTTCTCAGCAACTTAGTGAGACCCTGTTTCCAAATAAAAAAAGGTATAAAATAGCCGGGCGTTGTGGCGCACGCTTGTAATCCCTGTACTTGGGAGGCGGAGACAGGAGGATAGCGCAGGTTCGAAGCCAGCCACACACGCTGGCTTAGGAGACCCTGTTTCCAAATAAAAATGTAAAAATAGTTCTGGGAGTGTAGCCTGGAGCTAGAAGGGCTTCCAGGAACCCCAGTACCACCCCCCCAAAAAAAAATATATAAATATATATATATAATATATATATATATATATATATATATATATATATATATATATAAATAAAATAGGTCCGGGAGTATAGCCTGGAGGTAGAAAGCCCTTGGGTTCCACCCCCCAGTACCACCAAAAAAATAATAATAAAAAATAAAAAAATAAAGAATAAAAGCTGGGTGTGATGCGGCACGCTTGTAATCCCAGCATTTGGGAGGTTAAGACAGAGAATCGCAGGTTTGTGGACAGCCTCAGTTACTTAGTGAAGTACTTTCCAACTAAAAATAAATAATAAAAAAATAGAGCTGGGGATATACCTTGGAGGTAGAATGCCCCTGGCCTAAATCTCTAGTACTACAAAAAAAGAGAAAAAGAATAAAAAAAAATTGGAAGGCTGAGACAGGAGAATCTCGGTTCGCGGACAGCTTCAGCTATTTAGTGAGGTCCTTTGCAACTCAGACCCTGTTTCAAAATAAAAAATAAAAAATAGGGCTGGAAATGTAGTTTGGAGGTAGAATGCCCCTGGGTTCCATCCCCAGTACTACAAAAAAGATGGATGGATGGATGAATGGATGGATGGAAGAAAAAATAGGGTTAGAGGTGTAGCTCGGAGGTAGAATGTCCCTGGGTTTCATCCCCAGTACTGAAAAAAAAAAAAAAAATTGAATCCAAGTGTGGTATACTTGGGAGGCTGAGACAAAAGGATCACAGTTCACAGGCAGCCTCAAGAACTTAGTGAGGCCCTCTGCAACTTGGTGAGATCCTGTTTAACAAAAAAAAAAAAAAAAAAAAAAAAGGGAGACAGGGCTGCTCGGAAGTAGAATACCCTTGGGTTCAACCCCCAGAACCAAAATAAGAAAAAGTCATTTGATCAATACCATTTCATAGTCCGCTCACCCCAGAACTTTGCTCGTATTCTTCTGTTTCCCTAGAATGCTATTCCTCACTACACCCCCCACCCAGCTAACTCCAAACAATTCTTTAGGTCCCAGCTTTAAATGACATTTCCTCAGGGAAGCCTTCCCTGATCTGTCAGACCAAGTCATCTTTCCATCTTATGCTCCCACAGCACTCATACTTCAGCATGTCTATAATTGCTTAATTATATGCAATCAGTATTTAATGACTGTCTTCCTCCCCAGGGTGACAACTCCATAGAAAAACCATGTGTGTTCTGTTCATCATCATCACAGATCCTCCCACCCAAGATCACAGTTCAGGAGAGAAATACATGAGAGGAAATTATGGCGGCACAAAGTATTAGACGTAGCAGTATAAGTGTGCTCTTACAATCGCAGCAAAGGAAGCACCAGAGAGTTAGCGAAGGCCGAGTAACAGACACTGCCTCAACTCGAAGAGTACGTTACCACCACGTAGAGATGAGGGCAAAAGGCATTAGCAGGTAATGAAAAGAATATGCAAAGACAGAGATACGACAGTACTGTACAGGAATTAGTAATTAGTTGGAAATTTGGAAATGCTGAAGTTTAGGATGAGAAAAATGAAATAAGGGGCAAAAATGATGAGGACAGAGAAGGTGGTCTGGGCCGGATTATAAAAGCCTGAATATCACTGAAGAAAACTGGATTTTATTCTTCAGGAAACAGGAACCACAAGAGTTTCAAGCAGGAAAGGTGACATAAGCCGCGTATGGTGACGCACGCTTGTCATCCCAGCATTCAGGAGGCTGAGACTGGAGGATCGCGGTTTGCGGACAGCCTCAGCTACCTAGTGAGGCCCTGTTTCAAAATAAAGAATAAAAAATAGGGCATGGGGTGTAGCTAGAAGGTCAAATGCCCCTGGGTTCCATCCTCAGACCCGCAAAAAAAAAAAAAAATTATTTATTTACTTATTTATTTGTATGAGGAATAGAACCCAGGGGCATTTTACCTTCAAGTTGTACCCCCAACCAGATTTTATTTCTTATTTTGAAACAGGCTCTAAGTTATAAAGGCTTTGCTAAGTTGCCAAGGCTGGCTTTGAAACTGTGATCCTCCAATCTTAGTCTCCCCAGTACTGGGATTATAAGTGTGCAACACTATGTCTGCCTAAATTCTATATTTTGAGAAATAAACCATAGCTATGCAAAGAATTAACAGACTCAATATACTGTGCACGTAAACCTATGCATGATCATACAGACAGAGCTAGAATGACAAAATCTAAATGATTTTGTCCTTTCAACTAAGAGAAACTAAGAAAAAGGTTCAGGGTCCTGCTCCTTAAGTAAGGCCCAATTAACTCCCTACAACAGATTTGTCATCTTGATTCTGATTTTTCTTATTCTCTGAAGTGTTAACTCTAGGGTACTTCTTGTGTAAATAGGCTCTCTTTTCTTATTAGTTAAATTTTTATTTATTTATTTTTTGGTGGTACTGGAGGTAGAACCCAGGGGCTTTCTACCTCCGGGCTATACTCCCAAACCTTTTTTTATATTTTATTTGGAAACAGGGTCTCACTAAGTTGCTGAGAGCCTCACTAAGTAGCTGAGGGTGGCTTTGAACCCGTGCGATCCTCTTGTCTCAGCCTCCCAAGCACGGGGATTACAAGCGTGCGCCACCACGCCCGGCAAATATGTGTGTGTGTGTGTGTGTGTGTGTGTGTGTGTGTGTGTGTGTGTGTGTGTTACTGGGGTTCCTGGAAACCCTTCTGCCTTGGGTTACACTCCCAGACCTACTTTTTATACTTTTTTTTTTTTTTTTTTTTGGAAACGGTCTCTAAGTCAGCGTGGCTGGCTTTGGACCTGCCCGATCCTCCTGTCTCCGCCTCCCAAGTGCAGGGATTACAAGCATGCGCCACCACACCCGGCTTATTAGTTAAATTTTTAAACATATGATCACAAAAGGTTATATATACTACAATGTCTACTTCCTAAAAGTACCATTGAAGCTCAGTGTGGTGGTGCACACTTGCAATCCCAGCATTCGGGAGGCTGAGACTAAAGGATCACGGTTCACGAACAGCCTCAGCTACTTAGTGAGACTCTTTGCAACTCAATGAGACCATGTTTCTTTTCTTTTCTTTTTGGGTGGTACTGGACATGGAACCCAGGGGCTTTCTACATCTGGGCTGCACTCCCAGACCAATTTTTTTATATCATATTTGGAAACAGGGTCTCACTAAGTTGCTGAGGCTGGCTTCAAATCTGTGCAATCCTCCTGTCTCAGCCTCCTAAATACTGGGATTACAAACATGCACCACCACGCCCCTTTCAAAATAAAGAATAAAAATAGGGCTGGGGGTATAGCTTAGAGGTACCACACACAACACAAAAAAAGTACCATTGAAGGCCGAGATGCTAATAACCAGAATGCCAACATTATTCTGTGTGTGAGGGGAAGGGAAACTAGAAATTAAACTCAGGGGTATTCTACCTCCAAGCCACACCCCCAGCCCTATTTTTAAATATTTATTTATTTATTTACTTACTTACTTATTTATTTTGAAGGTAAAAGGGATGGAACCCAGGGGCATTCTACCTCCAAGTTATACCTCCAGGCCTATTTTTTATTCTTTATTTTGAAACAGGGCATAAGTAGCTGAGGCTGGTCGTGAACCGCGATCCTTCTGTCTCAGCCTCCCAAATGCTGGGATTACAAACGGGGGCCACTATGCCCGGCTTTTTTTTTTTTTTTAATTATTTACTTATTTTTTGTGAGTCTGGGGATGGAACCCAGGGGTATTTGACCTCTGAGCTACACCCTCTGCCCTATTTTTTATTCTCTATTTTGAACTAGGGTCTCACTGTGTTGCAAAGGGCCTAAGTAGCTGAGGCAGGCCGTGAACCTCGATCCTCCTGTCTCAGCCTCCCAAATGCTGGGATTACAAGTGTGGGCCACTATGCCTGGCTTTTTTTTTTTTTTTTTTTTTTGAGGGTCTGGGGATGAAACCCAGGGGTATATGACCTCTGAGCTACACCCTCTGCCCTATTTTTTATTCTTTATTTTGAAACAGGATCTTACTGTGTTGAAAAACGTCTCACTAAGTAGCTGAGGTTGGCCGTGAACCTCAATCCTCCTGTCTCAGCCTCCCAAATGCTGGGATTACAAGCGTGTGCCACCACGTCCAGCTTATTTTATTTTTTTAATTGTGAAACATAGTCACGCCAAGTTGATGAGAGTCTTACTACTTGCTGAGGCTCTCTTCAAAACTGCAATCCTCCTGTCTCAGCCTCCCAAGTTCTGGGATTATGGGCGTGTACCACAATGCCCAGCCACATTATTCTATGTTAAATACAGGCTCTAACCTGGGCTTGGTGGGCATTCATGTAATCTCAGTATTTGGGAGACTGAGAGAGGAGGATCCCCAGTACCAAAAAAAAAAGAAAAAAAAAGGCTCTAGTCAGGCATCGTAGGAATTCATATAATCTCAGTATTTGGGAGGCTGAGAGAGGAGGATCAGAGGTCTGAGGATAGCCTCAGCACGCAGTAAAACTCTCATAACCTAGCAAGACCCTATTTCAAAATAAAATATAGATGGTGGCTCAAAGGTAGAATGCCCGTAGGTATAATGTATAATTCCCGTAAAACAAACACACACACATAGACTATATTACAGAGGAGAAAAATACTGTCAAGTTATTAAAAAAAAAAGTTATCTTCAACCCAATTAACCCAAAAAGGCCTCTCTGGGACAAAGTAGCAATAAGACATTTCTATTTGTTTTTGGTTTTCTTTTTCTTTTTGGTTTATTTATTTATTTTTTGGTGGTACTGGGGGTGGAACCCAGAGGCTTTCTACCTCCAGGCTACGCTCCCAGACCTATTTTATATTTTATTTGGAAACAGGGTCTCACTAAGTTGCTGAGAGCCTCACTAAGTAGCCGAGGCTGGCTTTGAACCTGTGCGATCCTCCTGTCTCAGCCTCCCAAGCACGGGGATGACAAGAGTGCACCACCATGCCTGGCAAGACATTTCTATTTGAATATTGACCCCTGGTTTTCTCAGATACCTACGACAATTGTGTTGCCACATTCTTCTTCAATCTGTCAGTTCTCTGTTTTAGTCCTTCCTTTGAAAGCGATGACATTCGAGCATCACCCTCAGGAGGAACATAAGCATCAAAGATACCAGCTGTAATGAGAGAAGAAAAAAACTAAGGAAGCATGGTAAGATTGATGAAAAGTCACCTTCAGGTTATAAAAAATTGGAAAGGATCCTAGTATAAAGTAAGCTAATTAAATAAACTTACAGGTAGAGAGAACCGTGTTACCTTAGGAAAAGAACAGAATAACAAGCTAGGTGTGGTGGAACACGCTTGTAATCCCAGAATTTTGGAGGCTGAGACGGGAGGATTGCAGTTCACAGACAGCCTCAGCTACTTAGTGAGGCCCTCTGCAACTCAGTGAGACCCGGCTTCAAAATAAAGAATAAAAAAATAGGCAGGGGATATAGCTCAGAGATCAAATGCCCCTGGGTTCCATCCAGACAGGCAAAAAAAAAAAAAAAAAAGAATAAGACGGGCATGGTGGTGCACACTTATAATCCTAGCGCTTGGGAGGCTGAGACAGGAGGATCACACGGGTTCAAAGCCAGCCTTAGCAACTTATTGAGGCTCTTAGCAACTTAGTGAGAACCTGTTTCCAAATAAAGTATAAAATAGGTCTGGGAATATAGCCCAGAGGTAGAAAAGCCCGTGTTCCACCCCCAGTCAAAAAAAAAAAAATTAATTAATTAATTAATTAAAGAATAAAAAAGGGAAATAATACAAATTAGAGCTGAGGATATAGCTCATAGGTATAAATGTCCCTGGGTCCCATCCCCAGTACCACACTCACAAAAAAAAAGCAGAATAACTTAAGCGTTGTTGCTTTTTTTTTTTTTGGTACTGAGGATGGAACCTGTCTCAGCCTCTCAAATGCTGGGATTACAATGGTGCGCCACCATACCTGGCTGGCTCACGTAAGTGTTTTTTCATAGCTTGTGTTTACTCCTACCAAACAGGGAAATTTCACCCTTTCTAGAAACAGAAAGAAGATCAAAGATGACTTTATGAAATATAGAAAATAAATTATTTTGAGACTGAATTGACTTTAGTTAATTTAATGTTATCAGTCTTAGCTGAAATCATTCCAAGTTCCCCTACTAGAGAGTAGGAGAATACTGAACCTCACCTGTACACGCCAGATGTATGGGACGTTCCAAGTGTTCCGGAGGAATAACCAATCCTGCTTTCCGGGCATGTTCTAGAAACTCCTTTTCTGTTTTGTATTTGGGTTCATAAACAGGTGGTGTGAAACGTTTTTTAGTTCTTACTGGAACTACAGCTGTACATTGGGTCACCAAGACTGGCTGGAAAGTGAGGGAAAGGTTAGAATACAAGTAACCTGGGGAAAAAAATCTACTATCTTCAACAAACATTAAGAAAAACCTTAAAAGGATATATCCAAAGATTGTTACAGGAACAATCATAAAACAGTTATTACAGGGAAAAATGAATTATTACCTGAACACCTAGACTTCTATAACCAAATGCCAGTGAGCAACCTTAATTAACATCACTCAATACTTACTAAAGGCAGCCAGGCCTGGTGGCACACACTTGTAATCCTGGGAGGCTAAGACAAGAGGATCGCAAGTTCATGGCCAGCTTCAGTTGCTTAGTGAGGGCCTCTGCAACTTAGAGAGACCTTGTTTCAAAATAAAGAATAAAAGCCTGGTGTGGTGGCGCACACTTGTAATCCCTGCGCTTGGGAGGCTGAGACAGGAGGATCACGCAGGTTCAAAGCCAGCCTCAGCTACTTAGTGAGGCTCTCAGCAACTTAGTGAGACCCTGTTTCCAAATACAATATAAAATGGGTCTGGGAGTATAGCCCAGAGGTAGAAAGCCTCTGGGTTCCACCCCTAGTACTATAAAAAAAGAAAAAAAAAAAAGAATAAAAACATGACTAGGGGTGTAGCACGGAGATAGAATGCCCAAGTTCAATTCCCAGTGTCATACACACCCCCAAAAAAAAAAATTAAATGGCTTTCCATAGTATTACTGGATTTAGAATTGTTTAAAGGCATCATCTTTCAAATAACTTTCAGTCCAATGAAGAACTTTAATTATCAATCCAATACTGACATGAGGGTAATGCTATTATTAAACCACAATTAGCTGGGCATGGTGGTGCCGGTTTGTAATCCCAGCATTTGGGAGGTGGAGATCAGAGGATCACCATTCACCAACAGCCTCTGATACTTAGTGAGGCCCTTTGCAACTCAGTGAGACCATTTCAAAAAACAAAAAGACTAAAATATAGGACTGGAGGTGTAGCTCGGAGGTAGAATGTCCTTGGGTTCCATCCCTAATACTGCAATAAAAAAAAACAAAACAAAACACAAACAGCTGGTGTGGTGGCTCCTGCTTGTAATCCCAGCATTTGGGAGGCTGAGACAGGAGGATCACAGTTTGCAGGTGGCCTCGGCTACTTGGAGAGGCCTTTTGCAACTCAGTGAGACAGTTTCAAAATAAAAAAAAAGAAAGAAGGAAAAAGGACTGAGGTGTAGCTCAGAGGTAGAATACCCCTGGTTCAATCCCTAGTACCACAATAAAGAAATAAATAAACAGGGCTGGGGAGCTAGGCATAGTGGCACACTTGTGATTCCAGTACTTGGGAGGCTGAGACAGGAGGATCACAGGTTCGAGAAAAGCCTCAGCAAGTAGTAAGACTCTCAGCAACCTAGGGAGACCCTACTTCAAAATAAAAATTAATTTAAAAATTAAAATTTTAAAAATTAAAAATAAAATAGAGCTGGAATGTAGCTCAGAGGTAGAATGTCCCTGGGTTCAATCCCCAGTACCACTCAAAAAAAAAAAAAAAAAGGAAAGAAAACTCTTTTTGGCATGTTCTCGTTCACTCAGACTACATTTTTTCCCCCTTCTTTTTGTGGTAATACTGAAGATTTAACCCAAAGGTATTCTACCTCCGACCTATAACCCCAAAGCCCTTTTTACTTTTTGTTTTGAAACAAGGTCTCGCTAGGTTGCTGAGAGGCTCACTAAATTGCTGAGCCTAATCTCGAGCTTGGGATCCTCCTGTTTCAGCAAACCAGGCTCCAATAAACTCCTTAAAGGCCAAGTGACCTCCTCTAGCTGATCATCAGGTTTGCTCAGGCAGGAACAATAACAGCGCAAAACTCCCTCCTCCCGTTACTATTCAATCTGGACTATTTAAAAGAATCGAAGAAAAGCGGGTTCATCTACTCCTACAGACCGAAAAAAACCTTAAGAAACTTAATTCCCGCGAACTCTCTCGCCCTCACAGTCCCGACAGGCTCTCCTCGGTAAACCACTGAACTACATAGGGGGATCTCGTTCACCTCAAACTTTCCCCCCAGCCTGACTCGCACGGTCCAATCTCACCAAGGTCTATGCGCAACGAGTGATCCCCCCTCTTTTCTGTTCTCCTTCACTCGCTGGAGGCCTATCTGCCTTGTCCCTACCCACCTGCCGAGACCACCATCCCAAAGCCCGGGATAAGGAAGACAACCCCCGAGACATGGGGGCAGCCATTTTGTTCACGCAAAGGCTGCCGGGATGGAGGCAGAGCGTGACGAGCGTAGAGGAGGAAAGAAGGCGTAGAGGGTGGAGCTAGCTCGGGAGTGGAATTTTCCAGGGCGCGCGCCCTCTGACGAAATGTGAGCCGCGCGGACGCGCACGTGCTGGTGGGGGCGGGGGAGGGCGGAGTACGTTCGCGCGTGCGCAGTGAGACCGCGTTTGGGGCAGGGTGAACCGCACGGCTGTCACGCGCCAGCCCGAGGCAGATGCGCCTGCGCGTGAGCGCTGCTGGCTGCTCAGGGTTGCCGCATTCCTCTGTGCTTGGCACGTTGCTGTACCTTATTTATGTGCGGAGAAAGAAAAAAAAAAAAAGGCGTTTCCCTCCTAAATCGAGAGTTGAGACAAATGTTCTTCTTTATCTTCATTATTACCTGAAGTACATTGGATCCCAGGGCGGAGATGAATAGTTTGAGTCTGTACCTGACCTCAATATGCTGTGTAACCTTAAACCTGAGCCCTAGTTTTCCCTTTTTACCTTGTGAAGAAACTGCTTTCTTACTGTCAAATTAAAGGAATTGTCCTCTGTGTCTGCTAACGCAAATGGGTTGACAAAAGCATTTCTAATTAATCATTCGGGAAGAAATATTAAGACAATATTAAAAATTTAACAACAGCTTTAGAAATTGCTTACCAGGTACCTGGCAATTTTCTAAGCACTTTAGATATTTTGACTCACTCCTTCCAAGCCCCATGATAGCCATGGATATGAGCCTAGCAGAATCTAAGTAAATATAACTGCTCTTTGTGCTGGACACAGATAACATCCCTGCCCCTAGAGTCCACCCAGTGCAATGTCCCTAAAGCAAGAAAGCTCCGAACGGGGGTATGAACTGGAAAGGAAGCCCTGTGTATTAGGTCTCTTGCCCTAATGAACAATACTCATCTCTGTTGAAGGAAGCTAAGATCACCAAAATGCAGGTGGTCGTCAAACCCCAAAATGATTTCTTCCTCTTTTGCTCTACAACTTTCTTCTCTTAGCTGCCCTTCTTTCTCATCCATCTTTCCACTCACCCCTGCTGCGGGGGACAAAGCCTTTGCCTTTGCCTCTTTCTGTCTGCCCTAGATTCCGTATTCAAAGGTGTGTTTAGGAAGAGATACTTGCTCATCCTGGCTCAGTCAGGAAAGAAGCCCCTGCATCCTGCCGCTCAAACTATGCCTAGAATTAAGCCTCTTCTTGCTCTACTTTCACCCCAGCTGACTAAATCAAGCAATAATCCTAAAAGGGAATTTCAGGCTTTTTTGCAAGTTCCCCCCCCCACCCTCCCACATAATATTAGGAAGGAGAGAGCAAAGCCCTTGGATCAGGGTAATCTGTTTCTAACCCACTTGTTCTCAGGGATTACGTCTGCAGGGGAAGGGAGACAAAAATAAATCTAACACCTTAGGACAGAGAACTTGGGGAGGAAGCACCAAGAATACCTGGAGAGCTGTGTATGTGTCGTCCCAGGAACCTAGTAGCCCCCTCCTCATATACTGAACCCTCATATAAAGGTCCACAGACTTAAAATTAGACCAGTGTTTGATAGGTAATACATGTTTTATTTATTATTTTTTCAGTACTGGGATTGGAACTTAGGGGCATTCTACCTCCAAGCTACACCCCCAGGCTTATTATTATTATTATTATTATTATTATTAGCAGTACTGGGGATGGAACCCAAGGGCATTCTACCTTTGAGCTACACCCCTAGCCCTATTTTTTATTCTTTATTTTGAATCAGGGTCTCACTGAGTTGCAAAGAGCCTCACTAAGTAGCTGAGGCTCTCCCACAAACCGCGATCTTCCTGTCTCAACCTCCCAATGCTGGGATTACAAGCACCACGCCCGGCTTTAGTAGTAGTAGTAGTAGTGGTAGTGGTCATCGTCATCGTCGTCGTCCTGGATATTGAACTCAGAGGCATTCTACCTCTGAGCTACATTCCCAGCCCTATTTTATTTTTATATTTGGAAGCAGGATCTAAATTGCTGAGGGCCGCTGGGCGTGGTGGCGCACGCTTGTAATCCCCACGCTTGGGAGGCTGAGACAGGAGGATTGCACGGGTTCGAAGCCAGCCTCAGCTACTTAGTGAGGATCTCAGCAACTTAGTGAGACCCTGTTTCCAAATAAAATATAAAATGGGTCTGGGAGTATAGCCCGGAGGTAGAAAGCCTCTGGGTTCCACCCCTAGTACCACCAATAAATAAATAAATAAATAAATAAATAAATAGCTGAGGGCCTCACTAAGTTGCTGAGGCTATCCTCAAACCTGTGATCCTCCTGTCTCAGCCTCCCAAGCGTGGGGATTACAAGCATGTGCCATCACACATGTCATGATGATGATGATGATGATGATGATAATTCTGTACTGGGGATGGAACCCCCAGGGGCATTCTACCTCTGAGCTACGCCCCCAGCCCTATTTTACTTTTATTTTGAAACAGTCTCACTAAGTTGCAGAGGGCCTCACAAGTTGCTAAGACTGGCCACAAACTTGTGATCTTCCTGTCTCAGCCTCCTAAATACTGGGATTACAAGCATGTGCCACCACGCCTGGCTATGTTTTATTTATCTACTTATTTGATTTATTTATTTATTTTTGTGTATGTGTGTGTCTGGGGATGGAACCCAGGGTCATTCGACCTCCGAGCTACACCCCCTGCCCTATTTTTTATTCTTTATTTTGAAACCGGGTCTCCCACTAAGTTGCAGAGGCCCTCACTACGTAGCTGAGGCTGTCCGTGAACCGCGATCCTCCGGTCTCAGCCTCCCGAATGCAGGGATTACAAGCATGCGTTACCACGCCCGGCTTTTTTGGGGGGTTTTGATTGAGCCCAGAGCTACATCCCCAGCCTGATTTTATTTCTTATTTGGAAACAGGATCTTGCTAGGTTGATGTGAGTTCCACTACTTGCTGAGGGTCTCGAACCTGTGATCCTCCTGTCTTAGCCTCCCAAGTACAAGGATTACAAGTGTGTACCACTACACCTGCTGTAATAAATGTTTGTTTTTTGTTTTTTGTTTGTGTGTGTGTATGTGTGATACTGAAGATTGAACCCAGGGACATATTACCTCTGAGCTACATCCCCAGCCCAATTTTATTCTCTTTTGATTTTTTGGTGGTACTGGGGGTTGAACCCAGAGGCTTTCTACCTCCGGGCTATACTCCCAGACCTATTTTATATTTTTTTGGTTTGGAAACAGGGTCTCACTAATTTGCTGAGACCCTCACTAAGTAGCTGAGGCTGGCTTCAAACCTGTGTGATGCTCCTGTCTCCGCCTCCCAAGCACAAGAATTACAAACGTGCACCACCACGCCCAGCTTATTCTTTATTTTGAAACAGCATCTCACTAAGCTGCGGAGGGCCTCCCTGAGTAGCTGAGGCTTGTCGCAAACCCGGATCCTCCTGTCACAGCCTCCCAAGTACTGGAATCACAAGCGTTATATCTCAACTCCTATGTCCTTATATGCACACTAGTTATAGCTAAAATCAGTCAACCAGGCATGGTGGGGCGCACTTGCTTGTAATCCCAGCATTCTGGAGGCTGAGACCTGAGGATCGTGGTTGGAGGACAGCCTCAGCTACTTAGTGAGGCCCTGCGCAATTTATTTTATTTTTTTATTTTTTTGTTTTTTTGGTGGTACTGGGGGCGGAACCCAGAGGCTTTCTACCTCCAGGCTATACTCCCAGACCTTTTTTATATTTTTATTTGGAAACAGGGTCTCACTAATTTGCTGAGAGCCTCACTAAGTAGCTGAGGCTGGCTTCGAACCCGTGTGATCCTCCTGTTTCAGCCTCCCAAGCATGGGGATTACAAGCATGCGCCACCACGCCCGGCTCCCCAAGCAATTTATCGAGGCCCTGTTTCAAAATAAAGAATCAAAAATAGGAGCCGGGCTTGGTGGTGCACACTTGTAATCCCTGCACTTGGAAGGCAGAGACAGGAGGATCTCACAGGTTCGAAGCCAGTCTCGCTGGCTTAAGAGACCCTATTTCCAAATACAAATATAAAATAGGTCTGGGAGTGTAGTCCAGAGGTAGAAGGGTTTCCAGGAATCCCAGTACCACCAAAAAAATAAAAAATAAAAATAGGGCTGGGGGTGTAGCTCAGAGGTTGAATGCCCCTGGGTTCCATCCCCAGACCCGCAAAAATAAATAAATAAATAAATAAATAAATAAATAAATAAAGTCAACCAACAAGTAAGCAAGTGTGATATGATGGAAGAGCTCTAGGTTGGAAAGCAGGAGACATGGGTTCTAGTTCCAATATTGCTGGTATTAATTTATGGCCATGGGCAAGTCCCTTTGCATCTCTGATCACTAATTTTCTTCCTTTTTTTTGGGGGGGGGATACTGGGGGTGGAACCCGAATGCTTTCTACCTTTGGGCTATACTCCCAGACCTATTTTACATTTTATTTGGGTCTCACTAAGTTGCTGAGAGCCTCACTAAGTAGCTGAGGCTGGCTTCGAACCTGTGTGATTCTCCTGTCTCAGCCTCCCAAGCGTGGGGATTACAAGCGTGAGACACCACGCCCGGCTCTCCCATTTTTTAAAAAAACAAAAGTCTCTCTAGAGCCCTAGGAGCCCACAGTCCCATCCTACATATTGAGTTCCTATTACTAACATACAAAGGCCTGAGTTTATTAATGATAATGACTCTTTCGGGGGGCTCGTGTGAACCCAGTGCTTAGCACACATTCTTCTAATCTATTCCTTCCTCTAAACCCAAAGACCTTGATATACAAACATGCCTTCCCCCATCCCCAAACACACACACACACACACACACACACACACACACACCCCTCCACCCTCATTCTTTTGGGATGCTCTCCAGTGGCTGGATGAGGTATGTGAATGCCAGAAACTTCCACTAGAGGGTACCAAGGCTGCACTGAGATCCGATTGCAGGGAGACTTCTACAAAGCCAACAATTCCAGGATTTGTAAGTACCTATGTTGAGAGAGTCCAGACATCTCCATTCTTTTTTTTTTTTTTTTTTTGGGGGGGGGTTGGGATGGAGCCCAGGGCCATTTAACCTCCAAGCTACACTCCCTCTGCCCTATTTTTTTTTTCTTATTCTTTATTTTGAAACAGGGTCTCACTGAATTGCAAAGGGTCTCACTAAGTAGCTGAGGCTGTCCAGGAACCTGGTTCCTCCTGTCTCAGCCTCCCAAATGCTGGGATTACAAGCGTGCACCACCACGCCCAGCTAAACTTCCATTCATTGCTCATCACCTGGTCTGCTCTTTTCTGGGCCCCAATAGGCATAAGAGGTCTCCACTGTTATGTCCTCATTTTTTTAAATTTTGGTGGTACTGGGGTTCTGGAAGGCCTTCTACCTCCGGACTACACTCCCAGACCTATTTTAATATTTTTTTATTTGGAAACAGGGTCTCTTAAGCCAGCACAGCTGGCTTCAAACCTGCGTGATCCTCCTGTCTCTGCCTCCCAAGCACGGGGATTGCAAGCGTGCGCCACCTCGCCCGGCTTGTTCTCATTTTGACTTGATTTGACTTCGAATCAAAGGCAGCTTGACACAATGAAGTCCACGGAAGTTCTGGCAATGGATAAAGACCTTGCTCCATGATTTCGAAGCTCTAGGAGCAAGTTACTGAAATCCACCAGGGCTCAGTGTGCCCATCAGTGAAAGAGGGATCGCAGAACTTACCTCATACAGCTACTGGGAACGCTAAGTGAGACCCTAATAGAAATGCATGGCTGGCAGAGTGTAAAACTTTTTTTTTCTTGCAGTACTGGGGATGGAACCCAGGGGCATTCTACCTTCGCTCGACACCCACAACCCTATTTTTCATTCTTTATTTTGAAACAGAGTCTCACTGAATTAACTGCAAAGGGCTTAAGTAGTAGCTGAGTTTGTCCACGAACCTCATTTGGGGAGGCCGTCTCAGCCTCCCAAATGCTGGTATTACAAGCATGCGCCACCATGTCTGACTAAATGTAAAACTTTTATGCATTGGAAGATGGTTCTAAGACCTGCGACAAAAAGAATAGATGGATGTACAGGAGCTGAGTGCCTTCAGATAGGAAATATGGCTTCTTGCCATCTTGCTCTCAAGCCAGCAGGTTTGCAAGTTGGCACAGCTGGGCGCTCCTCAGCATCACCCCTCAGATGTGTTCTCTCGCCCAGGGCCGCCTCACCACGTCCCTCCTCTGGCCTTTCTTTACCTTGGTTCACGTGGAGGTGAGTTAACTTTCTACGTCCTCCTTACCTTCTCCATGGAAAGTCTCTTGTATTTTGCCCCGTGTGTCCTGAAATACCACACACCCCTTTCATCTCCCCGACAGTCCCTTCTGGGGTTTCAGAGACAGGCTGGAGGTTTGGGAAAGGGGGGAAGGACAGCGTGGCCAGGGTTTGCGTGTCAGCAGACACGTTACAGCTGCAGGGCAAACCAGGGTGAAACCACAAACAAACCAGAGGCCCCAGGGCAGGCGACTGGGAGGCCCGCCCAGTGGCTCCTCATCTCTCTCTCACTCCGGAGGTTTCCTGGCAGGAGTGGGAGAGGTTGGCATGGAGTCCTTGAGCCCTGACTCATTCTCTGGTTAGTTGGGTATTATCCAGTTACTTCCCCAGATATCTCTCCAAGACCCGGTACAGTGTCCATCCCAGACAGAAGACGCAAGGAAAGAAAGCAAAGCACCGATTTATTTCATCCCCATCTGAGGACCCCAACAACAGACATGAAGCTCACACTCTTCACAGTTTTATGTTTCAGCCGGGAGCTTCTGTTAGTTATAAAATGAAGAAATTCACCTCACATGGCTCCATCAAGGAACGTGCTATTTTGCAGATTGCATTCTAGAAACGGCCATGATTAATTTTCTCCAGAAAGAATAAAATTGTTATTTTATTTTACATGTGCAGGGGAAGGGTGTGGAGGGCAGGGGGTAGGGCTGCAATGTGGAGCCAGGAAGTGACCAGCCATTATCAGACAGTGAGTCAGGGGCCTATCAAGGGACATAATTCAGGTTTCCAGCTCCACCCCAAATTCCATTCTTTCCCTCGTCATGTATGAACTACAGTGATATTCTGAGGTTTCTGGACTTGACAAACTTATTGTAATTGCCAAATTCCTCAGGATTCAATAGGAAATCAAATGTATTAGGCCTCTGGGCTTTTGGACTTCAAATTGTGTCCCTTTAGCCAGGCGTGGTGGCGCACGCTTGTAATCCCCGCGCTTGGGAGGCTGAAACAGGAGGATCGCACGGGTTCGAAGCCAGACTCAGCTACTGAGTGAGGCTCTCAGCAACTTAGTGAGACCCTGTTTCCAAATAAAATATAAAAAAGGTCTGGGAGTATAGCCCGGAGGTAGAAAGCCTCTGGGTTCCACACCCAGTACCACAAAAAAAAAAAAAAAAGTGTCCCTTTCACTTTTTTTTTTTTTTTTTTTTTTTTAGTGGTACTGGGGATTGAACCCAGGGGCATTTTACCTCTGACCTACACTTCCAGTCCTATTTTATTATATTCATCTTGAGGGCCTCACTACGTTTCTGAGACTGTCCTTAAACCTTGACCCTCCTGTCTCAGCCTCCCGAGGACTAGGATTATAGGTATCTGCCGCCACACCCAGCTCCCTTTTTATCCTGTGGACACTGTGAGATCCATGTTGCTGCCTTGTAGATACGTTGTCAAAAGCACTTTAGAGTCATCTAAGATTCAAAGAAGACCATGGTAGGGCGTTCACTACGTCAGTCACGCAAACAAGATGGAGGTCATGGGTATAAAAAGTCTGGTCCACATGTAATTCCTTGGGTGTATTCATTTTGAGTCACCCCCCATGCCATTTTGGCATGGGGCTATATTTCTATTTTCTGTGTTTCTTTCTAATAAACTTCTTTATATCTTCAAAAAAAAAAAAAAGACCAAGGTAGTAGTAACCTATGGTTCTGAGGTTAGATCTAGGAGATTAGAGATTACATTTTTATTCTATTTATTTTTATTTATTTATTTATTTTGGTGGTACTGGGTGTGGAACCCAGAGGTTTTCTACCTCCAGGCTATACTCCCAGACCTATTTTATATTTTATTTGGAAACAGGGTCTCACTAAGTTGCTAAGAGCCTCACTAAGTAGCTGAGGCTGGCTTTGAACCCATGCAATCCTCCTGTCTCAGCCTCCCAAGCGCAGGGATTACAAGCGTGCGCCATCACGCCCAGCCTTATTCTATTTATTTTTATTTTTATTTTTGCAGTACTGGAGATGGAACCCAGGGGCATTCTACCTTCGAGGTACACCCCAGTCCTTTTTTTTTTCTTTATTTTGAAACAGGGTCTCATTGAGTTCCAAAGGGCCTCACTAAGTAGCTGAGGCTGGGTGTGAACTGCGATCCTCCTCCCAAATGCTGGAATTACAAGTGTGTGTCACCACACCTGGCTGGAGCATAACTCTTATATTTATTTGTTTAGTAGTACGAGAGATTAAACCCAGATAAATTCTACCTCTGAGTTACACCCCCAGCCACATACATATACACACACATATATATATATATGTATATATATATATTTTTTTTTTTGGGGGGGGGGGTTCCTGAGGATGGAAAATAGAGGCCTTCTACCTCCAAGTTATACTTCCAACCCAATTTTATTTCCACACCCAGCTGAGATTGTATGAGACTGTATTTTTAAATTATTTGTAGGCCGGGCATGGTGGTATATGCTTATAATATCAGTACTTGGGAGGCTGAGACAGGAGGATCACAGGTCCAAAGCTAGCCTTGGCAACTTAGCAATGCTCTCAGGAACCTAGTGAGACCCTGTTTCCAAATAAGAAATTAACAACAACAACAAAAAATCGGGCTAGGGATGTAGTTTGGAAGTAGAATGCCTCTGGGTTCAACCTCCAGTACCACACACACACACACACACACACACACACACACGCACATCTATGTTCCAGGGTCTAATATCTTTGTTCAGGACCCGTATCAGTGGATGCGGAAAATTATTTTCTCATTTTCCCTTTTTTCAAAGGTCCCAATCTCTCCCAAACCAGGGTCATGCTTCCTAAAGATATTAGCTGGTTTCCAAGAAAGCAGATTTTAGCTTTATCCCTTGGCAGAGAGAATGGAGTCATTGCACCCAGGCCAGAACATTCTTTTTGCCAGAGCTCCCCATCTGGAAGAAAGATAGTTTCAGAGTTTCCATAAAGGCTGCCTGAAGGGGAGGAAATGAGAGTGAGCCACAGGGAGGGAAGAAGAAAGCTACAGGGCTGGAACCCCAAGCTCCCTAGTCTGAAAAGAAAATCAGATTCCCCAGCCTAAAAACCTGGCCTGGTGTTGATGCGCCTCTCCCTTAATCCCAACCCTTTGCCAGGATTTCTTTTTTCCCCATTCTTTCATCTTTCACATGTACTTCTTTTTTGTTTGTTTGTTTGTTTGTTTGTTTTCTTTTTTTCAGTATAAGGATTGAACACAGGGGTATTCTACCTCCAAGTTATACCCACAGCCCTTTTTTTTTTTTTTTGTGATACTGGGGTTCCTGGAAACCCTTCTACCTCTGGGCTACACTCCCAGTCCTGTTTTTATATTTTTATTTGGAAACAGGGTCTCTTAAGCCAGTGAGGTTGGCTTCGAACCTGTGCTGTCCTCCTGTCACTGACTCCCAAGCGTGGGGATTACAAGTGTGTGCTACCACGCTCGGCCCTATTTTTTTATTCTTTATTTTGAAACAGGGTCTCAGCCGGGTGTGGTGGCACACATTTGTAATCCCAGCATTCGGGAGGCTGACACCAGATGATCAAGGTTTGCAGACATCCTCAGCTATTTAGTGAGGCCCTCCACAACTTAGTGAGACCCTGTTTCAAAATAAAGAATAAAATATAGGGCAGAGGGTGTGTCTCAGAGGTTGAATGTCCCTGGGTTCCATCCCTAGACCTGCGAAAGAAAGAAAGAAAGAAAGAAAGAAAGAAAGAAAGAAAGAAAGAAAGAGGGTCTCACTAAGTTGTGGAGTACCTTACCTTACATAGTTAAGGCTGGCTGAGAACCTACAATCCTCCTGTCTCCGCCTCCCAAGTACTGGGATTATTTAAGTGTCCACCACCATCTCCAGCTTTATTTTTATTTTATTTTATTTTAATACTAGAGGTTGAACCCATAGAGGCATTCTACCTCTGAGCTACATTCCAGAACTGTTTTAATTTATTTTGAAATAGGGTCTCACAGCTGGGCATTGTGGCATGCTTGTAATCCCCATGGTTGGGAGGCCGAGACAGGAGGATCGCACAGGTTCGAAGCCAGCCTCGCTGGCTTAAGAGACCCTGTTTCCAAATAAAATATAAAATAGGTCTGGGAGTATAGCCCTAGCCCAGACCCCTAAGGTAGATGGATTCCATCCCCAGTACCACCAAAAAAAAAAAAAAAAAAAAAAGAGAGAGAGAGAAAAGAAAAGAAAAAGAAAAATGGAAAAGAAAAGAAATAGGGTCTCACTAGGTTTATAAGATTCATACTACTTGCTGCCCTTGAACCTGCAATCCTCCCATCTCAGCCTCTGAAATACTGGGATTACAAGTATACATTACCATGCCTGGCCGATTTTTTATTTTTGAAACAGGGTGCTAGTCGGGCGTGGTGGCATACTCTTATAATCCCAGCATTCGGGAGACTGAGACCGGAGGATCGCGGTTCGCGGACAGCTTCAGCTACTACTTAGTGAGGCCCTCTGCAACTCAGTGAGACCCTGTTTCAAAATAAAGAAGAAAAAATAGGGCAGGGGGTGTAGCTCGGAGGTCAAATGCCACTGGGTTTCATCCCCAGACCCACATAAATAAATAAATAAATAAATAAATAAATAAATAAATAAATAAATGAAACAGGGTGCTGGGGGCCTTGTTAAATTGCTGAGGCGGGCCATGAATCTGCCATCCTCCTGTCTCAGCTTTCCAAGTACTGAGATTACAGGATACCCACCACAACACCTGGCTAACTTGTTGCTATTACATTATATACATATATAAAATCAGAATATTCAATCTTATTTACTTAATGAATATTTTTAAATATTTACCATGTGGCAGGTAGTGCTCCAGTCATTGGGGATATATGGATTAAAGACACTTGTTTCTGGACCACAAACAGCTCACATTTGTTAGGAAAGAAATAAATACACAAAAAATTGCACAAGAATAGTAAGAGCCTCTACAGAAGTACAAAGTACAATCTGGTGTAAAAGAGCACATGATGAATCATTCGGGGAATTCAGGTGGGGCCACACAAGTTTGGAGAAATGAATTGGAACTTGTGGGGCATCTAATAGAAAGACAAGACATTCTGAGTCCAAGGGACTGATGCGCTCAAAGACATAGCCAAAGTGCTCACTTAGAAGTGGTCTGGCCGGGCGTGGTGGCGCACGCTTGTAATCCCCGTGCTTGAGAGGCTGAGGCAGGAGGATCGCACAGGTTCGAAGCCAGCCTCAGCTACTTAGTGAGGCTCTCAGCAACTTAGTGAGACCCTGTTTCCAAATAAAATATAAAAAAGGTTTGGGAGTATAGCCCGGAGGTAGAAAGCCTCTGGGTTCCACCCCCAGTACCACACAAAAAAAAAAAAAAAAAAAAAGTGGTCTGGAATAGGGGGAGAATTGGGTAGGGGTTAAATCAGTGATGTGTACATGTATGTACACACAAGTTTTTTTTACCCCAATATGATGTATGAATATAATGCACCAATAAAAAAAAAAAAAAAAAAAGAAGTGGTCTGGTAGCCGGGCGTGGTGGCGCAGGTTTGTAATCCAAGTGCTTGGGAGGCTGAGACAGAAGGATCGCACAGGTTCAAAGCCAGCCTCAGCTACTTAGTGAGGCTCTCAGCAACTTGGTGAGACCCTGTTTCAAAATAAAGAATAAAAAATAGGGCAGGGGGTATAGCTTGGAGGTCGGATGCCCCTGGGTTCCATCTCCAGACCCCTCCCACACACCAGAAAAAAAAAAGGCACATAAGTGTGTTAGCCATTGTAGGAGCAGAAGGGGGTAATCCTTTTCCTACCCATCATAAAAAGCCATGGCTAACACCCTTATAACGAAAGAGACCTTACCACCTAGAGAAACATACAAAAAGCTGGGCAAGGTGGCACAACACATCTCTAATCCCAGCTACTCTGGGAGGCTGAGGCAACAAGATCATGAGTTCAAGGCCAGCCTAGGAAACAGAGTGAGACTTTGTCAAAAAAAAAAAAAAAAAAAAGATGAGCCAGGCTTGGTGGCACACACCTGTAATCCAGTATTTGATTTGCATACATTAATACTGTAATTCCCAGGATTTGGGAAGCTGAGACAGGAGGGACACCGGTTGGAGATAGCCTCAGAAAGCAGTGAGACTTTATCAACCTAGTAAGATTCTGTTTGGGAGACTGAGACAGGAGGATTCGAAGCCAGCCTCAGCAATTCAGTGAGACCCTGTTTCCAAATAAAAGTAAAAAATAGGTCTGGGAATATAGCCCAGAGATAGAAAAGCTCCTGGGTTCCACCCCCAGTACTACATACACCAAAATAAATAAATTAATTAATTAATTAAATTAAATTAAAAAGGCCGGGCAAGGGTAGCACTTGCTTGTAATCCCAGCATTTGGGAGGCTGAGAGAGGAGGATCACAGGTTCACAGCCAGTCTCAGCTACTTAGTGAGGCCTTCTGCAACTTAGCGAGACCCTGTTTCGAAATAAAAGAATAAGCTGGGCATGGTGGCGCATGCTTGTAATCCCCGCGCTTGGGAGGCAGAGACAGGAGGATCGTGTTGGTTCGTAGTTTCCAAATAAATAAAAAATATAAAATAGGTCTGGGAGTGTAGCCCGGAGGTAGAAGGGCTTCCAGGAACCCCAGTACCACAAGAAAGAAAAAAAGAAAAAAAAAAGAATAAAGCCGGATGTGGTGGTGCACACTTGTAATCCCCGCGCTTGGGAGGCTGAGACAGGAGGATCGCGCAGGTTTGAAGCCAGCCTCTCTGGTTTAAGAGAACCTGTTTCTAAATTTAAAAAATATAAAATAGGTCTGGGAGTGTAGCCTGAGATGGTTTCCATCCCCAGTGCCACCAAAATAAATAAATAAATAAATAAATAAATAAATAAATAAATAAATAAATAAATAAATGGATGGGGTGTATCAGAGATAGAATACCCCTGGGTTCCATCCCCAGTACTGCAAAATAAAATAAAATAATAACAAAATAGGGCTGTGGATGTAGTTCAGAGGTAGAATGCCTGTGGGCTAAATCCCCAGACCCCCCCCCAAAAAAAAAAAAGAAAAGAAAAGAAAGAAAGAAGAAGAAAGAAAGTTTTCTTCTCTCTTTCCCCTCCTGGTTTGGTGCTAGGGATTGAATCCAGAGTCTCATATTTGCTAGGCAAATAGCTCTATCACTGAGCTACATTCCAAGTCCAAAAATAGGAGATTAATTTCAAAGTTTCATGTTATTGAGGGGCCTTCAGACTGAAGCCCCAGGTTTGGTGAGGCATGGACATCTGTGAAGAAACAGGATGGGAAGGAAAGGGTATGACCTAAGGATCACAGACTGAGGTGGGAAGGGGAACCTGGCAAAGCCTGTTTGTTCAGATTCTTGGCCTTTCTGTGCAATATTCCTTCCTTCTGGGTAAGGGGCAGGCCTGGCTATGGAATATCTTGCAATGGAACAAAAGTAAGTCTGACCAAATTATGTATGTGCATGTACAAATATGTAAAAATTCCACTATTAGGTATAATTAAAATGCACCAATTGAAAAAAAAAATCCTAGGTGGGCATGCTTGTAATCCCAGTACTTGAAAGGCTGGAGGATTGGAGGTTTGGGGCCAGGGTCAGCAACTTAGTGAGATCCAATTTCAATATAAAAACAATAAAATAGGGCTGGGGATGTAGCTCAGAGGTAGAATGTCCTCGGGTTTCATTTCCATTACCTAATTAATTAATTAATAAGACCAGTCTCAGCAACTTATGAAGACTCAACAACCTAGTGAGGCTCTGTTTCAAAATAAATAAATAAATAAATAAATAAATAAATAAATATGGGCCGGAGGTTGTGGCGCTCGCTTGTAATCCCAACATTTGAGAGGCTGAAACAGGAGGATCACTGTTTGCAGACAGCCTCAGCTATTACTTAGTGAGGCCCTTTGCAACTTAGTGAGGCCCTGTTTCAAAATAAAAAAATAAAAAATATTGCCGGGCGTGGTGGCGCATGCTTGTAATCCCTGCGTTTGGGAGGCAGAGACAGGAGGATCACACAGGTTCGAAGCCAGTCATGCTGGTTTAAGAGACCCTGTTTCCAAATAAAATATAAAAATAGGTCTGGGAGTGTAACCCGGAGGTATAAGGGTTTCCAGGAACCCCAGTACCACCAAAAAAAAAAAAAAAAAAAAAAAAAAAAAAAAAAAAAAAAAATCTATGCTCAAGCTTTTAGCCGGGCGTGGTGGTGCACGCTTGAAATCCCAGTATTCAGGAGGCTAAGACCTGGAGCATCACGGTTCGCGGACAGCCTCAGCTACTTAGTGAGGCCCTCTGCAATTCAGTGAGACCCGGTTTCAAAATAAAGAATAAAAAATAGGGCAGGGGGTGGAGCTCTGAGGTCAAATGCCCCTGGGTTCCATCCCCAGACCCTCAAAAAAAAATAAAAAAATAAATAAATAAATAAAATAAATATAAATAAATAAATAAAATAAATATAAATAAAAAATAAAAATAAATAAATAAAATAAATAAATAAAATAAAAAAATAAAAAAATAAAAAAAAGTAGCTGAGAGGTTGAATGTCCCTGGGTTCCATCCCTAGACCCACACAAAAAACATATATATATATATATATATATATATATATATATATATGTATGTATATGGTGGGAGTCATCATAGGTCAGATATAGAATGCCTCTTGGTTCAATCACCAGTACCACAAAATGAATGAATGAATGAATGAATAAATAAATAAATAAATCAGACAAGTACCCGTGGCACTCTAATCAGTTACTCCAAAGGTTGAGATTGGAAGATCATAAGTCTGAAGGTAAAGGTAACCTTGGCAATTAAAAGAGACTCTGAGCCGGGCGTGGTGGCGCACGCTTGTAATCCCAGCATTCGGGAGGCTGAGACCTGGAGGACTGAGGTTCGCGGACAGCCTCAGCTACTTACTCTGCAACTCAGGGAGACCCGGTTTCAAAATAAAGAATAAAATGTAGGGCAGGGGGTGGAGCTCGGAGGTCAAATGCTCCTGGGTTCCACCCCCAGACCTGCAAAAAATTAAAAAAATTAAAAATTAAAGAGACTCTGGCACAGGCTTGTAATCCAGCATTTGGAGGCTGAGACCAGAGGATCACGGTTTGAGAACAGCCTCAGCTACTTAGTGAAGCCCTTTGCAACTGAGTGAGAGCCTGTTTCGAAAATAGAAAGAATAAAAAATTAGAGAAGGGGGTGTTGCTCAGGGGTAGAATGCCCCTGGGTTCCATCCCAGGTACCACAAAAAAAAAAAAAAAAAAAAAAAAAAAGACTAAGCCAGGTGTGGTGGCTCATGCTTGTAATCCGAACATTTGGGAGGCTGAGACAGGAGAATTGCAGTTAGAGGACAGCCTCAACTACTATTTCATGAGGCCCTTTGCAACTCAGTGAGACCCTGTTTCAAAATAAAGAATAAAAAATATAGGGCTGGGGGTGCTGCTCAGAGGTAGAATGACCCTGGGTTCCATCTCCAGTACTGCAAAAATAAGTAAATAAATAAATAAATAAATAAATAGGACTCTGTCTCAAAATAAAAAATAAAAAAGCTGGGTGTGGTGGTACACATTTGTAAACCCAGTTATCTGGGAGGCTGAGACAGGGGGTTTGCAGGTTCACGGCCAGCCTCAGCAACTTAGTGAGGACCTCCACAATTTTGTGAGACCCTGTTTCAAAACAAAAAAAATAAAGTTGGGCTAGGGGTGTATCTCAGAGGTAGAATGCCTCTGGGTTCAATCCCCAGTATCACAAAATAAATAAATAAATGAATAAATAAATAAATAAATAAATAAAACAGGGCCGAAGATATACCTCAAAGGTAATATACCTTTGGGTTCAATCCCCAGTATCTAGTACCAAAAAAAAAAAAGTGGGGGGAGGTAGAACTATATAGCTCAGTGATAGAGCACCCGTGGGTCAATCTACAGACAATATAAAAAAAAAAAAACTAAGTAAGAGAGTTTCTCTGTAGTTGCACTGAAAGGTGGGGGAAAGTTAAAGTAATATTTTAGATTATATGGTTGGCTTTTGTGAAAGCTTGTTTTCTCTTTCTCACTTCCTTTCTTTTCTTTTTTTTTTTTTTTTTTGTGGTACTAAGGATGGAACCCAGGGACATTCTACCTCTGAGCAAAATCCCAGCCCTAATTTTTATTGATTGATTGATTGATTGATTGATTTTTGTGGTACCAGGTTGAATTTATTTATATATTTTATTTATTTATTATTTTGTGGTACTGGGGGTGGAACCCAGAGGATTTTTACCTCCGGGCTATACTCCCAGACCTTTTTATATTTTATGGAAACAGGGTCTCACTAAGTTGCTGAAAGCCTCACTAAGTAGCTGAGGCTGGCTTCGAAACTGCGCGATCCTCCTGTCTCAGCCTCCCAAGCGCCGGGATTACAAGCGTGCACCACCACACCCGGCCTTTATTTTTTTTATTTCTTTGGTGGTACTGGGTGTAAAGTAAAATGCAAGTCCATATACCACGTAAAACACGAGAGAAGTCCAGAACGCGCGGTATCAGCTTTAATAGTATAGTCTCCCGGAGATGGGGCTGGGCAGTTCCGGACTGCGGGCCCATCCGAGGCTAGAATGGAAGGGCCCTTCTTTTAAGGTATGCATCTGGGGGGTGGGTTTACTCGTGGGAACATGCGATTCTCTCGAGATACTATTGCGAGGCAGACTCTTTCTGCCTCCGGGGTTCTGCTCCCCCTGCCCTTGAAGAGGGGACCTCGACTTATCACTGGGGTTCCTAGAAACCCTTCTATCTCCAGGTTACACTTTCAGCCACCTTTTTTTTTTTTTTTTTTGGTGGTACTGGGGGTAGAACCCAGAGGTTTTCTACCTCCGGGCTATACTCCCAGCCCTGTTTTATATTTTATTTGGAAACAGGGTCTCACTAAGTTGCTGAGAGCCTCACTAAGTAGCTGAGACTGGCTTCGAACCTGAGCAATCCTCCTGTCTCAGCCTCCCAAGGGCGGGGATTACAAGCGTGAGCCACCACGCCAGGCTCCAGTCACCTATTTTTTATATTTTTATTTGGAAACAGGGTCTCTTAAGCCAGCGAGGCTGGCTTTGAATCTGCACGATCCTCCTATCTCTGCCTCCCAAACGTGGGGATTACAATCGTGTACCACCATGCCCGGCACCCTGCCCTATTTTTTATTTTTATTTTGAAACAGGTCTCACTAAGTTGAGGAGGGCATTACTAAGTAGCTGAGGCTGTCAGCTAACTGGGATCCTATGGTTTTGAATGCTGGGGTTACAAGCCTGCGCCACCACGCCCGGCCCTATTTTTTATTTTTTATTTTGAAACAGTGTCTCACTGAGTTGCAAAGGGCTTCACTAAGTAGCTGAGGCTGTCCTCCAACCAAGACCCTCCTGTCTCACCTTTCCAAATGCTAGGATTACCAGTATGTGCCACCATGCCTGACTTTATTTTTTATTCTTTGTTTTGAAACAGGATCTCACTGAGTTGCAAAGGACTTAAGTAGCTGAAGCTGTCTGTGAACTGCAATCCTCCTGTCTCAGCCTCCCAAATGCTGGGATTACAAGCCTGCGCCACCATGCCTGGTTTAAACATGTTCATTCTTTCAAGATAATCTTGAAGCCGGGTGTGGTGGCGCAGGCTTGTAATCCCAGCATTTAGGAGGCAGAGACAGGAGGATCGCAGTTCGCAGACAGCCTCAGCTACTTAGTGAGGCCCTCTGCAACTCAGTGAGACCCGGTTTCAAAATAAAGAATAAAAAATAGGGCAGGGGGTGTACCTCGAAGGTAGAATGCCTCTGGGTTCCATCCCCAGATCTGCAAAAAAAAAAAAAAAAAAAAATCTTGATATTCTACACTGGAAATCTGAAATCGCTTCTCTTTTTCTTTTCTCCCCTGCTCATTTTTCTTTCAACCTTTGATTCCCCCTTCCCAACCTCCCAAGCACATACACTCCAAATTCTTCTTATTTATACAGAGATTCTGCTGCCTCCCAGCTCTTTTGTTCAGCTCTGTCCTCGCTCTGCGTCTGCACTACAGTTCTCAACACAGTAAACTTGTTGCCATCCAAAAACCAAAATCCATCCTCCTTAGTAACCCCAACCTTGAGTCCTAACATTTATTAATCCATTTAATATCTTTATTTTTTTTTTTTTGGTGGTCCTGGGGGTGGAACCCAGAGGCTTTCTACCTCCGGGCTATACTCCCAGACCTATTTTATATTTTATTTGGAAACAGGGTCTCACTAAATTGCTGAGAGCCTCACTAAGTAGCTGAGGCTGGCTTCGAACCTGTGCGATCCTCCTGTCTCAGCCTCCCAAGGGCGGGGATTACAATTGTGCGCCACCACACCTGGCAATATCTTATTTTTTGATAGTACTAGGATGGAACCCAGGGGCACTCAACCACTAAGCTACATTTCCAGCCCCTCTTATTTGTTTATTTATTTGTTTATTTATTTATTTATTTGAGGTACTGGAGCTGGAACCCAGAGGCATTCTATCTCGAAGGTACACCCCAGCCCTAATTTTATTCTTTATTTTGAAACAGGTCTCACTAAGTTGCAGAGGGCCTCACTAAGTAGCTGAGGCTGTCCGAGAACCCCAATCCTCTTGTCTCAGCCTCGCAAATGCTGGGATTACAAGCGTGTGCCACTACGCCTGGTTTAGCCCTTTTTTTTTTTTTTTTTTTTTTTTTTTGTGGTACGGGGTGGAACCCAGAGGCTTTCTACCTCCGGGCTATACTTCCAGACCTTATTTGGAAACAGGGTCTCACTAAGTTGCTGAGAGCCTCACTAAGTAGCTGAGGTGGCTTCAAACCCATGAGATCCTCCTGTCTCAGCCTCCCAAGCACGGGGATTACAAGTGTGCGCCACCATGCCCGGCTTTGGTTTAGCCCTTTTTATTTGATTTTGAGTCAGGGTCTGGCTAAGTTGCCCAGGGTAACTTCAATCCTGCCATTTCCTGGCTCTGCCTCCTGAGTCAATGGGATTACAGGCCTGTGGCACGAATCCCAGTGACCTTTGAACAAATTTATGATGCTGTACTATTGTTATGCTTATTTCATGAGTGAAGAAATTGAGGCTTAGAGAAGTTAAGTAACTTGTGTAAATTCACACAGCTTTAAAATTCCACTGAAGTCGTGAGTGGTGGTGCGGGCCTGTAATTTCAGTACTTAGGCTGAATCAAAAAGATTACAGGTTCAAGGACAACCTCAGCAAGTAGTGAGGCTCTCATTAACCTAATGATAACCTGTTTCAAAATAAAAATAAAACAGAGCTGAGAATGTAGCTTGGAGGTAGAATGTCCCTGAGTCCCATTCCCAGTAGTACCACAGGGGGGAAAAGTTTCACTGAGAGACAAGTGTGGTGGTGTAGGCCTGTAATTCCAGTACATGGGACGCTGAGGCAGGAGGATAGCAGGTTCACAGTCAGCCTCAGAATCCTAGTAAGGCCCTCTGCAACTTAGTGAGATCCTGCTTCAAATAAGAAATAATAGGACTGGTAATATGGTAGTATAGCTCAGAGGTAGAATGCTCCAGAGTTCAATATCAAGTACAAACAAACAAGCAAATAAACAAAAAACTGAGCTCAGCCAGGCACAGAGATACATGTCTATAATCACAGCGGTTCAGGCTAAAGCAGGAGAATCCCAAATTCAAGGCCAGCCTGGGCAATTTAGTGAGACTATGTCTCAAAAAAAAAAAAAATTTAAAAAGGACTGGGGATTAGCCCAGCGTGGTGGCGCACGCTTGTAATCCCAGCATTTGGGAGGCTGAGACTGGAGGATCGCGGTTCACAGACAGCCTCATCTACTTAGTGAGGTCCTCTGCAACTCAGTGAATAAAAAATAAATGAAAAAAAAAACTCAAAATAAAAAATAAAAAATAGGGCAGAAAGCCAGCCGTGGTGGCGCACGCTTGTAATCCCCGCGCTTGGGAGGCAGAGACAGGAAGATCGCACAGGTTCGAAGCCAGCCGCGCGCGCTGGCTTAGGAGACCCTGTTTCCAAATAAAAATGTAAAAATAGGTCTGGGAGTGCAGCCCAGAGGTAGAAGGGTTTCCAGGAACCCCAGTGCCACCAAAAAAAAAAAATAGGGCAGGAGGTGTAGCTCGGAGGTCGAATCCCCTTGGGTTCCACCCCCAGACCCACAAAAAAAAAAAAAAAAAAAGAAAGAAAAAAGGGCTGGGGATGTAGTTCATTGATTAGAATGGTTGCCTAGCGTGGATGAGGTCCTGGATTCAATTCCCAGTACCATAAGAGAAAAGAAAAAAAAACAGCACCTAATTCTTCCACTGCAGATGAGTCAAGCACCTTGCCTGTTTATCTGGAATGGTGAGGCAAAGGAAAGTCTGAGGGCAAGGTGCAGTCAGGAAAAGTTCCAAGACCCATGAGTGCGTGCGTGTGTGCGTGTGTGCGTGTGTGCGTGTGCGTGTGCGTGTGTGTGTGTGTGTATGTGTGATTTTTTGGCAGCTTCTCTGGAAATTGTGATGACAGTTGGTGATGGGGAAAAATACCATTGAAGTCAGCAGTGACAACAGTCATTTCCCTGCCTCTAGCTGTCTCGGTGGCTATCACCTGCGCCATTCCAAATAGCAGACTGCTGTAGATGCTTCTCCTCCTTCTCTCCCTCCTCTTTCTCCTTCATTCTCTCTTGTCCATTTAATAAAGTGAGGGGAATTAGTGGATTTTTATTTTTTGGTACTGGGGATTAGACACAGGGATACCCTACCTCTGAGCTATACCCCCCTCCCTTTGTATTTAATTTGTGTGTGTGTGCGTGTGTGTGTGTGTGTGTGTGTGTGTGTTACTTGGGATTGAACCTAGTGAGGAGATAGAAAGGAAATAGGCAGATAGGGAAAAGGCCTTGGTAGAAAAAGTTAATTTCCTGAGTTTCCTGAGGGGCGACAAATGCCTGAAACTCCAAAGGCTCAGAGATAAGAAGGCCAGCGCTTCACAAAGCCATCCTGAGTTTCCTAATCAACAAATCCACCGAGCAAGTCTGGCATTCCTGAAAGGAGACCCTTCAAAGGACTTGCAAATACCCTATGCAAATTCTCCTTGGAATCCCAAAAGTCACCCTAACCAAAAGCAAACTTGCAAGCGGTCAGGCATTGGCCAGTCGGATGGCAAAAGGGGGATTTTCCCGCTCGGGACCCCCTCCCCTTTTGGGGAGCTGTTCTCTCTCTCACAGGTCAGGTCGTGTTGGCCCTGAGAGAAGGCAGAGTGCATCTGAGGGCTCGGGCGACTCTCGAGTAGTGACCTGAAGGCCTCTGCTGGACATCATGGCTGGCCAGGCCCCTAGGGGTGACCTGTACCTCTTTTCTGGCAGATCGCGTGGACTCTGGGAGAAAGTAGTTTGCAACTGATGGGCACTTGGCTCGGGTGACAAGAACTCTCCCCGTTTCACTAGGAGCATTCTAACTCCATGCTGCATCTCAAGGTCTTTAATTTTTTTTTTTTTTTTTTTTTTTTGGCCAGGTGTGGCGGCACTCACTTGTGTGATCCCAGTATTTGAGAGGCTGAGACAGGAAGATCTCAGGTTTGCGGCAAGCCTCAGCTACTTAGTGAGGTCCTCCCCAACTTAGTGAGACCCTGTTTCAAAATAAAGAATAAAAAAAATCAGGCTGAGGGTGTAGCTGGGAGGTAGAATGCCACTGGGTTTCATCCCAGTAACACACACACACACACACACACACACACACACACACACACATACACACACACTTATTTGTGGTACTGATGGGGATTGAACCCAGAGGCATTCTGCCTGAGTTATACCCCAGCCCTATTTTATTTTGTTTTGAAACAGAGTCTCACCAGGTTGCTGACAGTCTTGGCTAAATTGCTGAGACTGGCCTTGAACCTGTGAACCTCCTGTCTCAGCCTCTCAAGTACCAGGATTACAAGGAAGCACCACCACACTATGTAGCTTGTTTAGCTCTTTAGGTAGGGAGGAAGAGAAAGGTTCATTTTCCAAGAGCATTGAATAAGCAACGCTTATTTAACATTAACCTCAACATTAAGCAGACTCCTCCTCCTCCTCCTCCTCCTCCTCCTCCTCCTCCTCCTCCTCCTCCTCCTCTTCTTCTTCTTCTTCTTGCAGTATTGGGGACGGACCCAGGGGCATTCTACCTTCACCCCACACCCCCAGACCTATTTTTTAAAAAACAAAAACAAAACAGGGACTCACTGAAGCAGGGTCTCACTGAGTTGCAAAGGGCCTCACTAAGTAGCTGAGGCTGTCCTCAAATCATGATCCTCCTGTCACAGCCTCCCAAATGCTGGGATTACAAGCGTGTACCACCATGCCTGACTACCAGTTTCTTGTAGGATAAAAAGACCTCTACAGAAGCTGAGCGTGGTGACCCAGGTTTGTAATCCCAGTACTTGGGGAGCTGAGACAGGAAGATCACACAGGTTTCGAAGACAGCCTCAGTTATTTAGTGAGGCTCTCAGTTGCTTAGTGAGACCCTGTTTCCAAATAAAATTGGGATGGCGCACGCTTGTAATCCCCGCGCTTGGGAGGCAGAGACAGGAGGATCGTGCAGGTTCGAAGCCAGTCCCTTGGGCTGGCTTAGGAGACCCTGTTTCTAAATAAATATGTAAAAATAGGTCTGGGAGTGTAGCCCGGAGGTAGAAGGGCTTCCAGGAACCCCAGTACCACCAAAAAAAAAAAAAAAAAAAAATTGGGATTACACGTTTGTAATCCCAGCATTCAGGAGGCTGAGACAGGAAGATCGCACTTTGTGAACGGCCTCAGCTACTTAGTGAGACCCTGTTTCAAAATAATGAATAAAAAAATAGAGCTGGGCGTGGTGGCGCACGCTTGTAATACCCGCACTTGAAAGGCTGAGACAGGAGGATCGCACATGTTCGAAGCCAGCCTCAGCTGGTTTAAGAGACCCTGTTTCCAAATAAAATATAAAATATGTCTGGGAGTATAGCCCGGAGGTAGAAGGCCCCTGGGTTCAATTCCCAGTACCACCAAAAAATAAAATAAAATAAAATAAATAGAGCTGGAGGTGTAGCTCAGAGGTAGAATGCCCCTGGGTTCCATCCCCAGTACCAAAAAAAAAAAAAAAAAAAGAAAAGAAAAAAGAAAAAAAGAAAAAAAGAAAAAAAAAAAAAGAAAGCTCTTAACAGGAGACTCAGTCCACAGAGAGACCCTGTCTCTGGCTTCAGATCCGCTACAACTTCTCTGAGCTTTAGAAATTCACAACCTATCTGTTCGTCCAGTTCCTTAATTGTGCACTGGGAATAATAATTTTTTTGTCTCATGATACTGTGAACAAGGAAAGAGAGGAATAATAAACATTTAAAGTTCTTAGGAAGTAATATTCTGTAGAGATTCATTTTATTGTTTTTACCAATTTCTCAGACTGTTTTAGAGAAGTAAAAAGACCATGCTTGATATATCATTTTTAAATGAATGCTGTGCGTTGCTAAGGGGCCTCTCTTGAATAACTTCCTCCTCCTAACTGGGACAGAAATTTTGGCTGTGGACACAAATGTGGAAGGGCCAGAACAGAACTTGAGCGTTTTACAATTTCTCTCAATAGACTGAACTTAGGCATTCGGTTTTGTTTTCAAAGCTAGGTCATAAGACATGAGACACTTTGAATGAAGAGCCTACTCATGAAAAAAGTATAGATAATACACAGAAAAAGAAAAGGCACAAACTGGTTAGCCTAGTACTTGTGAGGTTGAGACAGGAGGTCCAAAGGTTCAAGGTCAGCCTCAGGAAATTACTGAGATCCTTGTTTCAAAGTAAAAAATAAAATAGGGCTGGGAGTATAACTTAGAGGTAGAACCGTGGGTACCACAAAAACAAACAAAAACAAAATTTGAAGCCAGGTGCTGTGGCACAAGCTTGTAATCCCAGCATTTGGGAGGCTGAGACCTGAAGATCTTGGTTCGAGGACAGCCTCAGGTACTTAGTGAGGTCCTTTGCAACTCAGTGAAACCCTGATTCCAAATAAAGAATAAAAAATAGGTCTGGGTGTGTAGCTCAGAGGTAGAATGCCCCTGGGTTCCATCCCCAGTACCCCCCCCACACACACACACAAAATGTGCAAAAGAGTTGACTACTTCAAGAATAAAGGTTCAGCTGGGCGTGGTGGCGCACGCTTGTAATCCCCGCGCTTGGGAGGCTGAGACAGGAGGATCACGTAGGTTCGAAGCCAGCCTCAGCTACTTAGTGAGGCTCTCAGCAACTTAAGTGAGACCCTGTTTCCAAATAAAGTATAAAATGGGTCTGGGAGTATAGCCTGGAGGTAGAAAGCCTCTGGGTTCCACCTCCAGTACCATCACCAAAAAAAAAAAAAAAAAAAAAAAAAAAAAGAATAAAGGTTCGTAAATGGCCAACAAGCCACGAAAAGGTATTTGTGTTAATTGCTATGATGATGTATCACCAGAAACTCCTTTCAGAAGGAAGGACTCATTACTCAGCTATTGGGACACTGCCAGCTAACAGCTCTCCACTGCAGCATTTGCCTCAGCTCAAGAGCCCTGGCTTGCTCAAGGTCGCTCCCTCTTCTCAGTGGCCTGCATCCAATGTCAAATCAACATAGCTGTATAAAGGACCAGCCCTTGCCCCAATTCAGCGCTCTCTCTCTCTCTCTCTCTCTCTCTCTCTCTCTCTCTCTCTCTCTCTCTCTTTTCTTTTTGTGGTACTGGAGATGGAACCCAGGGGCATTCTACCTCTGAGCTACATCCCCAGCCCTATTTTTTTTTTTTTTTTTTTGGTGGTACTGGGGTTCCTGGAAGCCCTTCTACCTCCGGGCTACACTCCCAGACCTATTTTTTATACTTTTTATTTGGAAACAGGATCTCTTAAACCAGCATGGCTGACTTCGAACCTGTGTGATCCTCCCATCTCCGCATCCCAATCGCGGGGATTACAAGCGTGCGCTACCACTTCCGACCTCCCAGCCCTATTTTGTATTCTTTATTTTGAAACAGGGTCTCACTAAGTTGCAGAGGGCCTCACTCAGTAGCTGAGTCTGGCTGCAAACCTATGATTCTCCTGTCTCTGCCTCCCAAGTACTGGGATTACAAGCATACACCAGCATGCCCGGCCTCAGGTCATATTTTTTGTTTGTTTGTTTGTTTGTTTTTTGTTCTTTTGGTGGTACTGGGGATAGAACCCAGGAGCTTTCTACCTCCAGGCTACACTCCCAGACCTATTTTATACTTTATTTGGAAACAGGGTCTCACTAAGTTGCTGAGAGCCTCACTAAGTAGCTGAGGCTGGCTTCGAACCCTCGCAATCCTCCTGTCTCCACCTCCCAAGCGGGGGGATTACAAGCGTGTGCCACCACGCCCGGCCTCAGGTCATATTTGAAAGGTCACCCCAATTTCAGTGCTTTCTGGAGGGTCGCCTGAGGCCTCTGAGATGAAGTTGCAGCTCAACTTCTTCCTCTACTTGCTTCCTTTCTGCTATGGTTTCAATGTAACCTCCCAAATTCATTCGTAAAAAATGGGTGTAGTGGTCCACACTTGTAATCCTGGTACTTGGGAGGCTGAGACAGGAGGATTGCAGGTTCCAAGCCAGCCTCAGCAGCAACTTAGTGAGGCTCTCAGAAGCTTAGGGAGACCCTGCTTCCAAATAAAAAAATAAAATAAGGCTGGGGCATATCCTGAGGGTATATCCCGGAGGTTGACTGCCCTGGGTTCAATCCTTAGTACTGCAAAAACAAAAAACAAAAAGAGAAATTTAATCCTTGCTGTGGTTTAAATATGGTTTGAGTGTATCCCTTAAGGGTTTCTGTCCTGGAAACTTGGTCTGCAGTGTTACAGTGTGAGAGATGGTGGGACTTTAAAAGGGAGAGCCTAGCCGCGCGTGGTGGTACATGTTTGTAATCCCAGCATTTGAGAGGCTGAGACAGGAGGATCGCACAGGTTCGAAGTCAGCCTCGGCTACTTAGTGAGGCTCTCAGCAACTTAGTGAGACCCTGTTTCCAAATAAAATATAGGTCTGGGAGTATAGCCCAGAGGTAGAAAGCCTCTGGGTTCCACCCCCAGTACCACCAAAAAAAAAAAAAAAAAAAAGAATAAAATAATAGGGCTGGGGGTGTCGCTAGGAGGTAGAATGGCCCTGGTTTCCATCCCCAGTAGGGCAAAAAGTAAGAATAAATAAATAAATAAATAAATAAATAAATAAATAAATAAAATAGGGCTGGGTTTGTAGCTTAGAGGTAGAATGCCCTTGGATTCCATCCTCAGTAACACACACTCTCTCCTCTCTCTCTCTCTCTCTCTCTCTCTCTCTCTCTCTCTCTCTCTCTCTTTCTCACACACACACACACACACACACACACACACACACACACACACACACGATTGAACTCTAACTGACCTTGGTGGCACAAACATGTATTCCTAGTATTTGGAAGGATGAGACAGGATAATCACAGTTTCACAGCCAGCCTCTGCACTTAGTGAGGCTCTCAGCAACCTAGTGAGACCCTGTTTCCAAGTAAGAAATAAAATCAGGGCATATAGCTCAGAAGTAAAATTACTCTCAGTTCAATGCCCAGTACCACACACACACACACACACACACACACACACACACACACACAGAACTGAACCTGTCTTCTGCTCCTATTCTGCTCTTTTATATGGTGAAAGATATTTTTTTCAGTTATCCAGAGGCAATGGATAAATTGAACTAAACAAAGAGCCTACGTCATTGGATCTCTAGGTTTTGTGTATGCAGGGGCTAAGAGCCTGGACTTAACCATATGAATGAATGAACCCAGAGAACTTGTTTCTCTTGCTAGGTTTGCTATTCCTAGTGAGGAATGAGCGGCTTGACTTTGTAAAGCAGTTTGAGGACTTCGGAAATGCTGAATGCAAGTATTTTGTCCTGATGAAGTCATCATCCCCACCCCTCCACTAAGGATTACCCCATTGTTTGGCTTTATAGGTCTTGTCATCCTTTGTCAAAGCCGCAGGGTGAAGCCTGCCTGCCTGCCTGCCTGATGTACGGTTACTCCAGAGGTGAGCTGGAAAGAGCAAGGTGGCTCTGAGCCTGGTTTAAGCACTGATGGAGAGCATTCTTTTCAGCATCAGCTGATGTTCTGCAGGATGGGATTCTGCTACCCTCATTTGAGCTGCCTGGTTATTCTGGCAGTCAGATCGTTCTGTCTCCTTCCTGTTCTCCTCATGTTGCCTGGCCATGACACCAGCTATCTATTGTGTGCCCTCTTTGCCTAGACTCACAGACACATGATCCTTCTTTATTTCTTTTTCTCTTTTTTTTTCTTTTTCTTCTTTTTTGCTTTTTTCTTTGGTGGTACTGGGGGTGGAACGCAGGAGCCTTCTACCACAGAGCTACACCTCCAGTCCTATTTTTTATTCTTTTTTTAAAAACAGGGTCTCAGCCAGGCATGGTGGCTCACGCTTGTAATCCCAGTGCTTGAAAGGATGAGGCAGGAGGATTGCACAGGTTCAAATCCAGCCTCAGCTACTTAGTGAGGCTGACAGCAACTTAGTGAGACCCTGTTTCCAAATAAAGTATAAAATAGGTCTGGGAGTATAGCCCAGAGGTAGAAAAGCCCCTGGATTCCACCCCCAGTGCTATACACACACACACACACACACACACACACACACACACGAGTCTCACTAAGTTGTGGAGAGCCTAAGTAGCTGAGGCTGGCCGAGAACCTCCTTTCTCAGCCTCCCAAGTACTGGGATTACAAGCATGCTCCACCATGCCTGGTTCCTTCTTCCATTTTCTTTAAACTCAAATGCAAGAATATTGGTTTGTTTTCCCTCTGCCCCTGGGGATTGAACCCAGGGATATTCTACCTCCAAGCTATTGCCCTAGATCTTGTCTTTTCTTTTTTCTTTCTTTCCTTCCTTCTCCTTTTCCTTCTCCTTCTCCTTCTTCTCCTTCTTCTTCTTCTTCTTCTTCTTCTTCTTCTTCTTCTTCTTCTTCTTCTTCTTCTTCTTTCCCTCTCTCTCTCTCTCTCTCTCTCTCTCTCTCTCTCTCTCTCCCTCCCTCCCTCCCTCCCTCCACTACTGGGGATGGAACCCAGGGGCATTCTACCTCTGAGCTACACCCCCAGCCCTATTTTTATTCTTTAATTTGAAACAGAGTTTCACGGAGTTTCAGAGAACCTCACTAAGTAGCTGAGGCTGTCTGAGAACCTGTGATCCTCCTGTCTCAGCCTCCCAAGTACTGGGAGTATAAACTTGTGCCACCATGCCCGGCCATAAATCTCTCTTGAATGGTTTAAATTGTGCCTTTTTGCTTAAAAATTTTTGTCTTCTTTTTGGATCTGCCCTAATTCCTGATGTCAGGTCCTGTGGTATGCCTCATAGGGTACCTGTGCTATGCCTCATTCTCAGTGAATGTATATTTTATACAGTGTGATCGCACTTTGAACTAAAATAGACCATATCCAAAAACCTGCTGGTGAAGTCTTCCCAGAGCTAAAGAACATGAGCAGTTTGAATTGCATTTTGTCTCTTTGGCTTCTTTGATTCAATTCACAATACAGAGATGTTAAGATCTAGATTTTATTAAAAAAAAAAAAAAAGTCTCCAGATCCCCAAAGCTGGCTTCTGTTATAAGACTTTTTTTTTTTTTTTTTTGTACTGGGGATGGAGCCCAGGGGCATTCTACCTCTGAGCTACACCCTTAACTCTATATTTTTATTCTTTATTTTATTTGTGTGTGTGTGTGTGTGTGTGTGTGTGTGTGTGTGTGTGTATGGTACTGAGGATGGAACCCAGGGGCATTCTACCTCTGAGATACACTCCCAAGCATTCTACCTCTGAGATACACTCCCAACTCTATTTTTTTTTTTTTTTTTTGCAGTACTGGAGATGGAACCCAGGGGCATTCACCTCCAAGCTACACCCGCAGCCCTATTTTTTATTCTTTTTTTTTTTTTTTTTTTTTTGGTGGTACTAGGGGTGGAACCCAGAGGCCTTCTACCTCTGGGTTATACTCCCAGACCTATTTTATATTTTTATTTGGGAACAGGGTTTCACTAAGTTGCTGAGAGCCTCACTAAGTAGCTGAGGCTGGCTTTGAACCTGTGCGATCCTCCTGTCTCAGCCTCCCAAGCGCGGAGATTAGAAGCGTGCGCCACCACGCCCGGCTTTTATTCTTTATTTTGAAACAGGGTCTCACTGAGTTGCAAAGGGCCTTACCAAGTAGCTGAGGTTGTCTGTAAATCACGATCCTCTTGTCTCAGCCTCCCAAATACTGGGATTACAGGCGTGTGCCACCACAGCAGGCTAAAACTAATTTTTTTTGTTGAAAATGCATAAATGAGCCGGGCGTGGTGGCACACGCTTGTAATCCCTGCACTTGGGAGGCAAGACAGAAGGAATGCGCGGGTCTGAAACCAGCCTTGCTGGCTTAATAGACCGTTTCCGAATAAAAATATGAAAATGGGTCTGGGAGTGTAGCCCGGAGGTAGAAGGGTTTCCACGAACCCCAGTACCACACACACACACACACACACACACACACACACACACACACACAAACACACACACACTATATATATATAAATTTTTTTTAAAGAAAAGAAAAAGAAAATGCATAAATGAAAAGGTCCTGGATGTTTACCTTAATAGTCTCTCTTTAGCTCTAGAATTATTTTTTTATTGAGGTTAAGATGACTTTCACCTGGGTCCTGTGAATATACTTTTTTTTGGATTCTGGGAATTGAACCCAGGAGTATTCTACTTCCAAGCTAAACCCCAGCCCCTTTTTAAGAAATTGAAACAGGGTCTTGCTAAATCGCTGAGGTTGGCCTGGAATCTGCAGTCCTCCTGTCTCAGCTTTCCAAGTGCTGAGATTACAGGCATGTGCTACCATGCCCAGCTCCCCTTATATTCTATGTGTGTGTGTGTGTGTGTATGTGTGTGTGTGTGTGTGTGTGTGTGTGTGTGATATTAAGGATGGAACCCAGGGGCATTCTACCTCCGAGATATATCCCCAGCCCTAATTTTTATTCTTTATTTGGAAACAGGGTCTAAGTAGCTGAGGCTTTCCATGAACCCAAATCCTCCTGTCTCAGCCTCCCAAATGCTGGGATTACAAGCGTGTACCACTGCGCCCGGCTTATTCTTTATTTTTGATTTGCTTTTTTGTGTGTGTGTGGTACTGGGGTTCCTGGAAACCCTTCTACCTCTGGGGTACACTCCCAGACCTATTTTTATACTTTTTTATTTGGAAACTGGGTCTCTTTAGCCAGCGCGGCTGGCTCCGAACCTGCGCGATCCTGCTGTCTCTGCCTCCCAGGCGTGGGGATTACAAGTGTGCGCCACCATGCCCGACTTATTCTTTATTTTTGAAACAGGGTCTTACTAAATTGCGGAGGGCCTCACTAAATAGCTGAGGCTTACAGTGAATCCTCTTGTCTCAGCTGAGATTATAAGTGTGCGCCACCACGCCCGGCTCACCTTTTATTTTATTTATTTATTTATTTTTGGTGGTACTGGGGTTCCTGGAAGCCCTTCTACCTCCGGGCTACACTCCCAGACCTATTTTTACATTTTTATTTGGAAACGGGGTCTCCTAAGCCAGCGTGCGGCGGCTGGCTTTGAACCTGCGCGATCCTCCTGTCTCTGCCTCCCAAGTGCGGGGATTACAAGCGTGCACCCCCACGCCCGGCTCACCTTATACTTTTTAAGTGTCTATTTTGTGTGTGTGTGTGTGTGTGTGTGTGTGTGTGTGTGTGTGTGTGTGTGTGTTAAGGGAAGGAACCCAGGGGCATTCGACCTCCGAGATACACCCCCTTCCCTATTTTTTATTCTTTATTTTGAAACCGGGTCTCACTGAGTTGCAAAGGGCCTAAGTAGCTGAGGCTGTCTGCAAGCGCAATCCTCTGGTCTCAGCCTCTCGAATGGTGGGATTACAAGCATGCACCACCATGCCTGGCTTTTAAGTGTCTATTACTCTTGACTTTTATACAAATTCTGTAGGGATACTGGCAGCAGAGGATTCTCATCTTCAGTTATTTATGTGACTAACACTCCAAAGGCCAATTGCTGTCATAAAATCACACTCCATGAGATGAAAATCTACCAGATTGGCAGGCCTTACTGTGTTGGGTTCCTTCACTTCACCCTTGACCTGGGATGGGACAAAGGCTGAACTTATTCTCTTTGCTAGGCATGGGATCAGATATTGAGTGAGGATTAATTCCGGTGTCAGTTCTTCTTGCCAGAGATTTAAGAGGCAAACAATAGAGCCAAGGGTGGAGAAACTGAAGCCCTCTTTCTGAGTCAAGCTTCTGAGACTTCTAAACCTCTTGGCTACTCCAGTGGTCTGGCTCAACTTGAGCCCTCAGTGATTTTTTTTTTTTTAATTTAAAATCAAGGCAAATAGCTCTGCAGAGTCAATTGCAGTGTGCCAGTTCCAGAGCACTGTAACCTTTGAAGACTTGGGATTCTAGGAGAAATGTTGCAGCAACATTCCAGAGACCCACGCGGCATAGACATATGCATTTCTGCCTGCAGCAGCGGGTGTTGGCTTCGCTCTCTAGCTCACAGTCCGCTAAGCCCTTCATAAAAGGACACTGTCAAACAGGCTCCTCTCAGTGCACACATCACCAAGGAAGGGGCTGGGTTTAGTCACAGAACTGCCAGTCATCTGGGATTAGGAAATAAACCTGAAGTAATAGTTGTGAGAAGAGAAGCAGAAGTATTAGCGGAAGAACAAGGAGGGACTGGACAGGAAGCGAGACAGGTGGAAATGTATGACTTTTTCAACTTCCTGATGGAAAGATACCAAGAGAAATAGAAACCTTTCAGACCAGATCCAGCCTTTCCTTTGGCCACAATTGAATGTATATGCTATATTGCCACTCTGAAACAAATAAATGAATCGCTCTATATGTGAATATTACAAATAAATGTAGTTATCCATCAGTATAATACACTTTTTTTCGTTTTTGCGGTACTGGGGATTGAACTCAATGGCATTGTCTCTCTGAGCTATACCCCTAGTCCTATTTTGAACGCTTAATTTTGAAACATTCTCACTAAGTTGCAGAGGGCCTCACTAAGTAGCTGAGGCGGGCCCAAACCTGTAATTCTCCTGTCTCGGTTTCCAAAGAACTGAGATTATAAGCATGTACCACCATGCTCAGCTCTACTTTTTTTTTTTGTATTGAGGATTGAACCCAGGGTCTCTGACAGGCTAGGCAAGTGTTCTATCAGTGAGCTACATATCTGGCTCTTTTTATTTTTATTTAGATTGAACACAGAGGCATGCTGTCTCTAAAACCCTCCTTATGCCGGGCTTGGGGGCACATACTTATAATTCCAGCACTTTGGAGGCTGAGACAGGAGGATCGCACAGGTTCACAGCCAGCCTCAGCTACTGAGTGAGGCTCTCAGCAACTTAGTGAGATCCTGTTTCCAAATAAAGTATAAAATAGGTCTGGGAGTGTAGCCCAGAGGTAGAAGGCCCCTGGGTTTCATTCCCTCATACCACCAGAAAAAAAAAAAAGAAAGCCCCCCTCTTTTTTTGTGGTACTAGGGATGGAACCCAGGGCCATTCTACCTCTGAGTGACACCCCCAGCCCTGCTTTTTGTTCTTTCTTTCTTTCTTTCTTTCTTTCTTTCTTGTATTGAGGGTGGAATCCAGGAGGCTTTCTACCTCTGGGCTCTACTCCCAGACCTATTTTATTTTTATATTTTTATTTGGAAACAGGGTCTCACTAAGTAGCTGAGGCTGGCTTCAAACCTGTGCAAGCCTCCTATCTCAGCCTCCCAAGCGTGGGGATTACAAGTATGTGCCACCACATCGGGCTTCCAGGGGCTTTTCTATCTCTGGGCTATATTCCTAGACCTATTTTATACTTTATTTGGAAACAGGGTCTCACTAAGTTGCTGAGAGCCTCAATAAGTAGTTTAGGCTGGCTTCGAGCCTGTGCAATTCTCCTATCTCAGCCTCCCAAGCGCTGGGATTATGAGCATGCGCCACCAGGCCTGGCTTTTATTCTTTACTTTGAAACAGAGTCTCACTGAGTTGCAAAGGGCCTAAGTAGCTGAGGCTGTCTGTGAACCCAGATCTTCCTGTTTGAGCCTCCCAAATGCTAGAATTACAAGCGTGCACCACCATGCCCAGCCCCCTTTTATTTTTAAAATTTTTTAAATTTTTAATTTTTTGGTGGTACTTGGGTTCCTGGAAACCCTTCTACCTCCAGGCTACACTCCCAGACCTAATATATATATATATATATATATATATTTTTTTTTTATTTGGAAACAGGGTCTCATAAACCAGCGAGGCTCCTGTCTCCGCCTCCCAAGCACGGGGATTACAAGCGTGCACCACCACACCTGGCCCCCCCTTTTATTTTTGAAGCAAGGTCTTGCTAAGTTGCGGAGGGTCTCACCAACTTGTTCAGGCTGTCCTCAAACCTGTAATTTTCTGGTCTCAGCCTCCCAAGTACTGGAATTATAGGCATGTGCCACTGTACCCAGTTCTTTTAATTTTGAGCCACTCTACCTGGTTCTTTTAATTTTGAGACAGGGTCTTGCTAAATTGCCCAGGCTGGCCTTGAACTTTCAATCTTCCTGCCTCAGCCTCCGGAGTAGCTGGGATTACCAATGTCCAGCTAGTAAACTGTGTAAAGCATATGTAATTAACCTACCACCTTTCACAGAGAACACAACATGCATAGACAACATTCCGTCCACTCAAATTTCCAACTGTCATTCCAACAGCCATTTTGAATTACAGAAGAGAGTCAAGGCTGGGATCTTGTGTTATTAGCTTCTCATGGATTGTTCTCCCGCTTTTTGTGTCCCTGGATTTTGGAACCCCTTCATCATATTCCGCAGGTAAAACTCATATTTTGGAATTAGAGTTATAATTACTATGCTGGAAATTGACATTGAAGGCCATAATTTCTCAGTCCAGAAAACTGAACAGTAACAGTACCTTATGTTTGATCTGACAGGGTAGATTTTGAAATGCTCTCCCAAGATCTTAACGTTTTCCTCTTCCCCTTTCAATGTTCCACAGTGAGGGGTTTCTTCTTTCTCTCCTGCCTGATTTTTTTTTTTTTTCTTTTCTGTGTGTGTGTGTGTGTGTGTGGTACTAGGAATGGAATCTAGGGGCATTCTAATACCTCTGAGCTACACCCCCAACCCTATCTTTTAAAATTAAAATTTTTATTTTTTTACTTTTTGCGGTCTGGAGATGGAACCCAGGGGCATTCGACCTCCGAGCTACACGCCGTGCCATGTTTTTTATTCTTTATTTTGAAACAGGGTCTAAGTTGCAGATGGCCTCCCTAAGTAGCTGAGGCTGTCGGAGAACCGCAACCCTCCTGTCTCAGCCTCCCAATTGCTGGGATTACAAGCGTGAGCCTTAGTGCCTCAATCAATCAATACATAAAATGCATTTAGGAGGCTGAGACAGGAGGATCACAGTTCGTGGACAGCCTCAGCTACTTAGTGAGACCCTCTCCAACTCAGTGAGACCTTCTCAAAATAAAGAATAAAAGCCGGGCGTGGTGGTGCACTCTTGTAATCCCAGCATTTGGGAGGCTGAGACAGGAAGATCGGAGTTTGTGGCCAGCCTCATCTACTTAGTGAGACCCTCTGGAGCTCAGTGAGACCCTGTTTCAAAATAAAAAATAAAAGCTGGGCGTGGTGGCGCACACTTGTAATTCCTGGGCTTGGGAGGCTGAGACAGGAGGATCGCACAGGTTCAAAACCAGCCTCAGCTACTTATTGAGGCTCTCAGCAACTTAGTGAGACTCTGTCTCTAAATAAAATTTTAAAAAATATGTCTGGGAGTATTGCCCGGAGGTAGAAAGCCTCTGGGTTCCACCCTCAGTAACACCAAAAAAAAAAAAAAAAAAGAATAAAAGTAATAGGGCTGGGGGTATAGCTCAGAGGTAGAATGCCCCTAGGTCCCACCCCCAGCACCACAAAAATAGATAAATAAATAAACAAATAAATAAATAAATAAAAAATACGGCTGGGCTTGTAGCTCGGAGGTAGAAGGCCCCTAGGTTCATTCATTCCCCAGTACCGCAAATAAATAAAAATATATATTTAATTTGTTACATATAAGAAATCAAATGTATTATTTTAACATCTATTCATATATGACATACTAATATATACATTACAGAACAAGTATCAATAAAGTCAGTAAAAAGCCAGGCGTGGTGGCGCCCGCCTGTAATCCCAGCATATGGGAGGCTGAGACAGGAGGATTGCGGTTTGTGGCCAGCCTCTGCTACTTAGTGAGGGCCTCTGCAACTCAGTGAGACCCTGTTTCAAAATAAAGAATAAAAAAAATAGTGCTGGGGGTATAGCTTGGAGGTAGAACGCCCCTGGGTTCTTCCCTAGTACCTCTAAAACAAACAAACAAACAGAGTCAGCAAAAATTAGTATTTGTAAGCTGATGGGAAAGGGGTTAGAGTTGGGTGGGGCTAGTCAATGGAGACTTTCTGGAAAAGGTGAGTTTAAAGGAAGGGAGGGGCAGGTTTTACCAAAAAGGATGAGGAGGTCATTTCAGCAATAATGTGTGAGCAATGGTAGGGAAGACAGCATGAGCAAGCTGTAAGGGCTAAACTGTAGGCAGGTTATGAGACTGGAGAATTTATGTTAAATGATAAAACACAGGTCTGTGAAAATAGTACAAGCATGGAGAATCTCTTTTTCTTCCTTTCTTTTCTTTCTTTCTCTCTCTCTCTCTTTTTTTTTTTTTTTTTTGGTACTGGGGATGTAACCCAGGAGCATTCATTCTACCTCCGAGCTACACCCTCAATTCTATTTTGTTTTCTTGATGTTGAAACAGTACCTGGGAGGCGGAGAGAGTAAGAACACAGATTCACAGCCCGCCTCAACTATTTAGTGAGGCCCTCTGCAACTTAGTGAGACCCTGTTTCAAAATAAAGAATAGCCAGGCGTGGTGGTGCATGCTTGTAATCCCAGCATTCGGGAGGCTGAGATCGGAGGTTCATGGTTCACAGACAACCTCAGCTACTTAGTGAGGCTCTCCGCAAAAAAAAAAAAAAAAAAAAAAAAAAAGCCTGGTGTACTGGTACATGCTTGTAATCCCAGTACTTGGGTGGCTGAGACAGGAGGATTGCAGGTTTATGGCCAGCCTCAGCTACTTAGTGAGACCCTTTATCAAAATAAAGAATAGAAAATAGGGCAGAGGATGTAGCTCGAAGGTAGAATGCCCTGGGTTCCACCCTCAAAACTTCAAAGAAAAAAAAAGCCTAGGTTGCAGGGCGTGGTGGCACATGTTTGTAATTCCAGTACTTGGGAGGCTGAGACAAAGGATCACAAGTTCAAAGCCTGCTGTGGCAACATAAGGGAGGCTTTCAGAAACTTAGTGAGACCTTGTTTCCAAATAAAGAAATAAAATCCGGCTGAGGGTGTAGCTTGGAGATAGAATGCCTCTAGTTTCAATCCCTAGTTCTCCCCCCCACCAACAATGTCTGCACCAACAATGTCTGGGTATTAATACCAGCTCTATTAGCTACATGACCTTGGGTAATTTACTGAATTTCTGTATTTGTTTTTGCATCTATAAAATAGAATGGTAAGCCAGGCGTAGTGGTGTACCCTTGTAATCCCAGCATTTGGGAGGCTGAGACCCGAGGATCGCAGTTTGCAGATAGCTTCAGCTACTTAGTGAGGCCCTCTACAACTCAGTGAGACCCTATTTCAAAATAAAGAATAAAAAATAGGGCAGGGGGTGTAGCTCAGAGGTTGAATGCCCTTGGGTTTCATCCCCAGACCTGCAAAAAAAAAAAAAAAAGGTGCAGTTTGGAGGTAGAATGCTCTTGGGCTTAATCCCCAGTATCAAAACAAAACAAATAAAAAAACTACGTGGCATTCAGAGAACAGGACAAACTGAGTGTCCAAAACTGGCCCTACCAGATACAATAGCCACTGGCCACGTGGGACTACTGAGCACTTGAAAATTTGGCTAGTCAGAATTGAGAGGAGCTGGGCATGGTGGTCCATGCCTGTAATCCTAGTAGTTGGGAGACTGAGACAGGAAGATAACAGGTTCCAGGCCAGCCTGGACAACTTAGAATTTGTACTAAAATAATAAATAAAAAATAGGACTGAGGGTGTAGCTCAGTAGCAGAATGCTCTTGGGTTCAATCCTAGAACCACAAAATAAATAAAAGAAAATTTAAGACAACAAAACAAAAAATAAAACTGGACTGGAGGTGTAGCTCAGTGGTAGTCCCTGGGTTCAATCCCCAGTCCTTAGTATAGAAAAAAAAAAAAAAAAAAGATAAAACGGGGAAAGGTAAAACAGCCCATTTTATTTTTATACTTTTATTGGCACATTGTAATTATGTTCGAATCCATGTGATGCATCCGCGCGCACACATCACTTGATTGTTTCTCTGGGGAAGCACACTGCGTCCTATTCTTCCCCCACCCAGGCTAGTGAGATTGGTGGCGATGCCGTCATATACGGCATGTTATTTGAACTGTTTCCTTCCACCATACTACTGGTTTTCTCCTCATTTAACTGGAGTCCCTTTTGTTTCCTATTTTCTCTCTAGTTTTCACTTAAGAGAGAAAACATGACCCTTGACTTTCAGAGACTGGATGATCCCAGTTACATATTCTGGCTTTATCAACTTTCCCGCAAAGGTTATGATTTTGTTCTCCTTTTTGGCTGAGTAAAATTCCATTGTGTGTATATACCACATTTCCTTTATCCATTCATCTGTAGAAACATTTTAAACATTAAGTCACGGAACGAAAAACTTCCCAATGTTTGAAACCACTCTCTCAAAGGTCCAAGTTTCATTAGCTGAAGTAACCTGGATTATTAAAGGTTTATTGACAGAGGGAAAAAAAAAAAAACCCAAACTCTTTCCCCCAATCCTCTCTTGAACTTGCTACTTAAAAGGGCAGGAATTAGGGCCGGGAGTCTCAGATCAAGGGCCTCCCACCAATCTGGAGGTAGAATCCAGTGGGGGGTTCTGCTTTCAACTGCTTTAGCACGCCATCCTGGCCGGCGGTGCGGGCTCCAGCCTCCCGGGCGGCCCGGGGGCCCCTCGGGTCTCTGCCCCTCCGCAGCCGCCCCGGCTCCTCCGCTCGCGGCCCCTCTGCCCGCCGCGCCGCGCCGCCGACAGGTGCAGCGCGGAGCCCGCCGCGCCCTCGCCCGCCGCCCCGCCCCGCCCCGCCCCCTCCCGGCGCGCGCACTGCGCGGGGGCGCGCCCGCCGGCGGGGCCGCGCACGCAGCCGCCGCCTCCCTCCCTCCTCCCTCCTCCCTCCCTCGCGGCGGCCTCCTCCCCTCCCTCCCCTCCCCTCCGCCCCTTCCCCGTAGGCAGCCCGCCGCCCGCCGCCCGCCCGCTCCGCGGCCGCTGGCCCTCCGCCGGGTCTCCCGCCCAGGCTCCGGCGGCTCTCCTCCGGCGGTCGCCGGCTCGGTGGATGTGGCTGGCAGCCGCCGCCCCCTCCCTCGCTCGCCGCCTGCCCCTCCTCGGCCCTCCGCCTCCTCCCCTCCTCCTTCTCCTCCTCAGCCGCTCCTCTCGCCGCCGCCGCCTCCACAGCTCGGGCCTCGCCGCGATGCCGGAGAAGAGGCCCTTCGAGCGGCTGCCGGCCGACGTCTCCCCCGTCAACTACAGCCTGTGCCTCAAGCCCGACTTGCTGGACTTCACCTTCGAGGGCAAGCTGGAGGCCGCCGCCCAGGTACGGCGACCCTCGGGCGCCAGGGCCGGGCAGCCGGCGGCTAGGCCGCGCCCGGGGCTGGAGCGGCGGGCGGCGGGCCGGGGCGGGGGCCGGCGGCGCTGCGGGAGGGCGCTCGGGAGCTGGGAGCCGGCGCCCGCCCGCGCCCCCCCGCAGCACACCTGCGCGGCCCCCGCCGCCCGGGGCCTGACAGCGGCCTGGGGGAGGCCGCGGGGGCCGGGGAGGCCGGGGGGTCGGGGCCCGCCGCCCGCCGCCCGCCTCAGCTCTCTTCCCGGCCGTCCCCGCACCCGCGGGGATAGCTCGGAAGGGGCGGTCGTCGGGGACTCCGGCCGCCGCGGAGGGCGCTTGGGGAGGGGGGAGAGCGGAGCGAGAATGTTAATCCCCGGCAGCCTCGCCGAGTCCTCCCCGCCTGTTCCAGCCCAGGGGCCGGGTTTCCAGGATGATCCGCCCCCTCCCCCTTCCCCACAAGTGACAGTGCAGCAGTGACTTTGTTCTCTCCTAACCTCTGGAGAAGCTGCGGGAGGACCCTGTGTCCGCGTGTCCTCCTGGGTTCCTTGCTTTGCGCCCTTTGAGGCTGGTGGATTTATTGCTGCCCTGATGGTTGCTTAGCAGTACCCTCCTCTGAAAGCTCTTAGTTTTAGCATACCACTAGTGAAAATATTCCATTACTCTTCATTGCAATTTTTGGTGAATCGTAGGCGCCCCCCCCCGCAGCATTATCTGAAGTATTGTTTGATTTTGTAGACCATTAGTATAGATGCCCTACAAAGGTCCAGAAAAATAGATATTTATGATATTTATGATAGAGACCATGTTACGTGATGTGTTTGTTATATGAAGTCTGTCATGAAAAATTGTAGCTGTTTAATAGGTATCTTTAAAAAAATGGTGCTAAATATGTTGTTTAATTTCTTTTCCTACTATTGGAGGGGTTGGGGTGGAAATCAGAAGGCCTCTACCGGAAAGGTGTATGTAGCAAAGAAATAAGAGTAATGTAGACTAGGACTCCAGTGAATTGAAACTTGGCGGTTGTCTTTGAAAGCTAAGAGGGTATGAAACTCTGATTGAAAATATGTCTAAGCCGGGCACTGGTGGCGCATGCTTGAAATCTCAGCATTCAGGAGCCTGACATCGAAGGATCACGGTTAGGGGACAGACTCAGCTACTTAGTGAGGCCATTTGCAACTCAGTGAAACCCTGTTTCAAAATAAAGAATAAAAATTGGGCTGGGGGTGAGGCTCGGAGGTAGAATGCCCCTGGGTTCCATCTCCAGGACCTCAAAAATGAAAATATGTTTAAAAGTACAGAAGTTTAAAAGTATATGGTTAACCTGGCATAGTGGTGCAGGTTGTAATCCCAATACTTGGGAGGCTAAAACAGGAGGACCTGGGTTTTCGGCCAGCCTCAGCTATTTAGGCCTTCTGCAGTTTAGTGAGACTCTGTTTCAAAATGAAGAATAAAAAATGGGGTTGGGGGTATAGCTCAGAAGTAGAATGCCCCTGGGTTCAATCCTCAGTATTTTAAAAAAAAAGTATACTGTTAACTTTGGGGCACTGGATTGAAAGCATGAAGGCTCTAGAGAACCCCCACTGCACCAAAAGGCAGAATTTATTCCTGTGAAAATCAGGTGATTTAAAATTTTCCACTAAGAAGCCAGGCGTGGTGGTGCACACTTGTAATCCCAGTACTTGGGAGGCTGAGATAGGAGGATCACAGGTTTGTGGCCAGCTTCAGCTACTTAACCCTGGACAACTTACTGAGATCCTGTTTCCAAATAAAGAATAAAAAAGGCTGGGAGTCGGGCGTGGTGGCGCATGCTTGTAATCCCAGCTTTCGGGAGGCTGAGACCAGAGGATCATGGTTGGAGGATAGCCTCAGCTATTTAGTTAGGCCCTGCTTCAAAATAAACAATAAAATATAGGGCAGGGGATGTAGCTCAGAGGTCAAATGACCCTGTGTTCCATCCCTAGACTGGCAAAAAAAAAAAAAAAAAAAAAAAGGCTGGAGGTGTTGTAGCTCAGAAGTAGAAGTAGAATGCCTCTGGGTTCAATCCCCAGTATCCAGTAGAATTTGAGAGGGCTATTTGAGAAATTGGTTTAAATTACGAGACAGGAGAGTTTGATATATGTTGGCAGGGGGCAAATGGGAGGGATTGTAAATAGTAGTATGTCTTGTGACTTGGCAAACCTTTGGAAGAAGGACCTACCCATAGATGAGTTTGCATTATGTTAAAAGGCTAACATTAAAAAAGTAATTCGGGAGCCTGACGTGGTGGCGCACACAAGCTTGTAACCCCTGCGCTTGGGAGGCCTAGAGACAGGAGGATCACGCAGGTTTGAAGCCAGCCGCGCTGGTTTAAGAGACCCTGTTTCCAAATAAAGAAGTATAAAATAGGTCTGGGAGTATAGCCCAGAGGTAGAAGGGTTTCCAGGAACCCCAGTACCACCAAAAAAAAAAAAAAAAGTAATTTGGAGCAGGATGTGGTGGCACATGTTTATAATCCCAGTGTTTGGGAAGCTGAGACTGGAGGATTCCAGGTTTGTGGCCAGCCTAGGCTTTAGTGAGGCCCTTTGCAACTTAGACCCTGTTTCAAAATAAAGAATAAAGCCAAGGGCTGGGCGTGGTGGCACATACTCCTATCCCAGCATTCGGGAGGCTGAGACAGGAGGATTGTGGTTTGGGAACAGCCTCAGCTACTTAGGAAGGCCCTTCACAACTCAGTGAGACCCGGTTTCAAAAAAATAGGACCTAGCTGGGCATTGTGGCGCACGCTTGTAATCCCAGAGCTCAGGAGGCTGAGATAGGAGGATATTACAGGTTCGAAGCCAGCCTCAGCTACTTAGTGAGGCTCTCAGCAACTTAGTGAGACCCTGCTTCCAAATAAAGTATAAAATAGGTCTGGGAGTATAGCCCAGAGGTAGAAAAGCCCCTGGGTTTCATCCCCAGTAACACACACACACACACACACACACACACACACACACACACACGACTGGGCGTGTAGCTCAGAGGTAGAATGCCTGTGGGTTCCAACTCTATTACTGAAAAAAAAAAAAAAAAGAAGCCAGTCCTGGTGGTGCACGGTTGTAATCTCAGCATTTGGGAGGCAGGGACAGGAGGATTGAGGTTCAAGGACAGCCTCAGCTGCTTAGGCCCTTTGCAACTCAGTGAGACCCTGTTTCAAAATAAAGAGTAAATGACAGAGCTAGGGGTGTAGCGCAGAGATAGAATGCCTCTGGGTTTCATCCTCAGCACTGACAAAAAAAAAAAAAAAAAAAAAAAAGAATAAAACATAGGGCTGAGGTATAGCTTAGAGGTAGAATCTCCCTGGCCTCAATTCCCAGTACTGCAGAATAAATAAATAAATAAATAAATAAATAAATAGTGTGGGGTGTGGTGGTACATACCTGTAATCCCAGTACTTGGGAGGCTGACTCTGGAGGATTGCAGATTTCAGGTCAGTCTTGGCAATTTAGACCTTGTTTCAAAATAAAAAGGGCTGGGATATAAACTCAGGTGGAACAGCCCTGATTCAATTATCATTACTCCCCACCCCCCAACTACACACACACAAAAGGCAATTTGTGAGCTGGATGTGGTTGTATATACCTGTAATCCCAGAATTTGAGAGGCTGAGATAGGAGGATCGCAGGTTCAAAGCCAGTCTCAGCAATTTAGGGAGACTGTTTTACAAATAAAAAACCAAAATAGGGCTAGGAATATAGATCAGAGGTAGACTGCCCCTGGATTTAATATTCAGCCCCCTCACCCCTCTCCCACACATCCTACCCACACACACATACAGACACAGCAATTTGTACCCTTCCCCTGCCTCACCTTCCCCTGTGGTAGGGATGGGACCTGGGGCATGGAGTATGCTAGGCAGGCACTTTACCACTAATCTATACCTACGGCGTATAATTTGTTTCTTACCCCATTAATTGGCATGATAGGTTCATAACTTTGGAAGGTGTACATATTTAGGGGAATTTTTTCAGGAAAAATAGTACAGATTTAAAAATACTTATTAAGTTTTATTTAAGTGCTGGCTGGAAAAACAAGCAGTGACATTTCTCTTTTTTGCTTTTCCAAAGAGATGAGAAATGTTGGGCATGGTGACCCATGCTTGTAATCCCAGTACTTGGGAGGCTGAGACAGGAGGATCTCAGGTTCACGGCCAGCCTGAGCTACTTAGTGAGGCTCTTGGATACTTATGAGACCCTGCTTCACAATAAAGAGTTAACAATAGGACTAGAGCTGGGCGTGGTGGTGCACGCCTGTAATCCCAGCACTGATCACGGTTTGTTGCCAGCCTTAGATACTTAGGCCCTCTGCAACTTAGTGAGACCCTATTTCAAAATAAAGAATAAAAAATAGGACAGGGGGTATAGCTTGGAGGTCTAATGCTCTGAGTTCCATCCCCAGACCCCCCCCCAAAAAAAAAAAATAGTAGGACTGGAGGTGTAACTTGGAGGTAGAGTGCCCCTGGGTTCAATCTCTGGTAACACCAAAAAATAAAAAAAAATAGAAAATAAATAAAGAGATGAGAAATATGTGGAACACTGATTTGTGCCTTTTTTTTTTTTTTTTGAGGAACTAGGGATTGAACCTCCAAGCTACACCCCCAGCCCTATTTTTCACTCTTATTTTGAAACAGGGTCTCACTAAGTTTCGGAGGGCCTTACTATGTAGCAGAGACTGGTCTCACTTGTGATCCTCCTGTCTCAGCCTCCTAAGAACTGGGATTACAAGGGTATGCCATTATGCTTGGCTGATTTGTGCCATTGAAGAAGCACTTGGTAATATGTTAAATATTATCAGAGAGTTGTTAATTTTTTGGGGGGGTACTGGGGATGGTACCCAGGGACATTTTACCTCCGAACTACACCCCCAGCCCTATTTTTTTATTCTTTTTTTAAAACAAATTTTATTGGTGCATTGTATTCATACATCATAATGGGGTAAAAACTTGTGTAGACATACACGCACACATCACCCAGATAGCCCCTACCCAATCCCCATCCCATTCCCTCCCCATCCCTCCTTCCCATTCTTGGCTTAGTGGTTGATTTGAATATGTTTAAGTACATTGTGTGCTTTAGACAGTTCCCCCCCCTTAAGCCCCCCCTCCTGTCCCATTCCCCCCCTTTTTTTTTTGCGGGTTTGGGGATGGAACCCAGGGGCATTTGACCTCCGAGCTACACCCTCTGCCTTATTTTTTAATTCATTATTATTATTATTATTATTATTATTATTATTAATTATTATTATTTGGTGGTACTGGGGTTCCTGGAAGTCCTTCTACCTCTGGGCTGTACTCCCAGACCTATTTTATACTTTTTTATTTTTGGAACAGGGTCTCTTAAGCCAGCACGGCTGGTTTTGAACCTGTGGAATCCTCTTGTCTCTGCCTCCCAAGCGTGGGGATTACTGGATTACAAGCGTGCACCACCGCTGGGCCTTTTTTCTTTATTTTTGAAACAGAGTCTCACTAAGTTGCAGAGGGCCTCAAAATAGCTGAGGCTGTCAGTGAACCAGGATCCTCCTGTCTCAGCCTCTCGAATGGTGGGATTACAAGCGTGAGCCACCATGCTCGGCTCCATCCCCCTATTCTTTATTCTTTGTTTTGAAACAGGATCTCACTGAATTGCAAAGGGACTCACTGTGTAGCTATCCGCTATCTGCTAACCATAATCCTTCTGTCTCAGTCTCCCAAATGCTGGGATTACAAGTGTGCACCACCACACCCAGCTTCTATTTTTTATTTTATTTTTTGGGGGATTTGGGGATGGAACCCAGGGCCATTTGACCTCCGAGCTACACCCTCTGCTCTATTTTTTATTCTTTTATTTTGAAACAAAGTCTCACTAAGTTGCAGAGGGCCTCACTAAGTAGTTGAGGTTGTCCATGAACTGGGATCCTCTGGTCTTAGCCTTCCAAATGCTGGGATTACAAGCATGTGCCACCACGCCCGGCTCCTAGCTTCTATTTTTTTTTTTTTTTTTGTGGGTCTGGGGATGGTACCCAGGGGCATTCGACCTCCGAGCTATACCCCCTGCCCCTATTTTTTATTCTTATTTTGAAACCGGGTCTCACTGAGTCTCGGCCTCCGGAATGCTGGGATTACAAGCATGCGCCCCACGCCCGGCTTCTATTATTTATTTATTTTTCTTTCTGGATTTTTTTTTTTTTTTTTTGGTGCTACTGTAGGTGGAACCCAGGGGCTTTTCTACCTCTGGGCTATACTCCCAGACCTGTTTTATACTTTATTTGGAAACAAGGTCTCACTAAGTTGCTGAGAGCCCTCACTAAGCAGCCAAGGCTGGCTTCCGACCTGAGCGATTCTCCCTCTCTCAGCCTCCCAAGCGCTGGGATTACAAGCGTGTGCCACCATGTCCGGCTTATTCTTTATTTTGAAACAGGGTCTCACTGAGTTGCAAAGGGCCTTACAAAGTAGCTGAGGCTATTCCTGAACTGCAATCCTCCTGTCTCAACCTCCCAAATGCTGGGATTACAAGTGTGTGCCACCACACCTGGCACTTTATTTATTATTTGAAACAGAGTCTCACTAGGTTGATGAGCGTCTCATTACTTGCTGAGGCTGTCCTCAAACCTGTGATCCTCCTATCTTAGCCTCCTGTACCGGGATTACAAGCATGCACCACTATGCCCTGCTTGTTTTGTATTTTTGAGGTGGGGTTTTGCTCTGTTGCTCTGGTTGGCTTCGAACTGCCCATCCTTCTGCCTCAGTTTCCCAAGTAGCTGGGAATACAGGCATGCACCACCTTGCCCAGCTGATTGGTTGATGTGATATAAGGAAATAAGTGGATCTTTTTATTTATTTATTTATTTATTTTGGTGGTACTGGGAGTGGAACCCAGAGGCTTTCTACCTCCGGGCTATACTCCCAGACCTTTTTTATATTTTATTTGGAAACAGGGTCTCACTAGGGTGCTGAGAGCCTCACTAAGTAGCTGAGGCTGGCTTTGAACCCATGCGATCCTCCTGTCTCAGCCTCCCAAGCGCGGGGATTACAAGCGTGCACCACCACGCCTGGCTTAAGTGGATCTTTTTAGAAACATGAACTTTTCAAAGAATTTTTTTTGTCCCCAAAGTTTTCTGGTTGGATGACAACATAGAGATGGCATGGTAGTGAATTCTAACAGGTTTTATTAAAGAGTGATTGGATTTTCCAATCTTTCTAATCCAATCTTTTTCTAAATCTACCTACTGATACCTTTAGAACTATAACAGAGGAGTTAGTAACAAGTAACTAGAAGTATATATTTCTGTTTTCAAAATCCAGGAATTGAAGCAAAAAGTTTAAATTGTGGCATTAGGTGTTATGCCTAATTTTATGGAAATGGTTTATGGTTTATGGAAATTTAAAAATACTGACAAAATTCCTACTTCTTAAAATCTAGATTTGTAACTGATACTAGGTCAGTTTCCTAACAGTTGGAATCACATTACACAAAGTATGCAAGTTGCTTGGTTGCTTTTGTTGCAAAATTTTATGATAAGAGCAGAGTTTGTACAGGTTACATATTAGAAGCTTAGTAGATTTTTAACCTGGCTTGGGGTGTGAACTCCTCAGGAAGGTGAAAAAATTAGTCAGTGTGCAGTGATTTAAAAATTGTCTTTCAGCGGGTAGTGGTGGCACACGTATGTATTTCCAGTACTTGGGAGGCTGAGACAGGAGGATTGCAAGTTTACAGCCAGCCTCAGCCAGTTACTTAGTGAGGCCCTCTACAACTTAGTGAGACCCTGTTTCAAAATAAAGAAAAAAAAAAAAAAAAGAGTTGGGGGCGTAGCTCAGAGGTAGAATGCCTCTGGGTTCCATCCCCACTACCACAAAAAATAAGAAAATAAAGATATAAAAATTGTTTTTCTACTGGGAGTGGTACATGTTTGTAATCCCAGTATTTGGGAAGCTGAGACAGGAGGATCACATATTAACGGCCAGCCTGAGCCACTTAGATATGTTCTGCAACTTTGTGAAACCCAGGTGTGGTGGTGCAGGTTTTTAATCCCAGCATTCAGGAGGCTGAAACTGGAGGATCGCAGTTTGCAGGCTGCCTCAGCTACTTAGTGAGGCCCTCTGCAACTTAGACCATGTTTCAAAATAAAGAATAAAAAATAGAGCAGGGGGTAGCTTGGAGGTTGAATGCCCCTGGGTTCCATCCTCAGACCTGCAAAAAATAAAATAAAATAAAAGAAGAATAAAATAGGGCTGGGAATATAGTTCCAGGTAGCTTGGAGGTAGAATGCCTCTGGTTTTCACCCTTAGTATCTCCACCCCCCCCCCAAAAAAAAAAGAAATCTTTCATATAGGTGAATATGGTCTAGTTCAGCTGGTTTTTGAAAATGTATTATTATGGGCCTAGATAAATTTCTGGTTACTTATATCAGAAATTTTCTTGCCCCATAATTTATTTCATTTCATTTTCTGTTCCCTCTCTTTACACTGAATATTTGAGAGCAATGGACTTTTTAGATATTTCAAATTTGAATCCACCTCTTGTATGTCTGATTAATTAAAATGGATTATAGGTATTTGTGAGTGTGGCTACAATTCGTGGTAACTTGTGTATGGTGTTTGGTACTTTCTCTGGCATAGATAAAACATTAAAAAAGTTTTTTTTTTTTTTTTTGTGGTACTGGGGGTGGAACCCAGGGGCATTCTATCTCCGAGAGACACCCCCAGCCCTATTTTTTATTCTTTATTTTGAAACAGGGTCTCACTGAGTTGCAAAAGGGCTCACTAAGTAGCTGAGGCTGGCTTCGAACCAGTGCAGTCCTCCTGTCTTAACCTCCCAAATGCTGGGATTACAAGCGAATGCCACCACACCTGGCTTAGATAAAACATTTTCATAAGAGAAATTAAGCCACACGTGGTGGTGCACACTTGTAATCCCAGTACTTGAAAGGCTGAGACAAGATGATCGCAGGTTTGAAGCCAGTCTTCACAACTTAGCAAGAGCCTCTGCAGCTTAGTGAAACCCTCTTTCCACATAAGAAATAAATCAGGCTGGGTTTAGCTCAGATGTAGAATGCCTCTGGGTTCATTCCTTAATGCCACACACACCAAAAAAAAAAAAAAAAAAAAAAAAAAAGAAATTAACTAATTCATCAAGGCCAGAAATAAGGATATACTAGACAATCTCTGGCCTACACCAACAAAATATTCATGTTGTGGATGACTAAATTGGCACTAAGAGGAGAATTACAGATATAGTAGTTTTGTTTGGCAGACTAAAACCTTGGCACCTAAGTGGATGTTATTGTCAACTCTGTGTTATGAATTTTCTATCCAAATTTTGCATATTTTCTATGCAATCACTGTGACTGTTTTTTATTTCTTTAAAAAATGGTAGCTAAGCCGGGTGTGGTGGCACACGCTTGTAATCCCAGCGCCTGGGAGGCTGAGACAGGAGAATAGTACAGGTTCAGAGCCAACCTTAGCTACTTAGTGAGGCTCTCAGCAATTTAGTCAGACTATTTTTTATTTTTTTGGTGGTACTAGGGGTGGAACCCAGAGGCTTTCTACCTCGGGGCTCTACTCCCAGACCTTTTTTATATTTGATTTGGAAACAGGGTCTCACTAAGTTACTGAAAGCCTCACTAAGTAGCTGAGGCTGGCTTCGAACCTGTGCGATCCTCCTGTCTCAGCCTCCCAAGCGTGGGGATTACAAGCGTGCACCAACACACCCGGCTAGTGAGACTATTTCTAAATAAAGTATAAAATAGGTGTGGGAGTATAGCCCGGAGGTAGAAAAGCCCCTGGGTTCCACCCCAAGTAGCATGCACACACACAAAAAAAGGTAGCTGAGCCAGCTGTGGTGGTACATGCTTGTAATCCCAGCATTTAGGAGGCTGAACTTAGTGCGACCCTGTTTCAAAATAAAGAATAAAAAATAGGGCAGGGGGTGTTGCTAGGAGGTCGAATGCCCCTGGGTTCCATCCCCATACCCGCAAAAAAAAAAAAAGAAAAAAAAAAAAGAAAAAAGGTAGCTGGGTGTGGTGGTACATGCTGGTAATCTTAGCCACTTGCAAGGCTGAGGCAGGGGGATTATAAGTTTGAGGACAGTTTTAGTTTAGCGAGAACCTATTTCAAAAAGTAAAAAGGAGCTGGGTGTGGTGTCTTGGGAGGCTGAGAGAAGAGGATTGCAGGTTCAAAGCTAACTTTAGTAAGTTAGCAAGGCTCCTAACAATTTAGTGAGGCTCTCAGCAATTTAGCAAGACACTGTTCCCAAATAAAAAAATAAAATAGGATTGTTAGTGTAGCTTGGAGGTAGAATGCTTCAGGTTCAATGCCCCAAAACACAAAAAACAAAAATAAGTAAATATCCAGGCGTGGTGGCGCACGGTTGTAATCCCAATCAGCATTCAGGAGGCTGAGACAGAATCGCGGTTCTTGGACAGCCTCAGCTACTTAGTGAGGCCCTCTGCAACTCACTGAGACCCTGTTTCAAAATAAAGAATAAAAAATAGGGCAGGGGGTGTAGCTCAGAGGTCGAATGCCTCTGGGTTCCATCTCCAGACCTGCCAAAAAAAGAAAGGGGGGCTAGTAGTATGGCTTAGAGGTAGTAGAAAGTCACTGTGTTTAATCCCCATTACCTATGAATGAATGAATGAACAGGCTGTGTGTTAGTTGGGCATGGTGACACACGCTTGTAATCTCAGCATTTGGGAGGCTGAGACAGGAGAATCTGGATTTGCGGACAGCTTCAGCTACTTAGTGAGGCCCATTGCAACTCAGTGAGACCCTATTTCAAAATAAAGAATAAAACAAGTAAGGCTGGGGGTATAGCTTGGAGATAGAATCCCTCTGGCTTCCATCTCAGTACCCAAACAAAAACAAAAACAAAAAACTCAAGCTTCCCAGCCCTATTTTTTATTCTTTAAATCTTTATTTTATTTTATTTTATTTTTTGTGGTACTGGAGATGGAACCCAGGAGCATTGTACCTCTGAGCTATACCCTCCAGCCCTATTTTTATTCTTTATTTTTAAACAGGGTCTCACTGAGTTGCAGAGTTTATGTAATGGCTGAGGCTGTCTGTGAACCTTGACCCTCCTTTCTCAGCCTCCCAAATGCTGAGATTACAAGCCTGTGCCACCCACCACTCCTGGCTTTTATTCTTTATTTTGAAATAGGATCTCATTAAGTTGCTGAGGGCCTTGTTAAGTAGCTGAAGTTGGCCATGAACCTGCTATCCTCCTGTTAAAGCCTCCTAAGTACTGGGATTACAAGCATGTGCCACCACACCCAAGTGAGACCCTGCTTCCAAATAAAAAATAGTACTGGAGGTGTAGCTTAAAGGTAAAATACCTATGGGTTTAGTTCTCAGTATTTAAAAAAAAAAAAAAAAAAAGGAGTTGGGATGTATCTCAGTGGTACAGTGCCTCTGGGTTCGATCCCCAGTGCTGCAAAAATTTTAAACAGTAAAAAAATATATAAGTGCTGGGGATGTAGCTCAGTGGTAGAATGCTCGCTTAGCATGAACACAAAGCTCTGTGTTTGATATTCAGCATTGTAAAAATTAAAAATAAAAATAAATATAAAATTTAGCCAGGCATGGTGGTGCACGCTTGTAATCCCTGTGCTTGGGAGGCTGAGACAGGAGGATCACGTAGGTTCAAAGCCAGCCTCAGCTACTTAGTGAGGCTCTCAACAACTTAGTGAGACCCTGTTTCCAAATAAAAAATATAAAATGGGTCTGGGAGTATAGCCCGGAGGTAGAAAGCCTCTGGGTTCCACCCCTAGTACCACCAAGAAAAAAAAAAAAAGAATGTGTGTGTGTGTGTGTGTGTGTGTGTGTGTGTATGTGTATGTATAAAATTGTTAGCATTGTGCCAGACAACTAAAAGGTTGTAAATTTGAGGGACTGAGGGTAAGGCTTAGTGGTAGAGCACATGCTTAGCATGTACAAAGCCTTGGGTTCAATTCATAGCATCAATAAACAAATTGATAAAGATTTGGAGCTGGGCATAATGGCTTTCCCTTGTATTTCCAGTACTTGGGAGGCTGAGAAAGGAGGATCCCAGAGTCGGGGTGCTGGCACAGGATTGTAATCCCAGCATTTGGGAGGCTGAGACAGGAGGATCTGTAGTTTGTGGATAGCTTCAGCTACTTAGTGAGGCCCTTTCAATTCAGTGAATCCTGCCTCAAAATAAAGAATAAAAAATAGGGCTGGGGGTATACTTCAAAGGTATAATGCCCCAAGTTCCATCCTCAGTATTAGGGAAAAAAAAAAAAGAATGAACCCACTGTGTTGGCACATGCTTGACTGGAGGATCTCAGCAACTTAGTGACACCCTGTTTCAAAATAGGGCTAGGTGTGTAGCTAAGAGGTAGAATACCCCTGAGTTCAATTTTGCAAAAATAAAAAAATAAAACAATAAAGAATAAGCTGGAGCCGGGCGTGGTGGTGCATGCTTGTAATCCCAGCATTTGGGAGGCTGAGACCAGAGGTTCCCAAACAGCCTCAGCTACTTTGTGAGGCCCACTGCAACTTAGTGAGACCCTGTTTCAAAATAAAAATAAAAAACAGGGCAGGGGGTGTAGCTCAGAGGTCGAATGCCCTTGGGTTTCATCCCCAGACCTGTAAAAATAAATAAATAAATAAAGAAAGAATAAGCTGGGCTTGGTGGCAGCACATCTGAAATCCCTTTACTTGGGAGGCTAAGACTGGAAGATCACAGGTTTGAGTATAGCTTCAGCAAGTAGTGAGACTCACCAGCCAAGTGAGACAATTGGACTGGGTGTATAGCTTGAAGGTATAATGACTCTGGGTTGAATATCCAGTCATGCTAAAGAAAGAAAAAAACAAGAAAAAAAAAAAAAGAAAAATTTGGAAGATTTGGTGATTAAGAATTTGATTTGTTGAAAATTTTTATCCATATTCCCCCACCCCCACCCCCATACTGGAGATTGAACCAAGGGCCTTACATAGTTACACCACCAGCCCTGTTTAGCTTTTTGAAATGTGGAGAAAAGGTATATAAGAAACCAGCAGAAGCTGGGCGTGGTGGTGCACACTTGTAATCCCTGCCCTTGGGAGGCTGAAACAGGAGGATTGTACAGGTTCAAAGCCAGCCTCAGCTACTTAGTGAGGCTCTCAGCAACTTAGTGAGACCCTGTTTCCAAATCAAATATAAAAAAGGTCTGGGAGTATAGCCCGGAGGTAGAAAGTCTCTGGGTTCCACCCCCAGTACCACCCAAAAAAAAAAAAAAGAAAAAAAAGAAGAAAAAAAAAGAAACCAGCAGAGCATGGTGGCACAAATTTGTAATCCCAGTAATTGGGAGACTGACTCAGGAGAATCTGGCTCACTGCCAGCCTCAGCTGCTTAATGAAGCCCTCCGCAACATAGTGAGACCTTGTTTAAAAATAAGAATAAAAAATCAGGCTGAGGGTGTAGCTCAGAGGTAGAATGCCCCTGGGTTCAATCCATAGCACCACACACAGAAAAAGTGTTTTATATGTTAAGCTTTGTTGTTAATATCAACGGACAATTTTTGTTTTTTTGTGGTACTAGGGATGGAACACAGCCCTATTTTCTATTCTTTGTTTTGAAACAGGGTCTCACTGAGTTGCAAAGGGCCTCACTAAGTAGCTGAGGCTGTTCACAAACCACGAACCTCCTGTTTTAGCTTCCCAAATGCTGAAATTACAAGTGTGCACCACCACGACCGGCTTTCAACTGACAGATATGTAGTGATTTTTTTTTGTTTGTGTGTGGTACTGAAGCTTGAACCCAGGGCATATTACCTCTGAGCTACATACATCCCCAGCTGGATTTTATTCTTTATTTTGAAACAGGGTCTCAAAGAGCTGTGGAGGTCCTCACTAAGTAGCTGAGGCTGGTCGCCAACCTGGATCCTCCTGTCTCAGACTCCTAAGTACTGGAAATACAAGTGTGCGCCAGCATGCCCGGCATGTAGTGAATTCTTGTTTTTTTTTGGGGGGGGTATGGGGATGGAACCCAGGGGCATTCGACCTCTGATCTACACCCCCTGCCCTATTTTTTATTCTTTATTTTGAAACAGGGTCTCACTAAGTTGCAGAGGGCCTCACTAAGTAGTAGCTGAGGCTGTCCACGAACTGCGAACCTCCGGTCTCAGCCTCTCCAATGCTGGGATTACAAGCCTGTGCCACCACGCCCAGTTTTGTAGTGAATTCTTAAAGTAACTGAAGCCTACTGTTTGAGGCATTTAGACTTTTTAAAAAATTTACTGATTTGAGCCGGGCGTGTTGGCTGCATGCTTGTAATCCCAGTGCTTGGAAAGCTGAGACAGGAGGATCAGAGCAGGTTCGAAGCCAGCCTCAGCTGGTTTAAGAGACCCTGTGTCCTAATAAAATATAAAATAAGTCTGGGAGTGTAGCCTGGAGGTAGAAGGCCCCTGGGTTCCATTCTCAGTACCACCAAAAAGAAAAAAAAAAAAAATTTACTGATTTGAGCCAGGCGTATTGGCACACACTTATAATCCCAGCATTTGGTAGGCTGAAACTGGAGGATCAAGGTTCCCGGACAGCCTCAGCTACTTAGTGAGAGGCAGTGTATCAAAATAAAGAATACAAAAATAGGGCAGGAGTATAGCTTGGAGGTCAAATGCTCTTGGATTCCATCCCCAAACCAACTAAAAAAAAAAAAAAAATGATTGATTTGGATGGAAATATTCCCCAGATAATGTTATTATTTTTTAGGCTTTATAATTCTTCATAATGTATGTTTCTGTTCGCTTTTTTTTTTTTTTTTTTTTTTTTGCTGGTCTGGGGATGGAACCCAGGGACATTTGACCTCCAAGTTACACCCCTGCCCTATTTTTTTTTTTTTATTCATTATTTTGAAACGGTCACACTAAGTTGCGGAGGGCCTCACTAAACAGCTGTGGCTGGCCATGAACTGTGATCCTCATGTCTTAACCTCCCAAATGCTGTGATTACAAGCCTGTACGACCACGCCTGGCTGTTCTCTTTAAAACAACAACAACAACAACAACAAAAAACTAGACATTGACCCAGTAGTGGTGTGGCTTACACCTGTGATCCCAGTACTTGGAAGGCTGAGACAGGAGGATTGCAGGTTCAAGGACATCATCAGCACAACTTTGCAAGACCCTTTTCAAAACAACAATAAAAAGGGTGGGAGGCTTATCTATAATCTTAGTATTTGGGGGCTGAGACAGGAGGATCATATGTTCGAGGCCAGTCCAAGCAACTTAATGTAAACCCCAGCAAATTATTGAGACCCCGTTTCAAGATAAAGAATAAAAAGGGCTAGGGGTATAGCTCAGATATAGAAATTCCCCTAGGTTTACAAGTTTCTAAGAGAGTGTTTGATGGATTTTTTTCTGAGTAAAGGGTATGAGCTTTATTGTATGGACTTTGTATCTCTATTCTGGCTTTGTATCTAAGCCTCTTTTTTTTAACTTCCTGGTTGTGGATAATTGATAATGTCTAATACAACATAGATAATGTGGTCTTGTAGTAAATTATCTGTGAAGTGTCTCTGAACTTTGCACAAAAATGAGCGAGCCTTATTCTTACGGTAAAGTAAATCCTATTCTAATCAGTACATGATTCAGTGATAAAGGGTTGAGCCTTTTGTTAGATATTTTATTGTTAACTAAGATTAGCTCTTAAGATTTTAGAAATTTTGTATTGAATATCATTTAAGCATAAGGTTTTTAGTTTATTTGGCCATTCATAATCTCTTTCAGATTTTGTTTTAATCAGGAAATATTTATTTATTTTATTGTAGTACTGGGGATGGAACCCAGGGGCATTCTACCTCCAAGCTACACCCCCAGCCCTATTTTTTATTCTTTACTTTGAAACAGGGTCTCACTGAGTTGCAAAGGGCCTCACCAAGTAGCTGAGGCTGCCCCTGAACTGCGATCCTTCTGTCTCAGCCTCCCAAATGCTGGGATTACAAGTGTGCCACCACACCCAGCAGGAAGTATTTTAGAAGTACAGAAAAGTAAGCTACTACCCTGATTTAACTTTTTGCCCCAGTTGCTTCAGATGATGCATACTGTTTTTGGGGAAATAAAATGTCACAGATACCACTAAACCCATTTTCCTGTCTTTCAATCACCAAAAGTAACTTTTTTTTGTGTGTGTAGTATTTGGTATTGAACCCAGGGGCATTGTACCTCTAAGGTATACCCCCTAACCCTATTTTTTTTCTGTTTGCAGTACTGGGGATGCAAACCAGGGGCATTCTACTTCTGAACTGTACCCCCAACCCTGTTTTTTAGTCTGTATTTTGAAATAGGGTCTCACTGAGTTGTAAAGGACCTCATTAAGTAGCTGAAGCTGTCCACAAACTGCAGATCCTCCTGTCTAAGCCTCCACAAACCTGGAATTACAAGCATGCGCCACCATGCCCGGCATCCTAGCTCTATTTTTTATTCTTAATTTTGAAACTGTCTCACTAAGTTGCAGAGGTCTCACCAGGTAACTTAGGCTGACTGTGAACCTGCAATCCTCGTGTCTCAGCTTCCCAAGTACTGGGATTACAAGCATGCGCCACCATACCTGGTTTACCAAAGGTAACTTAGGTCTTAAGATAGGTGCATATTATTTTAACATACAGTTTTAAACTTCTTTTTTTTTTTCTTTTTTTTTTAGGTGGGGGGAGGGATAGAACCCAGGGGCATTCTACCTCTGAGCTACATCCCCAGCTTTTTTTTTTTTTTTTTTTTTTGTGGGTCTGGGGATGGAACCCAGGGGCATTTGACCTCCGAGCTACAGCCCCTGCCCTATTTTTTATTCTTTATTTTGACACCGGGTCTACGAACCACGATCCTCCTCCTGTCTCTGCCTCTCCAATGCTGGGATTACAAGTGTGCGCCACCACGCCTGGCCCTGAGGCTGGCTTTGAACCTGCACAATCCTCCTGTCTCAGCCTCCCAAGTACTGGGATTACAAGCATGCGCCTGTCTCAGATTTTTTTTTTTTTTTTTATACTGGCATTTAACCCAGAGGTGTTCTCCCTTTGAGCTCTACCCCCAGCCCGATTTTATTTCTTATTTGGAAACAAGGTCTACTAGGTTGATAAAGAGTCTCACTACTTGCTGAGGCAATTTTCAAACTTGCAATCCTCCTGTCTTAGCCTCTCAAGTACTGGGATTACGGGTGTATACAATCATACCTGGCTCTGAGTTTAGAAAATTTAGTGCTGGCCAAGTGTGGTGGTGAATGCCTGTAATCCTAGACTAGAGTATAATTTGTAGGTAGAATGCCTCTGGGCTCAATCCCCAATACCACAAAAAGAGAAAGAGAGAGAGAGAGAGAGAAAGAGAGAGAGAGAGGGAGGAAGGGAGGGGAAGAGAAGAGAAGAGGAGGGGATAGGAGGGGAGAGGAAGAGAAATAGAGAGGGAGAGGAAGGAGAGAAAGAAAGGAAGAAAATAAATAAATAGGGTTGGGGATGTAGTTCTGAGGTAGAATGCCCCTGGTTTCGATCCCTAAGTACGTGTACACACACACACACACACACACACACACACACACACACACACACACACACACCTGATTGTAGTAAACACTGATTCAGAAAGTGTCTCAAGCCCTTTGTAAGTATCATTGAAAACAAAACGTGCCAGTCAGCATGTCACAGAAAATGAACGAAGGACAAGAAGTAGATCAGAATACTGGTGTACAGCCTCTGTCTCTAACAAAATATGGAAACAAGTAGAGCTTTTATTTTGCTTTTGTTTTCTTTTGTCTCCCACCCCACAGATAGAAACAAGGGCTCTTAGTTTGTTTTTGACAGTCTGTTAATTTATTAGGGTAGGTGTCTTTTTGCTTTTCAGTAGGCCTAGTAAATTTATTTGAAGAGCACGTCTGAATGCTACAACTTGATTACATCTTTTTTTTTTTTTTGGTATTGGGGATTGAACCCAGGGGCATTTTACCTCCAACTTACCCACCAGCCCTATTTTTTCTTCTTCTTTTTTTAAATTAAAAAATTTTTTTTTTGCAGTACTAGGGATGGAACCCAGAGGCATTCTACCTTTGAGCTACACCCCCAGCTTTTTTTTTTTAATTATTTATTTTGAAACAGGGTCTCACTGAGTTGCAAAGGGCCTCACTAAGTAGTAGCTGAGGCTGTCCTCGAGCTTTGATCCTCCTGTCTCAGCCTCCCAAATGCTCCGATTACAAGCGTGCGCCACCACACCCGGCTGCCATAGTTCTTAATAATTGTACATAGTTATTCTGATCTCATACTTTATAAATTGCTAAGTGGATGCTGTACCATGCCTGGCTCGATTTTCCTATTTTTTGTCAGTTTTTAAATACAGTGATCTCTCATATGGGTCATACAATACCTACTGATTTTTTTTTTTTTTTTTTTTTTGGTATTGCAGATTGGACACAGGGGTGCTCTCTTCTGGGCTATACCTTCAGCCCCCTTTTCAAAAATTTTATTTTTTATTTTGTTTGTGATGCTAGGGATTAAACCCAAGGGCATTCTACCTTTGAACAACACTCCCAGCTTGCCCGCCCTTCCTTCCTTCCTTCCTTCTTTCCTTCCTTCCTTCCTTCCTTCCTTTTATTGCGGTACTGGGGATGGAACCCAGAGGCATTCTACCTCCAAATTACACCCCAGCCCTGGTTTTTTTTTTTTTTTTCCTTCGGTACTGGGGATGGAACCCAGAGGCATTCGACCTCTGGACTATACCCTCAGCCCTATTTTATAATTTATTTGGAAACAGGGCCTCACTAAGTTGCTGAGAGCCTCACTGAGTAGTTGAGGCTGGCTTCGAACCTATGCGATCCTCCTGTCTCAGCCTCCCAAGCGCTGGGATTACAAGTGTGCATCACCATGCCTGGCTTCCCAGCCCTGTTCTTTATTCTTTATTTTGAAACAGGGTCTCACTGAGTTGCAAAGGGCCTCACTATGTAGGAGCTGAGGTTGTCCTCAAACCATGATCCTCCTGTCTCAAGCTTCAAATGTTGGAATTACAAGCCTGTGCCACCATGCCCAGACTGTCTCAAAAGCAAAAAGGACTGGAGATGAATTATGTAGCTCACAGTGATAGAACACCCTGTGTTTGATCCTTAGTACGGTTAACAAAAAAAAAAAAAAAAAAAAAAAGTTGATGGATGGTAATGTGGTTGCTTAGATAAGAATTAAGGCCAGTAACTAAACCATTGTGGCATTCTGTTGGCATAAACCTTAAACTCTGAAGGATTGTTATTCATTTTACCTTTTGGAGCCAATCCTAGTAAGTGCTTTATTTTCTTCTGTGTTCTGATTTTTTTCCATTAAGTGAATTTATGAATAAGCAAAAAATTATTTTTCTTTTTTGTTCAAATAAGTGTTATAAGTGGTCAGTTGTAGCCAGGTATAGTGGTTGGTGCATGCTTGTAATCCCAGTACTTGGGAGACTGAGACTGGAGGATCACAGGTCCGAGACCAGCCTCAACAATTTAGCAAGACCCTGTTTCAAAATAAATAAAATCTAGAGGCGTAGCTTAAAGGTAGAAGGACCCTGAGTTCAACCTCCAGTGCCACAAAAAATAAAATAGAATGAAAACAGAAATGGCTACTTGTGCATAAAGGCTTTAGTGCTATTGGGTTATGTTCTGGTGAAATACAGTGTTAAGTCATATTGCTACTTAAAAAAAAAATGAAAACTCTATTTATAAAATGACAGTTTTTTTTTTTTTAAATAGGAACATTCATGAGGAGGATTTTTTTGGAGGGTGATGCTTGGGATTGAACTAGGGCCTTGCATATCTAAGACATACTACATACTGTATCACTGAGCTATATATCCTAGCCCAGATTCCTTGTCCTATTCCCCTTCCAGTACTGGGGATTGAACTCACTAATGTCACTGCTGCTATACCACTGAACTATATCCCCAGCCTGTTTTTTTGTTTATTTTTATATTTTTATTTTTTTATTTTTTTAATTTGCTGTACTGGGGATAGAACCCAGGGGCTTTCTATGTCTGAGCTACACCCAGCCCTATTTTTTATTCTTTATTTTGAAACAGGGTCTCACTGAGATGCAGTGGGCCTTACTAAGCATCTGAGGCTGTCTGCGAACCGCAATCCTCTGGTGTCAGCCTCCAGAATGCTGGGATTACAAGCATGTGCCACTACACCTGGCCTCCTGTTCTTTATTTTGAAACAGGGTCTTATTAAGTTGCAGAGAGCCTTAGAAGTTTTTGAGGCTGGCCAGGGACCTGCAGTGCTCCTGTTTCAGCCTCCCAAGTACTGGGATTACAAGCATGGGCCACAATTTCCAGCTAGGGACAAGGGTTTAAACATGCAATTCACAGAGGAAAAACTTAATTTTATGTGTAGATATATATGTCTGTGTATGTATGTGTATATGTGTGTGTATAGATATATACACACATATACATATATATGAAAAGATGGCTTGGGATTTGTAATCAATGTTAGTAATAAGGAGAAATTCTAATTTAAAAAATATGATACAATTTAATCCTGATCAAATTTAAAGAAATTCTTAAGTTTTTATTTTTTTTTATTTTTTTGGTGGTACTGGGGGTAGAACCCAGAGGCTTTCTACCTCTGAGCTATACTCCCAGACATATTTTATATTTTATTTGGAAACAGGGTCTCACTAAGTTGCTCACTAAGTACCTGAGGCTGGCTTCTAAACCTGTGCGATCCTCCTTTCTCAGCCTCCCAAGCCGGCGGGGGGGGGGGGGGGATGATATTAAAAGCATGCGCCACCATGCCCAGCTTAAGTTTTTTTTTAGAAGATGCTAAAAGTGAGATTTATTTATTCTTTGCTCAGGGGCTATCAATTGCTACCGCTCTAGAGGGTAATTTGGCAATTCTTGGTAAAGTTTAGGTTGTGTGGTCTGAAACTCAGAAAGCCATTAGGTTTCTTTTTTTGGAAAAATTATTCCATATGTGTACAAGAAAACATGGACCAAGATGTTTATTGTAGTACTGTTGTCTTTAAGCAAAGAAGTCTTCTAAACACAAAAGTACAAATAAGCTTGCTTCCTTTAGGAAGGGACTAAATAAATATTGTTTATTCATAGAATGGAATACTATGTAGAAGTTAAAATTAGTGAATTACATCAGATTCTCTTAGCATTAACCTGTCTCAAAAGCAATGGTAAGCCGGGCGTGGTGGTGCATACTTGTAATCGAAGTATCTGGAAGGCTGAGACAGGAGGATCACAGGTTCGCGGCCAGCCTCAGGTACTTAGTGAGGCCCTCCACAACTTAGCGAGACCCTGTTTCAAAATAAAAAATAGGTCTGGGGGTGTAGCTTGGAGGTTCCATTCCCCCATACTGCAAAAACAAACAAACTGAATAGTTGAAAATAGAGTTTAGGGGGTTTAGGAGGGAGGTAAAAACACCAACCAGGTTATCAGAGACCCGCTGTTTTATTTGGACCGGCACCCTCTGGAGGGGTGGGGGGAGATCCATGGGCCACGTATCTGGAGAGTTGCGCATAGTCCTGATTGGCCGGCTGAGTCACGTGGGGGATCGGAGGCACTGCTGTTACATAGGCATGCCATTCTCTTGCGACATTTGTAGCATCGCGTTGTCTCGAGGCACCTGGAGTCTCACAACTGCTTTTGGCTTCCAGGGTTCCGCTGCGAGATCATGTGGGGGAGGGACCCAACTTATCACAAACCATAATGGTAAATAATTCAGGTGAGCTAGATATGGTGACTCATACCTATAATACCAGTACTTGGGAGACTTAGGAGGATTGCGGGTTCAAGACCAGCCTAAGCAATTTAGCAAGACTCTCAGTAATCTAGTGAGACCTTGTTAAATAAGAGCCTGGTGCTGGGTGTGGTGGCCCATGTTTGTAATCCCCGCGCTTTGGACGCGGAGACAGGATCTCATAGGTTTGAAGCCAGCCGCGCTGTTTCCAAATAAAAAAAATAGGTCTGGGAGTGTAGCCTGGAGGTAGAAGGGCTTCCAGGAACCCCAGTGGCCCCCCCCCCAAAAAAAAAAAAAAAAGCCTGGCAAGGTGGTGCATGCTTGTAATTCCAGCATTTGGGAGGCTGACCAGCCTCAGCTACTTAGTGAGGCCGTTTGCAACTCAGTGAGACCCTGTTTCAAAATAAAGAATAAAAAAATATAGAGATTGGGGCGTAGCTTGGAGGTAGAATGCCCCCAGATTCCACCACACACACACACACACACACACACACACACACACACACCTACAAAAAAACAAATAAAAAATAAAAAAGCGCTGGGTATCTGGCATAGAGGTAGAGTCCCTCTGGGATCAATCCCTAGTAATATACACACAGATTGAGTTGCTATGATGCACACTTTTAACATTCTCTACTCACAGGTTGAGACAGGATGTAAATTCAAGGGTAGCCCCCCAATTTTGGGAGACCTTGTCTCAAAATGAAAAACTCAGTGGCAGAACACCCCTGGGTTTAATACATAGTACCACAATAAATAAAAAGGAAGCTTGAGCCGGTGTGGTGGTACATGCCTATAATACCAGTACTTTGGAGGCTAGGACTAGAGAATCACAAGTTTGTGGCCAGCCTCAACAATTTAGGCCCTCCACAACTTAGTGAGACCCTGTTTCAAAAAATAAAAAGCAGCCAGGTGTGATGGCGCACCCTTGTAATCCCAGCATTCAGGAGGCTGAGACCAGAGGATTGGGGTTTGCAGACAGCCTCAGCTACTTAGGCCCTCCTCAGTTTAGTGAAACCTTGTTTCAAAATAAAGAATAAAAGCCTGGTGTGGTGGCACATGCTTGTAATCCCAGCATTCCGGAGTCTGAGACTGAAGGATAGTGGTTCTGGACAGCCTCAGTTACTTAGTGAGGCCCTCTGAAACTTAGTGAGACCTTGTTTCAAAATAAAGAATAAAAAATAGGTCAGGGGGTGTAGCTCAGAGGTAGAATGCCCCTGGGTTCCATCCTCAGATCCACAGAAAACCCAAACCAAAACAAACAAGCAAACAAACAAACAAAAAAATAGCCTCAGGTATTTACTGAGGCCCTTAGCAACTCAGTGAGACTGTTTCAAAAATAAAAAGACTAAGCCAGGTATGTGGCACACGCTTGTAATCCCAGCATTCGGAAGGCTGAGACTGGAGGATCTCAGTTCGCGGACAGCCTCAGCTACCTAGTGAGGCCCTCTGCAACTCAGTGAGACCTGGTTTCAAAATAAAGAATAAAAAATAGGGCAGGGGGTGTAGCTTGGAGGTTGAATGCCCCTGGGTTCTACCACCAGACCCACAAATAAAAAAAATAAAAAGACTAAAAAAAATAGGGCTGGGGTGTAGCTCAGAGGTACAATGCCCCTAGGTTCCATACTTGCTAATTAACACACACACACACACACACACACACACACACACACACACACACCAAAAAAAAAAAAAAAGTGCATCTTGGAGGTAGAATGCCCCTGGGTTCAACTGGGCGTGGTGGCACATGCTTGTAATCCTAGTATTTGGGAGGCTAAAACAGGAGAATCCCAGATTCACGGCCAGCCTTAGTAATTTAGTGGGGCCCTTAGTAACTTAGGGAGACCCTGTTTCAAAATAAATATAAATAAATAAATAGGGCTGACACACAAAAATAAATAAAATATAAAAAATTAAATTAGGGCTGGGGTGTAGCTCAGAGGTAGAATATCTCTGGAGAAGGAAGGAAGCGAAGGAGGGAGGGACAGAGGGGAAAGGAAAGGAAAGGAGATGGGCACAGTGGCACATACCCACAGTTCCAGTGGTTGATGGGCTGAGACAGAAGGATTGCATGTTTGAATGGTATTGAAATGGGGGTTTCTTCTGAGCCCCACAAGATGAAACAGGGGGTTTCCTGAGAAGAAACCTGGTGTTTCATCAAAGAAGAAATGGAGTTTCTTGAGAAGAAGCTTGGCATTTCCTTACAGGGTTCTTGTCTACGGTGAGTGAAGAATGACACCCGCAGACCTCAGGAAGGGGAGTAAAAGGTTTATTGGAAGCAGCAGGGAATAAGGAAGATGGCTGAACACCCCAAAGCGGCTGTCGGGTCTCTGATGTCCAGCTGCTGCCTTCAGGACATTACTTGGGAGTAGCCCAAGCCTAATGCCTTCAATTACAGGCGGCCTCCTTCCAGAGTCCATGCGATTTGCCAGAAAGGAATAGGAAAGTGGCAGAACACCATTTGGGCTGTCGGGTCTCTGATGTCCAGTAGCTGCCTTTAGGTCACTACCTGAGTGTTGCCCGAGCCAAGTGCTGTCAGTTGCAAACAACTTTCTCCCAGAGTCCACGCAATCTGCCAGAAAAGAGGAGCAGGTCACCGCTAGGGGCCCTGTTCAGCCTTGATGTCTAGCAGAGGCCTTCAGGTCACTACCCGAGAGCTGCCCGGGCCACGTGCCATCAGTTGCACTCTGCCTTCTCTCAGGGCTAATACAACCTGTGAGAGAGAGAACAGCTCCCCAAAAGGGGAGGGGGTCCTGAGAGGGAAAAGCCCCATTTGCTGGCTGACTAGGGCCTTTGCCCAATGTTTTCGAGTCCTCTTTTTGGTTAGGGTGACTTTTGGGATCCCAGGAATTCTGGGAAGCAGCTCTCAGAATTTGCAAGTCCTTTGAAGAATCTCCTTTCAGGAGTGCCAGACTTGCTCAGTGAGTTTGTGTTGATTAGTAAACCGATGGCTTTGTGAAGCTCTGGTCCTTCTTATCTCTGAGCCTTGGAATTTTAGATATTCATCACCCCTCAGGAAATTCAGGAAATTAACTTTTTCTACTGAGGCCTTTTCCCTATCTGCCTATTTCCTTCGACCTCCTCAGTATCTTTAGGGAATGAGAGACAGTGGAAGAGACTTTCATTATAACTATTCAGTAGTCCCTCTTTACCCATGGGAGACATGTTCAAAGAACCCTAGTGGGTGCCTGAAACCAGGGATTGTACTGAATTCCATATATACTATGATTTTTTCCTATAAGCCACAATGTACCAGAATTAATCTGTTCTTCCATGTTTAATGCCTTGGTGCCTCTTTTTGTTTTTGTGGGTCTTGGGATGGAACCCAGGGGCATTTGACCTCAGAGCTATACCCCTTGCCCTATATTCTTTATTTTGAAACAGTCTCACTAAGTTGCCAAGGGCCTCACTAAGTAAACAAGGCTGTTCACAAACCTTGGGTCTCAGCCTCCTGAATGCACTTGGTGCCTCTTTTGTATTAGTATTCTTTTACCTTGGAGTCATTATTAAGCAAAATAAGGATAATACTTGAATACATGCACTTATACGCCTCAGCAGTCAGTCTGATAACCTAGGCTGGCTTCTTAGTCATTAACTATGGACAGCATGTACTGCCTAGGGATGATGGACAAAGGGATGATTCTCAAGTGAGGCAGAGTGAGATTTTATCATGCTAAGGTGAGCAGCTTAAAATTCCTAGCCTTGCATGGTGGTGTGCTCTTGAAAACCCAGTATTTAGGAGGCTGAACCAGGAGGTTCACAGGTTTGAGGCTAGTCTCAGCAACTTAGCAAGAACCTTATCAATTTAGCAAGACTCTTTCAAAATAAAAAAGCCAGGCTGTGTGTGGTGGTGCATGCTTGTAATCCCAGCATTTGGGAGGCTGAGACAGGAGGATCCTGGTTTGCGGACAGCCTCAGCTACTTAGTGAGGCCTTCTACAACTTAGTGAGACCCTGTTTCAAAATAAAGAATAAAAAAATCGGGCTGGGGTTGTAGCTCGGAGGTAGAATGCCCCAATGCCCCTGGGTTCACTCTCCAGCACCACAAAAAATAAAAATTAAAAAAAGCCAGGTGTGCTGGTGCATGCTTGTAATCCCTGTACTTGAAAGGCTGAGACAGGAGGATCCCAGGTTCATGGTCAGCCTCAGCTGCTAAGGAAGGCCCTCCACAATTTAATGAGACCTTGTTTCAAAATAAAGAATAAAAAATAGGGCTGGGGGTGTGGCTCAGAGATAGAATGTCCCTGGGTTTAATCCCAGTAACAAAATGAAAAATAAAACATAAATAAAAGGTACTTCTGGAAATTTCTATTTAGTATATTCAGGCTGCAGGAAACGAAGGAAAAAGAGGAACCATTGTATTTTACTGTTTTGGATCTCAATAGTTGGTTTAAGCCAGGCATGGTGACATACCTGTAATTCCAGTACTTAGGCAGCTAAAACAGGAGGATCACAGGTTCATGACCACCTTTAGGAACTTGGTGTGACTCTTAGCAACTTCAAAACAAAAATTAAAAAGGGCTTGAAAGGAATCTCTCTGGGTTCAATCCCAGAACACAAAAAAGGTTGGCCTAATCTTGCTGGGTCATTAGTGTGTGTTACATTTTAGGGTAGCGTTTCTTTTAAAGAACTTAAAGAGTATTTTTATGAAGTTTTGACATCATAGTTTCTGGTATATCAGCCTTCTTCCTCTATCATCAAAGAAGATCTCAAGGTAGGTTTTATGTGCATGTTAAAATATGTAATTATAGCCATGCATGGTGGCGCAGGCTTGTAATCCCAGCATTCGGGAGCCTGAGACCTTAGGATCGCAGTTCACGGACAGTCTCAAGTATTTAGTGAGACCCTGTTTCAAAATAAAGAATAAAGCCGGGCGTGGTGGTGCACCCTTGTAATCCCCTTGCTTGGGAGGTGGAGACAGGAGGATTGCGCTGGTTTGGAGCCAGCCTCGCTGGCTTAAGAGACCCTGTTTCCAAATTAAAAAAATATAAAAAATAGGTCTGGGAGTGTAGCCCAGCGGTAGAAGAGCTTCCAGGAACCCCAGTACCACCAAAAAAAAAAAAAAAGAATAAAAAATAGGGCAGGGGGTGTAGCTCAGAGGTCAAATGCCCCTGGGCTTCATTCCCAGACCTGCAAAAAAAAAAAAAGTAATTATTTTGATATGTAAGAAATGTTCCCTAATTTAAGAATTTTATGAAATTAAAAATTTTTATTATTTATTAATTTTTGTTGTACTGGGGATGGAACCCAGGGCCATTCTACCTCTGAGCTACACTCCCAGACCTGTTTTTTTTTATTTTTTATTTTGAAAAAGGGTCTCAGTGAGTTGCAAAGGGGCTTTGCTAAGTAGCTGAGGCTGTCCTCAAACCGCAGTCCTCCAGTCTCAGCCTTCTGAATGCTGGGATTACAAGTGTGTGCCCCCATGCCCAGCTAATTCAATTGTTTTAAATGCAGATTTAGGGAGAAAAGATGCTTTTGTTTGATTCATTGGTCAGATGTTTAAATGATATGAAGTGCTTCCACATTTATTATTGTTTTTAATATAACTTAGAAAATGTGAGCTGGGCCTGGTGGCGCATGCTTATAATCCCCGTGCTTGGGAGGCTGAGACAGGAGGATCGTGCAGGTTCGAAGCCAGCCTCAGCTACTTGGTGAGGCTCTCAGCAACTTCGTGAGACCCTGTTTCCAAATAAAATATAAAAAAGGAGCCGGGCGTGGTGGCGCACGCTTGTAATCCCCGCGCGTGGGAGGCAGAGACAGGAGGATCGCGCAGGTTCTAAGCCAGCTACGGGCGCTGGCTTAGGAGACCCTGTTTCCAAATAAAAATGTAAAAATAGGTCTGGGAGTGTAGCCCGGAGGTAAAAGGGCTTCCAGGAACCCCAGTACCACACACACACACAAAAAATATATGGGTGTGTGTGTGTGTGTGTGTGTGTGTGTGTGTGTGTCTGGGAGTATAGCCCGGAGGTAGAAAGCCTCTGGGTTCCACCCCCAGTACCACCAAAAAAAAAAAAAAAAAAAAAAAAAAAAAAGAAAGAAAGAAAGAAAAAAAGGAAATGTGAATTGCTCCAAAAGACTAAAACTACTCCTTTCTTTCTTTTGTGTGGGTCTGGAGATGGAGCCCAGGGGCATTCGACCTCTGAGCTACACCTTCTGCCCTATTTTTTTATTCTTTATTTTGAAACAGGGTCTCACTAAGTAGCTGAGGCTGTCCATGTACTGTGATCCTCAGGTCTCAGCCTTCTGAATGCTGGATGCTGGGATTACAAGCATGTGCCACCATGTCCGGTTTATCCTTTTTTTTTTTTTTTTTTTTTTTTTGGTACTGGGGATGGAACTCAGGGGTCTTCTACCTCTGGGGTATACTCCCAGACCTATTTTATATTTTATTTGGAAGCAGGGTCTCTTAATCCAGTTGAGGCTGGCTTTGAACCTACTTGATCCTCCTGCCTCAGCCTCCCAAATGCCGGGATTACAAGTGTGCGCCACCACACCCGGCTTTTTAGTCTTTTTAGAAACAGGGTTTCACTGAGTTTCAAAGGGTCTCGCTAAGTAGCAGAGGCTGTCCGTGAACCGAGATCCTCCAGTCTCTGCTTCCCGAATGATCCTCCAGTCTCTGCTTCCCGAATGCTGGGATTACAAGTGTGCATCACCATGCCCGGCTCCTATTTTTTTTTCCCCCTTGTGCTACTGGGGGTGGAACCCAAGGGCTTTTTACCTCTGGGCTATACTCCAAGACCTATTTTATATTTCATTTGGAAACAGGGTCTCAGTTGCTGAGAGCCTTACTAAGTAGCTGAGTCTGGCTTTGAACCTGTGAGATCCTCCTGTCTCAGCCTCCAAAGTGCTGGGATTACATATGTGTGCCAAAACGCCTGGCTTATTCCTTATTTTATTTTTTCTGGGTCTGGGGATGGAACCCATGGGCATCCGACCTCCAAGCTATACACTCCCTGCCCTATTTTTTTTTTCTTCATTATTTTGAAACACGTCTCACTAAGTTGTGTAGGGCCTCACTAAGTAGCTGAGATTGTCCCTGAACCACGATCCTTCTGTCTCACTGTCTCAGCCTCCCAAATGCTGGGATTACAAGCATGTGCCATTACGCCTTGTTTATTCCTTATTTTGAAACAGGGTCTCACTAAGTAGCTGAGGTTGCCCGCAAACTTTGATCCTCCTGTCTCAGCCTCCCAACTGCTGGGATTACAAGTGTGTGCCACTATGATGGTCTTATTTCTGTCTTTGATGCCTGAATGTTCTGTCTAGGTTTTAATTAAGTTTGGGTTTTAAAAATTACTGTGACATTAGTCCAAGATGAAGATGTACATATTATTAATCTAGGTTATTTTTGACTGCCCCTTAGGTGAGGCAGGCGACCAATCAAATTGTGATGAATTGTGCTGATATTGACATTATTACAGCTTCATATGCACCAGAGGGAGATGAAGGTAAGAAATGTTTTACATTTTAATTTTAATTTGCTGTGTGTGTGTGTGTGTGTGTGTGTGAGTGTGTGTGTGTGTGAGAGAGAGAGAGAGAGAGAGAGAGAGAGAGAGCGCGCGCGCGCGCGCACGAGCATGAGCGAGACAGAGACAGAGAGAGGAGGCGCCTGTATTTTATGGTTAATATATCAATATTTGTTACTTTATTCTTCTTTTATTTTATTGTGATACTGGGTATTAAACATAGGGATGTTCTACCGCAGAACTACATCCATTGCCCAATTTATTTATTTTATTTTACTTTTTGTACTGGGGATGGAACCCAAGGACGTTCTACCTCTGAGCTACACCCCAAGCCCTATTTTTATTCTTTATTTTTAAACAGGGTCTCACTAAGTTGGGGAGGGCCTAAGTAACTGAGGCTAGCAACAAACCTATGATCCTCCTATCTCAGCCTCCCAAAATCTAGGATTACAAGTGTGTGCCACCACTCAGCTTTATTTTTTTTTCTTTTTTCTTTTTTGCGGGTCTGGGATGGAACCCAGGGGCATTTGACCTCCAACCTACACCCCCGGCCCTATTTTTTATTTTTTATTTTGAAACAGGATCTCACCTAAGTTGTGGAGGGCCTCATTAAGTAGCTGAGGCTGGCTGCGAACCACGATCCTCCCATCTCAGCCTCCCAAATGCCTGGATTACAAGCTTGGACCGCCATGCCCGGCTTATTTTTATTTTTTATTTTGGAAATTTTATTTGGAGTTGCCTATGGCCTCACTTAGTTGCTGAAGCCAGCCTTGAACCTGGGATCCTCCTGTCTCTGCTTCCCAAGTACTAGGATTATAAGTGGGCACCACCATGCCTGGCTTACTTTTTTTGTGTGTGTGTGTGGTATGTATGTATGTATGTATGTATGTATGTATGTATGTATTTATTTATTGGTGCTGGGGATGGAGCTGAGAGGCTTTCTACCTTTGGGCTATGCTCCCAGACTTTTATTTTATTTTATTTTATTTTATTTGGAAACAGGTTCTTACTAAGTTGCTGAGAGCCTCACTCAGTAGCTGAGGCTGGCTTTGAACCTGTGCGATCCTCCTGTCTTAGCCTCTCAAGCGCTGGGATTACAAGCGTGCACCACCACACGTGGCCTTACATTATTTATTTATTTATTTAGTGGTGCTGGGCGTGGAGCCCAGGGGTTTTTCTACCTCCAGGCCATAACTTATTTATTTTTGTGTGTGGTACTTGGGTGGAACCCAGAGGCTTTCTACCTCCGGGCTATACTCCCATGCCTATTTTATATTTTATTTGGAAACAGGGTCTCACTAGGTTGCCGAGAGCATAAGTAGCTGAGGCTGGCTTCGAATCTGTGCAATCCTCCTGTCTCAGCCTCCCAAGTGCAGGGATTACAAGCGTGCGCCACCACGCTTGTAATCCCTGCACTAACTAACCCTATTTATACTTTATTTGGAAACAGGGTCTCACTAAGTTGCTGAGACCCTCATTTAGTAGTTGAGGCTGGTTTCAAACCTGTGTGATCCTCCTGTCTTGGCCTCCCAAGTGCTGGCATTACAAGTGTGCAGCACTACACCCAGCTTTTTTTTATTTTGGCAGGGTTATTTTCTTTTTCTTTTCTTTTCTTTTCTTTTCTTTCTTTTTTTTTTTTGTGGTACTGGGGGTGGAACCCAGGGGCTTTTCTACCTCTGGGCTATACTCCCAGACCTATTTTATATTTTATTTGGAAATAGTGTCTCACTAAGTTGCCGAGAGCCTCACTAAGTAGCTGAGGCTGGCTTTGAACCTGTGTAATTATTCTGTCTCAGCCTCCCAAGCGCTGAGATTACAAGAGTGCTCCACTATGCCCGGCCCAACTTTTTTATTTATATTTTGAAACATCATCTGGCTGAGGTCCTGAGGGTTTCGCTAAGGTGCTGACCTAAAATTTGCAATCCTCTTTGCTCAGCTTCCCAAATACTGGGATTATTGGCATATACCATAATGACGAACTCCAACTCTTAGTAATATAAATACATATATATATATGCAATTGTTTGTTGATAACTAATAACATTAAACACTAACTCCTTGCAATTGATTTGTTTAATGTCATTGGTGTGTCTGTGAGTACAGGGCATTCAACCTCTGAGTTACACTCACAGCCGTTTTTTTGTTTTTTGTTTTTTATTTATTTATTTATTTTTTTGGGTGGTACTAGGGATGGAACCCAGGGGGCCTTCTACCTCCGGGCTATACTCCCAGACCTAACCTCTGAGTTACACTCACAGCCAGTTTTTTGTTTTTGTTATTATTTATTTATTTGTTTATTTGTTTATTTATTTATTTATTTATTTTGGTGGTACTAGAGATGGAACCCAGGGGACCTTCTACCTCCGGGCTACACTCCCAGACCTATTTTTATATTTTAGCTGAGGCTGGCTTCAACCTGCGTGATCCTCCTGTCTCAGCCTCCCCCAAGCGCAGGGATTACAAGTGTGTGCCACCATGCCCAGCTGTTTGTTTTTTAAACACCGGGGAATAAACCCAGAGGCATTCTACCAATGAGTTACAACCTTAGCTGTATTATGTTTTTATTTTGAAAAAGGTCTCACTAGGTTGCTGAGGGTCTTTTTTTTTTTTTTTTGTGGTACTGGGATCCAGGGTATTCTATCTCTAAGTGACACCCCCAGCCCTATTTTTTATTCTTTATTTTGAAACAGGGTCTCATTTATTTGCAAAGGGCCTCACTAGGTGGCTGAGGCTGGCTTTGAACTTGCACGATCCTCCTGTCTCAGCCTCCCAAATGCTGGGATTACAAGTGGGTGCCACCACACCTGGCCTTGCTGAGGGTCTTACTACTTGTTGAGGCTGTCTTTGAACCTGTGATCCTCCTGTCTCTGCCTCCCAAATACAGGAATTACAAGCGTGTGCCACCATGCCTGGCTTGAGATCTTGTGTTTATTAACTAGCTAAATAATTTTTGTCTCTGATTTACTCACTATTCCTGAGTGTATTGAGTTTTGGGAATTGAGCATAAAGTCTGTTTTGTACTGTTGCTGTTCTGCAGGATGGGTAAATTTATGCATAAACTAACCACTGTTGGAGGGAACGTTGAGGGACCAAATATTTTCCAGATTTATTGGAAACTTTTAGGACATCCTGTTTTCTGAATTAAATGACTATCTTATTTTTAATGAGTAAACTTTATTTTTTGGAACAGTTTTGGGTTTATAGCAAAACTGTGTGGAAAGTACAGAGAGTTCCCATATAATCCCTGTCCTCATGCGCTCCCAGCCTTCGCTTCTATCAGCATCCTCCATCAGAGTGGTATATTTGTTACAGTCGATGAGCCAACATTGAAATATCATTAACCAACTTCACAGTCCATAGTTTATATTGTGGTTCACTCTTGTTATTGTACTGTTTATGGGATGACTAATGTATGTGTGTATGTGTATGATGACAGGTATCCACCATTATAGATAGTATCACACAGACTAGTTTCACTGCCCTAAAACCCCATTCTTTCCCCATCCCTGTCTCCTGGCAACCACTGATCTTATTACTGTGGCCATAGTTTTGCCTTTTCTAAAATGTTATATAGTTGGAATCACACATTATGTAGCCTTTCATATTGACTGTCTGTCTTTCTTTCCTTCCTTCCTTCCTTCCTTCCTTCCTTCCTTCCTTCCTTCCTTCCTTCTTTCTTTTTTGGTGGTACTGGGGTTCCTGGAAGCCCTTCTACCTCCAGGCTACACTCTCAGACTCTTTATACTTTTTTATTTTTGGAAACAAGGTCTCTTAAGCCAGCGGGGCTGGCTTCGAACCTGCGTGATCCTCCTGTCTCCACCTCCCAAGCGTGGGGATTACAAGCGTGCGCCACCATGCCTGGCTCCTAGCCCTATTTTTTATTCTTTATTTTGAAACAGGGTCTCACTGAATTGCAAAGGGCCTCACTAAATAGTAGCTGGGGCTCTGCGTGAATCATGATCCTCCTGTCTCAGCCTCCGAAATGCAGGGATTACAAGCATGCGTCACCATGCCCGGCTATGTCTTTTTAGTTTTGAAACAGGTCTCACTAAGTCGTGAAGGGCCTCACTAAGTAGCTGAGGCTGTCCATGAACCACAACCCTTTAGTCTTAGTTTCCCTAATGCTGGGATTATAAGTGTCTGCCACCATACCAGGCCAGTGTTGTATCTTAAAGGGCATCACCAGGCTACTTTCCACTTCTGGAAATAGATTGTTGCAGATCCTTTCTCTGGGATGTAACCTTATCATCACCCTTCTCTTAAACTGTATCCCACCTCCTTAAATCAACCTCTTCTATCCTCTTCTCAACATAAAAAGCCATCACCAGCTGGTGCAGTGGTATGTGTCTGTAATCCTAGATACTTGGGAGACTGTGGCTGGAGGATTGCAAGGTCAAGGCCAGCCTGGGCAATTTAGCAAGACCTTGTCTCAAAATAAAATGAAAAATGTTAGGAAGCTGGGTGTGGTGAGTCATGCTTGTAATCCAACTATTTGGGAAGCTAAGTTTCAGGAGGATGGAGAGTTTGAGGCCATGTGGGCAATTGAGTGGAATCCTATGTCTTAAAAAGGACTAGGTGTGTAGCTTAGTGGTAGAGTACCACCTCTGTGTTCATTCTTTCTCATGTATGTGTGGGTGGGTGGGTGGGGGGTTAGAGATGTAGTTAAGAGTTCTGGCTATCATACACAAGGCCCTGAGTTCATTTGCTGGTACTACAAGAAAAGAAAAGTTATTATCATACTCAAAGTCATCTAGATTTTCTCTTATGTTGTCTTTTGGGGAGTTTTACAATTTACATTTAGATCTGTTAGTCATTTTGAAGTTTCTCTTGTAAAGTATTTAAGGTCTATGTCTAGATTCTTTTTTCTTCTTCTTTTTCTTGGCATGTGATATCTATTGGTTCTAGCATGATTTGTTGAAGAGACTGTCTTTGTTCATTGTATTGCCTTTGCTCCTATGTCAGTTAGCTATATTTGTGTGGCTCTGTTTTTGGACATTTTGATCTGATCTATTTGCCTATCTTTTGCCACTTTGTCTTAATTACTGTAGCTTTGTTGTTGTTGTTGATGTTTGTAGTACTGAGGGTGGAAACCAGGGGCTTTCTACCTCTGAGCTATACTCCCAGAAACAAGGTTTCACTAAGTTGCTGAGAGCCTCACTAAATAGCTGAAGCTGGCTTTGAACCTGTGTGATCCTTCTGTCTTCAGCCTCCCAAGTACTGGGATTACAAGTGTATGTCACCACGCCCAGCCAACTTGCTGGTATTTTGATTGAGTTTATGTTGAATTTATAGATTAAATTTGTAAGAACTGACATCTTAATGATAATGTCAAGTCTCCCCATCCATTTGCATGAAATATCTTTCTACTTATTTAGTAGTTTGATTTTATTCATCAGAGGCTTGTTCTTTTCTTCATGTAGATCTTGTAGTCTTGTTAGACTTATACCTAAGTATTTCATTTTTGAGGATGCTAATGTAAATGGTATTGTATGTGTATAAAAGCATATACAATATATTGTTGCTATTATTATTTTTTATTATTATTAAAAAAATTGTTTTTGGTACTGGAGATGGAATCCATGGTCTTTCTACCCCCAAGCTACACTCCCAGACCTATTTTATATTTTATTTGGAAACAGGGTCTCACTAAGTTGCTGAGAGCCTCACTCAGTAGCTGAGGCTGGCTTTGAACCTGTGCAATCCTCCTGTCTTAGTCTCCCAAATGCTGGGATTACAAGCGAGCGCCACCATGCCTGGTTGCTATTATTGTTTTTTAATAAACTTTTTTTTTTTTTTTTTCGGGTCTGGGGATGGAACCAAGGGGCATTCGACCTCTGAGCTACACCTCCTGTCCTATTTTTTTTTTATTCTTTATTTTGAAACCAGGTCTCACCGAGTTGCAAAGGGCCTCACTAAGTAGCTGAGGCTGTCCGCGGACTGCGATCCTCCGGTTTCAGCCTCCCAAATGCTGGGATTACAAGTGTGCGCCACCGCGCCCGGCTTTTTAATAAATTTTTAATTGTTAGATCACTTAAGTAAAAATATTTTTATTTGCAAGTGTGGTGCCCTATAATTCCAGTACTTGGAAGGTGGAGACTGCAGGATCACAGGTTCGAGGATAACCTCAGCGTCATAGGGAGACTGTCAGCATATTAGCAAGACCCTGTTTCAGAACAAAAAATAAGCCAGGTGTGGTGGCGCACGCTTGTAATCCCAACACTTGGAGGATGAGACAGGAGGATTGCACAGGTTCGAAGCCAGCCTCAGCTACTTAGTGAGGCTTTCAGCAACTTAGTGAGACCTTGTTTCCAAATAAAATATAAAATAAGTCTGGGGGTGTAGTCCAGAGGTAGAAAGCCTCTGGGTTCCACCCCCAGTACCACCAAAAAAACAAAAAACAAAAACAAAAAAACCCTAAAAATAAAAAGGGCTAGGGATATAACTCAGAGGTAGTGTGTTCCTGGGTTCTATCCTCAGGACCTCTAAAAATAAAATAGTGCATATATACTATATTTTGTTATGTTTTATTAATTTTATGTTGTATTTTGTTCTTTGCTTTTGTGGTTCTGGGATTACAGGCATGCTCCATTAAACCCAGATCTGTAAACAGATTTCTAAAAACTTTTTACTAGCAACAGCTCTGTTAGTTGATACTTATTTTTTTGCTGGTTTGGGGATGGAACCCAGGGGCATTTGACCTCTGAGCTACACCCTCTGCCCTATTTTTTTTATTCTTTCTTTCTTTCTTTTTTTGGTGGTACTGGGGATGGAACCCAGGGGCCTTGTACCTCCGGGCTACACTCCCAGACCTATTTTATATTTTATTTGGAAACAGGGTCTCTTAGGCCAGCTGAGGCTGGCTTCAAACCTGCGCGATTCTCCTGTCTCAGCCTCCCAAGCGCGGGGATTATAAGCGTGTGCCACCACGCCCGGCTTATTCTTTATTTTTGAAACAGGGTCTCACTAAGTTGCAGAGGGCCTCACTCACTAAGTAGCTGAGGCTGTCCGTGAACCCCGATCCTCCTGTCTCAGCCTCCCAAATGCTGGGATTACAAGTGTGCGCCACCATGCCTGGTTTGTTAGTTAGTACTTTTTATTTTATATCATAATGCTGGTAGAACCCAGATCCCCATGCATAGTAGAGAAGCTTTTTTTTTTTTTTTTTTTTTGGTTGTATTGGGGATAGAACCAAGTGGCATTCTACCTCTGAGCTAAACCCCCAGCTCTACTTTTATTCTTTATTTTGAAATAGAGTCTTATTAAGTTGCAGTATGCTTCACTAAGCAACCAAGGCTGGCTGTGAACCTGCAATCCTCTTGTCTCAATCTCCAAAGTACTTGGGATTACAAGTGATGCCACCATGCCCAGCTAGTAGGCAAGCTTTCTATGTTCCAGCCCCTCTCTCTTCTGTTTTTGTGTTCTAAAAACGTGTTTATTTTGACCTCCCCCTTTTTTGGTGGTATTGGGGATAGAACCCAGAGGCATTCTACCTCTAAGCTACACTCACCAGCCCTTTTTTATTTTTATTTGGAAAGAGACTCTAACTAGGTTAATGGGAATCTCGCTACTTACCAAGACTGTCCTCCAACCTGTGATCCTCCATCTCTGCCTCCCAAATACTGGGATTACAGGCATGTGCTACCACTCCAAGCTTGTCCTCATTTTTTAATAATAATTTTTCTGGCTGTAGCTATTATTTGTAGTTATTGTTGAGTTCATAAAACCTTTCTATTGTCTTCTGGCTTTCATTTATATTGAGAGGACTTAGCTGAACAGGTGCTGCTTGACATTTTATTTTTTTTTAATACTGGGGATTGAACCCCAGGGGTATTCTTCTCTCACACTATACCCCCAGCCCTGTTTTTTATTCTTTATTTTGAAACAGGGTCCCACTGGAAGTTATGGAAGGTGGTGATTTCGTTAGATGCACCCCCTCATGTTACCGCCGGGTAACATGAGGCTGTAACTATCTTCTGTATTTCTGTCTTTTTAATAAACTCCTTTAAATCTTCAAAAAAAAAAAAAGTTATGAAAGGCCTCACAAAGTAGCATAGTCTGGCCACAAATTTGTGATCCTCCTGTCTCAGCCTCTCTACAAACATGTGCTAACGTTCCCTGCTCTGCTGCTTGACTTAAAGATGGTGTTATACCCTGATACACCCATTGCAAGCCAGAGATATTCTTTTTTTTTTTTTTTTTTTTTAATACTGGGGATGGAACCCAGGGGGCATTCTACCTCTGAGCTACACCATTAGCCCTATTTTGAAACAGGGTCTCACTGAGTTGCAAAGGGCCTCACTAAGTAGCTGAGACTGGCTTTGAACCTGCACGAGCCTCCTGTCTCAGCCTCCCAAATGCTGTTATTACAAGCCTGCACCACCATGCCTGGCTCAAGCCAGAGATATTCTAAGTCAAAAACAATTTCATATTCCTAACCTATTGAAGACTCATAGCTTAGCAACACAGCACATTGTAGGTTATGAGTTGTTTACTCTCAACAATCAAATGACTGACTTGAGCCAGGCGTGGTGGTGCACGCTTATAATCCCCGCGCTGGGGAGGCTGAGACAGGAGGATCACACAGGCTCGAAGCCAGCCTCAGCTACTTAGTGAGGCTCTCAGCAACTTAGTGAGACCCTGTTTCCAATAAAATATAAAATAGGTCTGTGAGTATAGCCCAGAGGTAGAAAGCCTCTGGGCTCCATTCCCAGTGCCACCAAAAACAAACAAACAAACAAACCGAATGACTGACTTGAGCTATAGTTTGCCAGAGCTGCATAGCATCTGGAGAGAGTATTGTACAGCATATTGTTAGCTTGTGAAAAGGTCAGAATTCTGAGTACAGTTTCTACTGAATGCTTTGTGCTTTTGTAAGGTCAAGTTTAAGCATTTTAATTTTAATTTTATTTTTTGGTGGTACTAGGGGTGGAACCCAGAGGCTTTCTACCTCCGGGCTATACTCCCAGACCTATTTTATATTTTATTTGGAAACAGGGTCTCACTAAGTTGCTGAAAGCCTCACTAAGTAGCTGAGGCTGGCTTCGAACCTGTGTGATCCTCCTGTCTCAGCCTCCCAAGTGAGGGGATTACAAGCGTGCGCCACCACACCCGGCAAGTTTAAGCATTTTAAATTGGGGGCTATCTGTATTCTTGTTATTGCTCCTTTGAAGGTATGAAGTCTTTTCTGTGGCTTCTCTCTTACCCTAGCTTTGAGGTATACTTAATATATACTAAACTGTACATATTTGAAATGTATAATTTGATGGGTTTTGACATATATGTAGACTTTCATGGAAATATCATCACAATTAAGATGATGAACATAGCCAGGTGCAGTGGTATGCACCTGTAGTCCTGGCACTAAGGGCCAAGAAGGGAGGATTGCTTGAGACCAGTTGGGAACCATAGAGAAGTCCTGTCTAAACAATTTGTGATCTGCTTTCTGTCATTATAAGTCAGTTTGAATTTTCTATAAGTGGATTATGCTGTATGTAGTTTTTATTATTATTATTTTTTGGCTTTATAAATAAAAAGGATCTGGGAGCCAAGTGTGGTAGTCCTCGACTGTGATCCCAATATTTGGGAGGCAAAAATAGGAGGGTTACAGGTTCAAGGCCCGTCTCAGCAACTTAACAAGACCTTAGCAACTAAATGAGACCCTGTTTCAAATGAAAAACATAAAAAGGGTTGGTGATGTAGCTCGGAGGTAGAATGCCTCTGGGCTTAATCCCCAATGCCACACACAAAAAAGTTGGGGAATGCAGCTCAGCAGTAGAGCATTTACCTAGCATGTGCATGCCCTGTGTTCAATCCCTAGTACCACTAAAATAATAATTTTTCTTTCCTTTCTGAATAATAGTCCATTCTGTGTATACAGCACATTTTGTATATCCATTCATCTGTCAGTAGGCACTTAGGCTGCTGCTTCCTTTTGGTTGTGATGAGTCCATGTTATAAACATGGGTACATTCCGTTTAATGGTGCATGCCTCTAATCCTTGAAGTGGTGACTGAGACAGGAAGATCACAGGTTTGAGGACAGCCTCAGCAGTTTAGCAAGACTCTGTTTCAAAACAAAAAATAAAAAAGAGGGGAGGAGGCTGGGAGTGCAGCTCAGAAGTAGAATGCCTCTGGGTTCAATTCTCAGGACCACAAGAAAAATCAAATAAATAATCCATGGTAATGAATATCTCATCAAGACCCTATTTTCAGTATTTTTGGGCATATACCCAACTGGAATTTCTAGATTGTATAGTAATCCTATTAGTTTTTTGGGAAACTACTATACTTCTCTAGTGGTTACATCATTTTATGTTTCTACTAGTTGTACACAAGATTCTGGGTTTTCTAAATTTTCACTTATGCTTGTTATTTTCTCTTTTTCTCTTTTAAGAGTAGCCATCCTCATAGAGCGGTCAGCTATATTGGGCATCTTTTCACTTGCTTGTTGGTCATTTGTAAATTTTCTTTGGAAAAGGTTTTATTCTTTACTCATTTTAAAATCAGCCTATTTATTTATGTTTCTTATTGAGGCTGTAGTTTTCTTCATATATTCTGGATTTTAACCCCTTGTCAAATTTATTATTTGCAACTATTTATTTTGCCTTCTCTGTTGCTTATGTCATTTATTTATTTATTTATTTATGGTACTGGGGGTGGAACCCAGAGGCTTTCTACCTCCGGGCTGTACTCCCAGACTTTTTTTATATTTTATTTGGAAACAGGGTCTCACTAAGTTGCTGGAAGCCTCACTAAGTAGCTGAGGCTGGCTTCGAACCCGTGCGATCCTCCTGTCTCAGCCTCCCAAGTGCAGGGATTACAAGCGTGCGCCACCACGCCCGGCTTATGTCCTTTTATGTATAGAAAATTTTAAGTTTGGTGAAGTCTTTTTCCTTTTTTTCCTCTTGTTATCTGTGCTTTTGGTGTCATATTCAAGAAATTGTACCAAATCCAATGTCCTGAAGCTTTTATGTTTTCTTCTAAGACTTTTATTGTTACCAGTTGGCTGAGAGTTCTTTTGCTCTATTTGGATAAAAACCACAAATAGGAAAAGTGCAGCTCCCTTAGTATTAGCAGCTCTGAGCTTTGAATGCCAGCAGCTTTCAGCTCTTAGTGTTAGTGGCCCTCCTTATTGTTCTCCTGGCAGCCAGAGCCAAGCAGCTACTGGCAACTTTCTGGAACTCTTCCAGCAGCTAGAGCTAGCAGCTCCCCACTGTTCTCCTTCTACTAGCTGCCCTTAATATTATCAGCCCCTGCTGCTAGCCACTTTGAATGCCAACATCCTCAGTATTACCAGCTCAGCCTGCTTTACTTGAGCTAGAAATCATGAATAGGCAAAATACAACCATCTCAAAGAGGCTGTATCAGTACTTATGTTGCAGCATTAGTTGCACATGTACTGTTCCAATAAGGTAAGGAAGCTTGCTTACTTAGATAGAAAGGTGGACATGCTGTATGTTCTGCCATCTGCCAAACCAGGGACTTTCTGCTTAGTCATCAGTAGAAACAGGGGGCTCCTTGAAGACCAGATGGGGCAGCTGAAGTGGCTCTAGAGTAGGAGTACAGTCATCCAGTGGGATACAGTCATCTCGGGGAACCTACCAGTGAAGCTTGCTGCAGCTAAAACAAAATGTCTCTGAATGGCCATGGCCAAGGCATGTGTAATGTAGCCATGGACTGGTGTTTTGAGACAGCTGTAGCTGTCAAAGATGGAAGAATAAAAAGTACCTTTTGAGTTGGGCATGGTGGCACATGCTTGTAATTCCAGTAGTTGGGAGGCTGAGACAGGCAAGGACAGCCTCAGCAAATCGTGAGATTCTCATTAACCTAGCAAGACCCTGTTTCAAAAATAAAATAGGAAGAATGCCCCTGGGCTCAATCCACAAAAAGTCCCCCCTCCCCTGCAGAGGTACCTCTTGGGGGGGGGTCTTAGACCCTTTTTGTCTCATATGGTGTTAATTCTTACATTTAGGTCTTTGATCCATTTTGAGTTATGGTATTTTTGTATATGGTAATTTTTGGATATGGCATAAAGGATTCCAACTTCATTCTTTAGTGTTTAAATACCCATTTTTCCCAGCACTATTCCCTGCCACGTTTTTCTTGGGTTTTTGTTTTTGTTTTTGTGGTAATGGGATTGAATCCAGGGCATTCTACCTCTGATGTATACACCCAGCCCTATTCTAATTTTGTTTTCAAACAGGATCTCACTATGTTGATGAGAGTCTCATTACTTGCTGAGGTTGTCCTCAAACCTGTGATCCTCCTTTTTCAGCCTTCCAAGTACTGGGATCACAGGTGTGTACCACCATACCCAGCTTGGGTTTCTATCTTTTTTTGTGTGGGTCTGGAGATGGAACCCAGGGACATTTGACCTCTGAGCTACAACCCCTGACCAATTTTGTATTTTTATTTTGAAACAGGGAGGGTCTTACTAAGTTGCAGAGGGCCTAAGTAGCTGAGGCTGTCCACAAACCACATTCTCCAGTTTCAGATTCCTAAATGCTGGGATTACAAGTGTGGCCACCATGCCCAGCTCCAGTTGCTATCTTTTTGTGTGTGTGTGTGGTACTGGGGATGGAACCCAGAAGCATTCTACCTCTGAGGTACAAAACCCCAGTCCTATTTATTTTATCCTTTATTTTGAAACAGGGTCTCACTGAGTTGCAAAGGGCCTCACTAAGTAGTAGCTGAGGCTGTCTGTGAACCCGGATCCTCCTGTCTCCGCCTCCCAAATGCTGGGATTACAAGCGTGCGCCACCACACCCGGCTCCAGTTGCTATCTTTTTGAACATAGACAGCAAGTTTATGAATAGTTGATATTTAGATGATTTTGTTTTGTTTTCCATTTAGCTGTTTTTATTTAGCTTGTCTTTTATTGTTGAAATGCCAGTGGTTATTTGATTGAATACTAAAGGTAATGAATTAGGAAAATCATGTGGTCAAAATACGATGTTATCTAGCCTGGTGTGGTGGTACAGTTTGAGGACAGCCTCAGCTACTACTTAGTGAGGCCCTTTGCAACTCAGTGAGACCCTGTTTCAAATAAAGAATAAAAAGGGGGGCTGGAGATGTCTCTCAGAGAGATAATGTCCCTGGGTTCCATCCCCAGTACCAAAAAAAAGATACTATCTTTTAGAGATTTTTGTTTGCTTTATCTAGGGTCACTACTACTCAAGGATCATCTTTTATTGGTCCATCATAATTATGCATAATAGTGGAATGTGTTATTACATATTTGTACATGCATATAGCGTAACTCGGATCATTATTTTCCAATGTCAGGGCTTTAGAATTTTCTTTTGTTGTTGTTTGTGGTACAGGGAATTGAACCCAGGGACATTTTACCTTCACGCTATACCCTCAGCTTCTTTGACTCGTTAATTGCAGAGGCATTCTATCTTCCAGTTACGTCCTCAGCCCAGTTTGACTTTTTTACCCTTTGGTACTGTGGATTAAATCCGGAGGAGTCTACCTACCTCCCAGCCCTAGTTTTAGTTTGAAACAGGGTTTCACTATATTGATGAGGCCATGAACCTGTAATCCTCCTGTGTCAGCCTCCCAAGTACTGGGATTACAAGTGTGCCCCACTATATCTAGCTCTGAAACAGAATCTTTCTAAGTTGGCTGAGAGTCTTATTAAATTGATAAGGCTGGCCTTGAACCTGCAATCCTTCTGTTTTAGCCTCTAAAGTACTGGGATTATAGGCATGTGCCACCACACCCAGCTATTTTTTTTTTTAAATGTTGAAACAGTTTATAGTTTGGCTGGTGGTGCATACCTGTAGTCCCAGTACTTGGGAGGCTGTGAAAGGAAGATTGCAGGTTCGAGGACCACCTCAAAAGTTTAGCAAAACCCTCAGCAACATAGTGAGGCTCTCCTTCCTCTCCTCTCCTCTCCTCTCCTCTCCTCTCCTCTCCTCTCCTCTCCTCTCCTCTCCTCTCCTCTCCTCTCCTCCTCCTCCTCCTCCTCCTCCTCCTCCTCCTCCTCCTCCTCCTCTTCCTCCTCCTCTTTCTATTTCTTCTTCTGATGGAACTCCTACCTCCACACCACACCCTCAGCTCTATTTTTTTTTTTTTTTGGTGGTACTGGGGTTCCTGGAAACCCTTCTACTTCTGGGCTACACTCCTAGACCTATTTTATATTTTTATTTGGAAACAGGGTCTCTTAAGCCAGCAAGGCTGGCTTCAAACCAGCGCTATCCTCCTGTCTCCGCCTCCCAAGCCCAGGGATTACAAGTATGCGCACCACGCTCCGGCCCCCAGCTCTATTTTTTATTCTTTAATTTGAAATAGGTTCTCACTGAGTTGCAAAGGGCCTAAGTAGCTGAGGCTGCCTGTGAACTCGAATCCTCCTGTCTCAGCTTTCCAAGTACTGAGATTATAGGCCTGTGCCACCACACCTGGCTTCAAATATTTTAAAAAAGAGCTGGGGTGTAGCTCAAGGGTGGAATTCCCCCATGTCCCTGGGTTCAATTCTCAGTAACACACACAAGAAAAATAAAAGAAAGAAAAGGAAAAAGGAAGGAAAGAAAGAGAAGGAAGGGAAAGGAGAGGAGGGAAGAGAAATGGTCTTGTTGAAGTAGTACATAGGCCTAGACCTTTTTTAGCTTTAGCTTCTTAAATACTGGGGTTACAGGCATGTGCTGCATTCAGCAAAGGGCTTCAGATTTTCTAAAATTCAATTGTTTACCATGTATGGACTGCTTTTCTTTCTGTTCACCTTTATTATAAGGATATTGTTTTTGAGGTTTCAAGCTCAAGGCAAGAAGAGTAGTTTACCATAGTTCTTAGTCTTAGTGGGTCTTGAATTCTAACTTTGGCCCTGAGGCTTAGCAAACTCAGCCTCTAAGATTTCTCTGCTAGATCAGCAAATGGCCCTGGAGAGAAAGTGACCAAGAGTACAAGGCTTCCTCTTCCTGGGATCCCATTTTCTTCCTCATCTTGACTTCCTTATCTTGTTGCTCTTTAATATATGTATATATTTTGGTGGTACTGGGGTTCCTGGAAGCCCTTCTACCTCCGGGCTACACTCCCAGACCTATATTTACATTTTTATTTGGAAACAGGGTCTCCTAAGCCAGCGTGCGCGGCTGGCTTCGAACCTGCGCGATCCTCCTGTCTGCCTCCCAAGCGCGGGGATTACAAGCGTGCGCCACCACGCCTGGCTGCTCTTTAATATTTTGAAGAAAAAACCCTTCCCCCTCTAGCTTTTTTATTTTGAGAGGAGTCAGGTAAGAGGGAGAATATTTTTGAATTACATCCTCCACCTTTACCTGAAATAAAGTTCATACTTGTTTTGTTTTGTTTTTGGTACTAGAGATTGAATTTAGGGCATTCTACCTCAGAGCTATACCCCAGCCCTATTTTATTTTTTATTCTGAAACAGGGTCTTCCTTAGTTAATGAGTCTCCCTACTTAATGAGGCTCTCCTCGAACCTGCAACCTTCCTGTTTTAGCTTCCCAAGTATTGGGATTACAGGTATGCACCACCACACCTGGCTTTCATACTTGTTTTAACAGATGAAGATCTAGAAGGAGTAACAATGTAATACCACATAATCAGTAGCAAAATCAGATTTAGACTCCAAGTATTGGTGTTTCTTTAGTATTGTCACTTATGAGTGATTTTAACTAAATATGCAGCAATCATTTCCCTCCCTCCCTTCCTGTATTGATCCCTGGGGGCATTCTACCTCTGAGCGATACCCCCAATTCTTCTTATTTTGAAACAGGGTTATGCTAAGTTTCTGAGGGTCTTATTAAGTTGCTGAGGGTGACCTCAAACCTTTGATCCTCCAGCCTTAGCCTTCTAAGTTGTTGGAATTACAGACATGTGCCACCATGTCTTGTAATGTAACTTCAAATTTTATCCTTTATCCATAAATCTCCATCTATATGACATTAGTAAGGGTAGTTTTTCATTACTGCACCTTATATGGTGATCTCCATGACGTAACAGCTTAATACGTTGCTTTTTGAAGCATTTTATTAATTGTATGAATATTTAGAGAACCTCAGCTATATGCAAGATACCATGTGGCTCACATTGAAGGTAAATAAAACCAAGTTTCTCCTGGCATGTGCAAGGCCTTGGGTTTGATCCCCAGAACCACCAAATGAACATCAAAGAGTAAAACAAAGCTGGGCGTGGTGGTGCATGCTTGTAATCCCAGCATTCAGGAGGCTGAGACCAGAGGATCATGGTTCGCAGACAGCCTCAGCTACTTAGGCCCTTCGCAACTCAGTGAGACCATTTCAAAAATAAAAAGACAGCCAGGCGTGGTGGTGCATGCTTGTAATCCCCGCTCTTGGGAGGCTGAGACAGGAGGATCGCACAGGTTCTAAGCCAGCCTCAGCTATACTTAGTGAGGCTCTCAGCAACTTAGTGAGACCCTGTTTCCAAATAATATAAAATAGGTCTGAGAGTATAGCCCGAAGGTAGAAAGCCTCTGGGTTCTACCCCCAGTACCACAAAAAATAAAAAAAAAAAAAATAAATAAAAATAAAAAGACTAGCTGGGTGTGGTGGCCCAAGCTTGTAATCCCAGCATTTGGGAGGCTGAGACAGGAGGATCTCAATTCCAGAACAGCCTCAGCTACTACTTAGTGAGGCCCTTTGCAACTTAGTGAAACCCTGTTTCAAAATAAAGAATAAAAGGTAAGGTTTGGGGTATAGCTCAGAGGTAGAATGCCCCTGACTTCCATCCCCAGTACCAATAAAATAAAATGCAAAAATAAAAAGACTAAAATATAGGGCCGGGGGGGTGTAGCTCGGAGGTAGAATGCCCCTGTGTTCCATCCAATACCACACACACACACACACACACACACACACACACACACACACAAAAGGAATAAAACAGACCAAGCCTCAACATTTCTGATACATATATTTTATTTGGGAAGATACCTGGGATAGAAAAGCCAACTGATTTTCCTCTCCTCATGTCATAACAAATGAACACAGAAGACTTATGTGGCCTTAAAAGATACGGGGGTGGGGGTGGGGGGGTGGCGCACGCTTGTAATCCCTGCGCTTGGGAGGTGGAGACAGGAGGATCGTGCAGGTTCGAAGCCAGCCGCGCTGGCGTAAGAGACCCTGTTTCAAAAAATATATAAAATAGGTCTGGGAGTAGAGCCCGGAGATAGAAGGGCTTCCAGGAACCCCAGTACCACAAAAAAAAACCCAAAAAACAAAAAACCAACAACAACAACAACAAAAAAAAAGATACGGGGATTCTCCCCAGTAGCAAATAAGCAGTTTTGCAGCAGGAACACAAGCTCCTCTAATCCATTTCTCTGCTTTGCTTTTTTTTTTTTTTTTTTTTTTTTTTTTTTAAGCACTGGGGATGGAACCCAGGGGCATTTGACCTGAAAACTATACCCCCTGCCCTATTTCTTATTCTTTATTTTTGAAACAGGGTCTCACTAAGGTGCAGAGGGCCTCACTAAGTAGCTGAGGTTGTCCACGAGCTGCAATCCTCCGGTTTCAGCCTCCTGAATGCTGGGATTACAAGGGTGTGCCACCACGCCCGGCTTCTGGCCTTTTTTTTAATTTTTTATTTTAAAACAGGGTCTCAGCCGGGTGTGGTGGCTCATGCTTGTAATCCCCGTGCTTGGGAGCAGAGACAGGAGGATCATGCAGGTTCGAAGCCAGCTGCGCGCGCTGGCTTAGGAGACCCTGTTTCCAAATAAAAAAAAATGTAAAAATAGGTCTGGGAGTGTAGCCTGGAGGTAGAAGGGCTTCCAGGAACCCCAGTACCACCAAAAAAAAAAAAAAAAAAGACAAACAAAAAAAACCAACAAAACACAGGGTCTCACTGAGTTACAAAGGGCCTCTCTAAGTAGCTGAAGATGTTCTTGAACCATGTTCCTCCTGTCTCAGCCTCCCAAATGCTGGGATTACAATCATGGGCCACCATGCCCACCTTCCAATTAATTTCTGACACAGTCTACCTGGAGATAGAGTCAGATCCCATAAGATTCAGTCCCCAAATGCTCAGTCCCTAAGACTGTCTCTGTCCCTACTTTATTTATTTATTTATATTTTTATTTTTTGCGGTACTGGGGATGGAACCCATGGGCATTCTATCTTCGAGCTATATTCCCAACCCTACTTTTTTATTCGTTATTTTTGAAACAGGGTTGCACTGAGTTGCAGAGGGACTCACTAAGTAGCTGAGGTTGTCCACGAACCATGATCCTCTAGTCTCAGCCGCCAAAATGCTTACAAGCGTGTGCCACCATGCTTGGCTACCAGCCCCCACTTTAGATGTCAGTTGCAAGCCCCAGGTTGTTCTACCTGTGCTTCAGCCCGTCATGTATAAATCAGTGTTCCCATAACCCTCTTTTCAGGTTTGATGAATTTACCCTAGTGGCTCACATCTCAGGGGAAATATTTATAGATTTGTTATAAAGCATATTACAAAGCATAGAGGTAAAGAGATGCATGGGGTGAGGTATGGGGGGAAAAGCATGGAGCTTCTTTGCCCTCTCTGAGTATATTACCCCACAAGAAAGTCTGGGTTCAGCTATCCAGAATCTCTTTGAACCCTCTGTCTATTCTTTCTCATCTCCTCTCTTCTCTTCCTTTCTTTTCTTTCTTTATTAGAGATTGAAACAGACATTCTACCTCCAGGCTATACTCCCAGACCCTTTCTTTCTTCCTTTCTTCCTTTCTTTCTTTCTTTCTTTCTTTCTTTCTTTCTTTCTTTCTTTCTTTCTTTCTTTCTTGGCTACTGAATATTGAATTCAGGGGCACTCTTCTTCTGAGCCAAAATCCCCAGCCCTATTTTTTATTTTTGGTTTTTTTTTTTTTTTTTGGTGGTACTGGGGTTCCTGGAAGCCCCTCCTCCTCCGGGCTACACTCCCAGACCTATTTTATATTTTTGAAACAGGGTCTCTTACGCCAGCACCGCTGGCTTCGAACCTGCGCGATCCTCCTGTCTCCGCCTCCCAAGCGCGGGATTACAAGCGTGCGCCACCACGCCCGGCTTATTTTTGGTTTTAAAATAGGATCTCCCTAAGTTGTTGAAGCTGACCTCAAACTACAATCCTTCTATCTCAGCCTCCTAAGAACTGGGATTATAGGTGTGTGCCACTACTCCTGGCCCTTTTTATTTTTATTTTGAAATAGTCTCACTGGATTACTGAAGCTGGTCTTGAACCTGTGGTCCTTCTGTCTCAGCCTCACAAGTACTGAGATATATAGTACCTGGCTCTGAACTCTATTTTTGGTTTGGATTTTGGGGTTTTTTGTTGTTCAAGTTTCTTTTTGTTTTTGTTTTTTTGCAGTACCAGGGATGGAACCCAGGGGCATTCTACCTCTGAGCTACACCCCAGTTTTGAAATAGTGAAATGGGTGGTTTCTTGAGAAGAAACCCAGCATTTCCTTAAGATGAAAGGGAGTTTCTTGAGAAGAAACTTGGTGTTTCCTTACCGGGTTCTTGTCTACGGTGAGCGAAGAATGACACCCGCAGACCGCAGGAAGGGGAGTAAAAGGTTTATTGGAAGCAACAGGGAATAGGGAAAAGTGGCCGAACACCCCTATGGGTCTGTCGGAACTCTGAAGTCTAGCAGCTGCCTTCAGGACAATACTTGAGGGTAGCCCAAGCCAAATGCCTTCAGTTGCAAGCTGCTTTCTCTCAAAGTCTACACGATCTGCCAGAAAGGAATAGGGAAAGTGGCAGAAAACCTCTAAGGGTTATCGGGGCTCTGGTGTCCAGTAGCTGCCTTCAGGTCACTACCCGAGTGTAGCCTGGGCAAAGTGCCTTAAGTTGCAAACTGCTTTCTCCCAAAGTCCATGCGATCTGCCAGGAAAGAAGTGCAGGTCACCCCTAGGGGCCCTGATGTCCAACAGAGGCCTTCAGGTCACTACCTGAGTGTATCCCGGGCCAAGTGCCTTCAATTGCACCCCACCTTCTCTCAAAACTAACGCGACCTGCAAGAGAGAGAGAAGCTCCCCAACGGGGAGGGGTTCCCAGAGTGAGTAACCGTCTTGGTGACTGCTCTAGGGGTTTATATATGTCTGCATGTCCTCTCTTGCTTGGAGTTTGGGATTCTGGGAAGCAGCTCTCAGAATTTGCAAAGGGTATTTGCATGTCCTTTGAGGGGTCTCCTTTCAGCAGGAGTGTCAATTGCATGTCCTTTGAAGGGTCTCCTTTCAGTAGGAGTGTCAGACTTGCTCCAGTGATGTCTCCTGGGTTTGTTGATTAGTAAACAGATGGTTTTGTGAAGCTTTGGTTGGTCTCATCTCTGAACCTTGGAATAGCTGATCTCTTTTAGGAGCCTTTGAAGTTAATTAGTATTCCTCGCCCCTCAGGAAATTAACTTTTTTCTACCGAGGCCGCCTCCCTATCTGCCTATTTCCTTCTACCTCCTCAATTAGGGTCTCACCGAGTTGCGAAGGGCCTTGCTAAGTAGCTGAGGCTGTCCGTGAACCACACTTCTCCTGTTTCCGCCTCCCGAATGCTGGAATTAAAGTGTGTGCTACCATGCCTAGCTTGTTTTTGTTTTTGAAGACAGGGTATTGTTATTTTGTCCAGGCTGGTCTTGAACTTCTGGGCTCAAATGATCCTCCTGAATAGCTGATACTACACAAACTCAATACCACACTTGGCTCCTGTTTTTGATTTTATGAGACTTTATTATACATCCAACTCAGATTAGGTGGGAAAACCTAGCAAGACCTGTGTATTCAGATTCTTCTTGGCCTTGCTAGGCATGGTGGCATATTCCTATAATCCCAATTCTTGGGTCTGAAACAAGAGGAGCACAGATTGGAGGCCAGTGAGACCGTTTCAAAATAAAAAGGACTGGGGATGTAGCTCAGAGGTAGAACATCCCCTAGTTTCAGTCTCTAGTAATATATACAAGCACACAATTCTTCTTGGCTTCTGTGCATCTTTCCTTCCTATGGGTATAGAACTAGACCCATTCAGAAATGTAGGCTCATAATCCACCCCCACCCTGCTTGGGAAGGAAGTTCTGAACTAGGAAATGTGGGAAAAAACAAGAAATATATTTTATAATATTATAATAGGCAACCACAAATATGTAAAGTACTAGTAAATGCTTAAAAAATCACAAGAGAATGTAGAGAATGTAGACTGAGGATTGTTCTTTAACGTGATAGATCTTTAAGCCGAGCGCGGGTGGTACACGTTTGTAATCTCAGTAATTGGGAGGCTGAGACAGGAGGATCGCGGTTCACAGACAGCCTCGGCTACTTAGTGAGGCCCTCTGCAACTCAGTGAGAACCTGTTTCAAAATATAGATTAAAAAAATAAGGCTGGGGGTATAGTTTGGAGATCGAATGCCCCCGAGTTCCATCTCCAGTACTGCATAATAAATAAATAAATAAATAAATAAATAAACAAATAGAATAAAAGATTGGGCTGGGCTGGGCATGATGGTACATGTTTATAATCTCAGCATTTGGGAGGATGAGACGGGGATCACGGTTTGTTGATGGCCTCAGCTACTACTTAGGTCCTTTGCAACTCAGTGAGAACCTGTTTCAAAATAAAGAATAAAAGAGCTAGGGGTGTAGCTCAGAGGTAGAAAGCCCCTGGGTTCCATCCCAAGTACTGGGGGGAAAAAAAATGGGGCTGGGTGTGTAACTTGGAGGTAGAATGCCCCTGGGTTCAATCCCTGATCAATCAATTCTTCCCTTCCTCCCTTCCTCCCCCTCCCCCCCCATACACACAGATCTTTAAAGAAATGAGTTGACCTTGAGCTAGCTGGGCATGGTAGTGCTCACTTGCAATCCTAGTACTTGGGAGGCTGAGACAGAAGGATGGCAGGGTTGCGGCCAGCCCCAGCAATTTGTAAGGCCCTCTGTAACCTAGTAAAACCCTATTCAAAATAAAAAGAATAAGCTGGGCGTGGTGGCACATGCTTGTAATTCCAGCATTTGGGAGATTAAGACAGGAGGATTGCTGTTCCCGAACAGCCTCAGGTACTACTTAGTGATGCCCTTTGCATCTCAATGAGACCGTTTCAAAATAAAGAGAAAAAAAAAATAGGGCTGGGGGTGTAGCTCAGAAGTAGAATGCCCCTTGGTTCTATCTCAGCCTCAGGTACTACTTAGTGATGCCCTTTGCATCTCAATGAGACCCTTTCAAAATAAAGAAAAAAAAATAGGGCTGGGGGTGTAGCTCAGAAGTAGAATGCCCCTTGGTTCTGTCTCCAGTACCACAAAAATAAATAAGAAAGAAGAAAGAAAGATAAATAGGGCTGGGAGTGGAGGTCAGAGGTCGAATGCCCCTAGGTTCTATCCCTGGTACCATAAAAACAAAAGAGAAAGAGTAAGTTGAGCTGAGCCTGATGGCACATGCTGTAATCCTAGTACTTGAGAGGCTGAGACAACTGGAGGATGGTGAGTTTAAGGTTATCCTCAACAGGGTGTGTGTGTGTGTTTTGCTGGGTATTGAACCCAGGGGCATTCTACCTCTGAGCTACACCCCCAGCCCTATTTTATTCTTTATTTTGAAACAGGGTCTCACTAAGTTGCTGAGGCTGGCTGTGAACCAGCAATTCTCCTTTCTTAGCTTCCCAAGTACTGGGATAAAAAGAGTGCATCACCACGCCCAGCCAGCCTCAACAATTTAAGGAAATCCTCAGGAACTTAGACTGGTTCAAAATAAAAAAGGCTGAGGTTATAGCTCAGAGGTGGAATGCCCTTGGGTTTAATCCCTAATGAGGGCTTGCACACATGAGTGCCTGTGTACTCAATGTACAGTGAGTTGAGCAGAGATCTAAATTATCCAATGGATTTATTTTTCTATTTTTATATTTTGGTGGTACTGGGGTTCCTGGAAACCCTTCTACCTCTGGGCTACACTCCCAGACCTATTTTTATACTTTTTTTATTTGGAAACAGTGTCTCTTAAGCCAGTGCGGCTGGCTTCGAACCTGCATGATTCTCCTGTCGCCGCCTCCCAAGCGTGGGGATTACAAGCGTGCGCCACCACGCCTGGCTTGCTTGCTTGTGTTATGGATTGGGAGAATATGGTTGTGGGGAAACTGTTCCCTGGGGACCCCTGCTAGGGTCCTGGACACACTTTCTCCCAACCCATAACATAAACCAAAAGCGACCAAAAACATAAAATTACTGTGGGTTCTTGTCCTAAGCTAAGAATAAATATGTATAGCTTGGACAGTTGCCAAAGATTTAAAGAAGTTTATTAAAGATAGAAATACAGAAAATAGAAATACAGCTCCATGCCAAAATGGCACGAGGGGGCGACTCAATGAATACACCAAAGGAATTACACGTGGACTCAGCCTTTTATACCCATGACCTCCATCTTGTTTGCGTGACTGATGTAGTGAAAGTCCCTGTAAGGTACCTCCCCTAGCAAGGTATGGTGAGGTGTCTCATGAAGGTCGACCCCTCCTACCATCTTAGCTAGCTTATCCAATCATGTAGATCTGTCTTTAGAGAAATAGAGAAAGGCCTAGTTCTCCTCTCCTATTGACTTGTTAATTGCTTTGAGCTAGTGAAATGGGGGTTTCTTCTAAGCCCCCCAAGATGAAAAGGGGGGTTTCCTGAGAAGAAACCTGGAGTTTTATCATAGATGAAACGGAGTTTCTTGAGAAGAAACTCAGCATCTCCTTACAGGGTTCTTGTCTATGGTGAGCGAAGAATGACACCTGCAGACCTCAGGAAGGGGAATAAAAGGTTTATTGGAAGCAGCAGGGAATGGGGAAAGGTGGCTGAACACCCCTAAGGGGCTGGAATTCTGGGGTCCAGCAGCTGCCTTCAGGACAATACTTGAGAGTAGCCCAAGCCGAATTGCCTTCAGTTGCAGGCTGCTTTCTTCCAGAGTCCACAGGATCTGCCAGAAGAGAATAGGAAAAGAGGCAGAACACCACTCGGGCTGTAGGGTCTTCTGGTGTCCAGTAGTTGCCTTTAGGTCACTACTCGAGTGTCGCCCAAGCCAAGTGCTGTCAGTTGCAAACTACTTTCTCCCAGAGTCTACGCGATCTGCCAGAAAAGAGGTGCAGGTCACCCCTAGGGGCCCTGGTCAGCCTTGATGTTCAGCAAAGGCCTTCAGGTCACTACCCAAGAGTATCCTGAGCCATGTGCCCTCAGTTGTACTCTGCCTTCTCTCAGGGCTAACACAACCTGTGAGAGAGAGAACAGTCCCCCAAGGGGGTCCTGAGAGGGAAAAGCCCCAATTTGCCTTTGACTAGGGCAAAGGCCTGACCGTTTGCGAGTCCTCTTTTGGTTAGGGTGACTTTGGGAATTCTGGGAAGCAGCTCTCAGGATTTGCATAGGGTATTTGCAAGTCCTTGAAGAATCTCCTTTCAGCAGTGCCAGACTTGTTCCCTGGGTTTGTTGATTAGTACACAGATGGCTTTGTGAAGCTGTGGTCCTTCTTATCTCTGAGCCTCAGGAAATTAACTTTTTCTACTGAGGCCTTTTCCCTATCTGCCTATTTCTTTTCTATCTTCTCACTAGGTTAATTTACATTGGAATAGCTGCCTGGTTTTTTTGGTGGTGCTGGGGGTGGAACCCAGAGGCTTTCTACCTCTGGGCTATACTCCCAGACCTTTTTTATATTTTATTTGGAAACAGGGTCTCACTAAGTTGCTGAAAGCCTCACTAAGTATCTGAGGCTGGCTTCAAACCTGTGCGATCCTCCTGCCTCAGCCTCCCAAGCGCGGGGATTACAAGCGTGCGCCACCACGCCCGACTTTAGCTGCCTGTTTTAGGCAGAAATCAAGTCCTTTCTTTACCCATGTCTGCCGCCATTTTGACACAACTATTTTGAAATATATAAATTATTTTCTTTTGAAATATATTAATAATCAGAGCTTTCCCAAATCTTCATAGGCCATTCCCAATACTGGTACAGCTTGCTTGCTTGCTTGCTTATTTATTTATTTATTTATTTATTTATTTATTTTTGCCATACTGGGGATGGAACCCAGAGGCATTCTACCTCCGTGCTACACTTCCAGCCCTATTTTTTTTTTTTTTATTCTTTATTTTGAAACAGGGTCTCACTAAGTTGACAGGAACTAACTCACTAAGTAGCTAAGGCTGTTCACGAACCATGATCCTCCCATTTCAGCCTCCCAAGTATTGGAATTACAAGCATGTGCCCAGCTTCTTGTTACTCTTTTCAAAAGTTAGCCTTTCTAGTGGGTTCATAGTGATATGTCATTGTGATTTTAATTTGCATATCCTTGATGATAACTAAGGGTACTGAATACTTTTTTATTTTCTTTTTGGCTAGTTGTGTTTCCCGAGCACCATAGTGCTCAAAAAGTTATGCATTTTGAGTTTTAGATAAAGGATGCACAATCTAAAGTATAATATAATATGAAGAGTTCCCATAATACAAGGGACTCTTTAAGAATTCAGATATATGAGTGAGGTGTGGGGGCTGGTGGCATGGCAATCACTGTACTTGGGAGGTGAGACAGGAGGATTGTGGGTTCAAAGTCAACACCAGCAATTTATCAAGACTTTGTTTCAAAATAAAGAAAAAGGACTGGGGGTATAGTTGGAGGTAGAATGCCTCTAGGTTTTATCTCTAGTACCCCCACCAAAGAATTCAAATATATGGCTATTTTGTTGGGAGGGGGATTGGAGATTTAACCCAGAGGCATTCAAATTACACCCCCAGCCCAATTTTACTTATTTGGAAACAGGGTCTTGCTAGGTTGATGAGAATCTCACTGCTTGTTGAGTCTGTCCTCAAACCTGTGATCCTCCTGTCTCAGCTTCTCAAGGACAGGGTTTACAGGGATGTGCCACCACTCCTGGCTATTTCCTTTTTTTTTTTTTTTTTTTTTTTTTGCTAGAGAATTTTACAGATAATTTTCTTTCCTATTTAAACTTATGCAATATAGGTGGTATATACATCTGGAAGTCTATACTATAGAGTGGAATATTAACAGTACAACACATGATTGTTTCAGTTTTAAAACCACTGTCCTAGCGAGCCTGGTAGTGCATGCTTGTAATTCCAGTACTTGGGAGGTTGAAAGGGAGGATCCAAGTTTGTGGTAGTGAGGCCTCTGCAATTTAATGAGACTGTTTCAAGATAAAGAATAAAAAATCGGACTAGAAGTGTAACTAGGAGGTTAATACCCCTAGGTTCAATCTCCAGTACTGCAAGCAAACAAACAAACAATCAAAAAACTACCATCTTTTTTTTGGGGGGGGGTACTAGGAATTGAAGCCCAAGGCAATCTACCTCCAAGCTACACCCTTAACCCTTTTTATTATTTAGGGTTAGGGTTAAGGTTAAGGATATACTCTGAGCCACACCCACAACCATAGTTTTTAAATTAATTATTTTTTATTTTGAAAGAGTCTTGCTAAGTTGCTGAGGGTCTGGCTGTGTCTTTTTTTCTGAGATGGAGTCTTGCTATAATTCTAAACTGATCTCAAACTCATTGGTTCAAGCAATCCTTTTGCTTCAGCCTACTGAGTAGCTGGGATGACAGGTGCATCACATTGTGCCTTTTTTTTGTTCATTGAATAACTTTCACATGTTTGGATAGGCCACATTTTATCTATTAATCAATTAATGGACATTTGGGCAACAAAAGATCACTTTGAAACTATTATAAATTGTGTACATATTTTTCTGTGAATATATGTTTTAATTTGGGAGGATATACCTAGAAGAGGGATGCCTGAGTCTTATAATATTATATTTAGTCTTTTGAGGAACTCCAAACTGTTTACCAAAGTGGCTGTACTATTTTTTATTAGGGCTCTGATGTCTCTACATTCTCCATTATATTTATTATTATTGTTGTTGTTATTTTTATTGTTTACTGGGGATTGAACCTGTGGGTTCTACCTCCAAGCTACACCCTAGCCCTTTTTTAATTTTTTTGTTTGGAAGCAGGGTCTTTGCTGAGAGTCTTGATTTGTTCCTGTGGCTGGCCTCGAATCTGCAAACCTCCTATCTCAGCCTCCCAAGTACTGGGATTACAGGCATGCGCCATCATACCTGGCACGCTGATTATTATTATTACTATTTTTTTGGTGAAACTGGGGGTTGAACCCAGGGATGTTCTACCTCTGAGCTACACCCCAAGCCCCGTTGTTGTTGTTGTTAAACAGGGTCTCACTAAGTTGCTGAGGTTGACCTCAAATCTTTGATCCTTCTATCTCAGCCTTACAGGTACTGGGGTTACAGGTGTGTGCCACCACAATTGGCTATTAAACTTATTATCTATCATTTTGATTATAGTCAGTCCAGTGGGTGTGAAGTGGTATCTTATTTTGGTTTTGATTTCCATTTGCCTTGTGGTTAGAGATGCTGAGTATCTTTTCACATGCTTATTAAGGCTACCTCGTTGGCTGTTTTTTTTATTTGGGATGGGAATAGATGTATGTGTTGCAACTTAAGCTACATGGTTCTTTCCTTAATGTGTGAACTAAGCATCATAAAGTACCAATCAAATATGTAGTCTCTTTCCTTCTAGAGAGTAAACTGAAACCTTACTTTAATATGTACTTTTGGCAGTACTGGGGATGGAACCCAGGGGCATTCTACCTTCAAGCTACATCCCCTAGCCCTATTTTTTATCCTTTATTTTTGAAACAGGGTCTCACTGAGTTGCAGAGGGCCTCACTAAGTAGTTGAGGCTGTCTGAACCACAATCCTCTTGTCTCAGCCTCCCAAATGCTGAGATTACAAGCTTGAGCCACCACACCTGGCTGTACAGGTGTTTTTGTCTTTTTTTTTTTTTTTTTCCTTGTGGTACTGGGGATGGAACTCGGGGGCTTTCTACCTTCCAGGCTAGTACTTCCAGACCCATTTTTTATATTTTATTTGGAAACAGGGTCTCACTAAGTTTCTGAGAACCTCACTAAGTAGCTGAAGCTGACTTTAAACCTGTGCGATCCTCCTGTCTCAACCTCCTACGTGCTGGGATGGATTACAAGCGTGCACAACCACGTCCAGCTTTATCTTATTTAAAAAAAAATGTAACAGCAAGTTTTTTGCTTTTTTTTTTTAACCAGAAGTGGATGTTTTCTAATGTTTAAATTGTTATCCATCACGAAAGGATAGAACTTTCACTGATGCATTCCACCCTATTCTGTGTGTGTGTGTGTGGGGGGGGTACTGGGGGTGGAGCCCAGAGGCTTTCTACCTCCGGGCTACACTCCCAGACCTCTTTTCTATTTTATTTGGAAACAGGGTCTCACTAAGTTGCTGAGAGCCTCACTAAGTAGCTGAGGCTGGTGTTGAACCCATGCGATCCTCCTGTCTCAGCCTCCCAAGCGCGGGGATTATATGCGTGCGCCACCACGCCAGGCGGCTGCAATTATTTTTAAGTAGCATCTTTAACTTTGGTCATGTAGTTAATAGTTAAAATAGGTTAATTTGAAATGACACTCGTGTTAATAGGAACATGATCTGCTGAGTTTATTTCCTTTTAGTAGAGATTTTGCTCTTGAAAATGTTAATTGCTAGAGTCTAGATTTTGTCTCATGAATTCAGTCAGATTTGCAAAATCATTTTCCCTCCCTTTCCAGAAATACATGCTACGGGATTTAACTATCAGAATGAAGATGAAAAAGTCACCTTGTCTTTTCCTAGTACTCTCCAAACAGGTAAGAGCATGTTTTGTAAAGTCCTGTCATAAACATTAGTATTTTACTTTTTCAAAAGAAATTTATTGTATGCTATTTTTTTAATGTTGCTAGCAGATGAAGTATTAAGAAAAAAACTTAAAAATATAAAAATAAAAAAAGTTTGCCAGGTATGATGATGCATGCCTATAATTCAAGTATTTGGGAGGGGAGGCTGAGACAGGAGGATAACAAGTTTGAAGCCAGGCTCCTCAATTTAGGCCGTCAGAAATTTAGCATGACCCTGTTTTCAAATAAAACATAAAAAATTGGTTTAGGGGTATAGCCCAGAGGCAGAAGGTCCCTGGGTCCCATCCCTAGTACAAAAAAAAAAAAAAAAAAAAAAAAAAAGAAAGGACCATGCTGGGTTTGGTGGTGTATGCCTATAATCTCAGTACTTGGGAGGCTGAGACAGGAGGATTGCCAGTTCAAAGCTAGCCTCAGCAACCTAGGATGCTCTCAATTAGCAATTTAGCAAGACTTTGTTTCCAAATGAAAAATAAAAAGGGCTGGGGGCGTAGCTCAGTTGTAGAATGCCTCTGGGTTCTATCCCCAGCACCACGGGGCGGGGGGGGGGGGGGGGACGACTTGATTAGTTGATATCATTGGAGAGTTTAGAAAAGATAATTCATTAAGCAAGGACAGAGAGAAGGCCACCAGAGAGGAAGAATTAAAGTAAGAAAACTTGGAAATTAGAATATGATAAATATACAATATAGTAGAAATTTTGGAAAATGAAATTAAGGAATCTTCCAAACATCAGAAAAACAACAAAATGAGCCAGGCGTGGTGGCACACGCTTGTAATTTTGAGGCTGAGACAGGAGGAGTATGCAGGTTAGAAGCCAACCGTAGCTACTTAGTGAGGCCCTTTGCAACTCAGTGAGACCCTGTTTCAAAATAAAGAATAAAATATAGGGCTGGGGGTGTCAGTCAGAGGTAGAATGGCCCTGGGTTCCACCCCCAGTACCGCAAAAAAAAAAAAAAAAGAAAAGAAAAGAAAAGAAAACAAAATGAAAAACAGAGGGCTGGGATATGGCTTAGAGGCAGAGCTGCTTGCCTTTGAGTTTGATCCCTAGCACCGCAAAAGAAAGACAGAAAGAAAGGGCAAAATAGAAAAATTTTGAGGACCAGACAAAAACAGTGAGGAGGAATTTATTAAAGGCATAAAAAATGAAGTTACTTCACACTAATGAGTCAAGAGCCTTCAGCTTGCAGACATTAGGAGAGAATAGCTCAATAAGTGTAAAAAGTACCACACCACAGCAAATTTTAGAACTTCTGGGATAATGTGAGGCTCTGGGAGAGTTTATTGGAGTGGAGCAGAAGAAAGAAAGGATGGCCTGTTACTTCCACAGTTTACGAGTAGCAGCAGTGGCACGTCCCCATTATCCCAGCTGTTTGGGAGATTGGGTCAGAAGATTTAAAGTTCTAGGCCAGCCTGCTCAGTTTTAGTTAGAGTCTATCTTGAAATAAAATTAAAAGGCTGGACATCAGCCAGATGTGGTGGCACACACCTGTAATCCCAGTACTTGGGAGACAAGAATAGACATCAGGCAAGAATAGACCCTTCTATCATGGTAGATTTACATTATCCATGCACATATATACTGAGTGCTTAATCTGTGCCACATAAGTTTTGTTTTGTTTTTGTGTGTGTGCTTGGTACTGGGGGTTGAACCAGGGGCATTCTCCTTCTGAGCTATACCCCATCCCTTTGTTATTTTTTTATTTTTTGTTGCCGGGAATTGAATGTTACAGCGTTCTGCCTCTGAGCTATACTCCCAGCTCTATTTTATTCTATTTAATTTTTTAGTTTGAAGCAGGGTTTCACTGAGTTGTGGAGAGCCTCACAAAGTTGCTGAGGCTGGTCATGAACATGTGATCCTTCTGTCTCAGCTTCCCAAGTACTGGGATTACAGGCATGTGCCACCATGCCAGGCTGAAACCCTGCCTCTTAAAAAGATAAGTGAATAGCTGAGCATGGTGGTGCACCCTTTTAATCATAGTACTTGGGAGGCTGAGGGAGGAGGATAGCAGGTTTAAGAACAGTCTAAGCAAGTAGTGAAGGCTCTCATCAACCTAGTGAGACCCTGTTTCCAAATAAAAATAAAATAGGGATGGGGGTGTAGCTCAGAGGTAGAATGCCCTTGGGTTCAATCCCCAGTACCCTACAAGTCACAAAAAAGATAAGTAACTTATTGAATCCTAGTCGGGCATGGTGGCGCATGCTTGTAATCCCAGCATCCGGGGGCAGAGACCAGAGGATCGTGGTTCACGGAAAGCCTCAGCTTCTTAGTAAGGCTCTTTGCAACTGAGACCCTGTTTCAAAATAAAGAATAAAAATTAAGGCTGGGGGTGTAGCTCAGAGGTAGAATGCCCCTGGCTTCCATCCCTAGGGTGGGGGGGCTTATTGAATCCTTTCAACAGTCTTTTTTTTAAATTTATTTATTTATTTATTTTGGTGGTACTGGGGTTCCTGGAAGCCCTTCTATCTCCGGACTACACTCCCAGACCTATTTTTACATTTTTATTTGGAAACAGGGTCTCCTAAGCCAGCGCGCGCGGGGCTGGCTTCGAACCTGCGCGATCCTCCTGTCTCTGCCTCCCAAACGTGGGGATTACAAGCGTGCGCCACCACGCCCGGCATCGACAATCTTTTGATATAGAATCTATTCTCTCTACTTTATAGATAAGAAACCAAGGAACAAATGTAAAATAAATAAACCTAAATAACTTCTCCGAGCAAGATCAAACAGGTAGTAAGTGGCAGAGCTGAGATTTAAACCCAAAGAAGTCTGTACTTTTTTTTTTATGGTAGTGGGGACTGAACATGGCATTCTACTCCCAAAGCATCCCCAGCCCTAATTTAACTTTTATTTTGAAGCAGTGTCTCACTGTATTGTTGAGGTACCTGTGATCCTCCTGTCTTAGCCTTTCAAGTACTGGGATTACAGGAATGAACCACCATGCCTGACTTCAAAAGTTTGTACTTATAACTCTTACATAGTACTTTTTACATTTTGTTCTTTTGTGGCATTCAAAATTGAATTCAGGGGCATTCTACTTCCAAGCCACATCCTCAGCCATATTTTATATATATATTTAGTGGGTTTGGGGATGGAACCCAGGGGCATTTGACCTATGAGCTACACCCCCTGCCCTATTTTTTATTCTTTATTTTGAAACAGTGTCTCACTAAATTGTAGAGGGCCTCACTAAGTAGCTGAGGCTGTCCACAAACCGGGATCCTCCCGTCTCAGCCTCCCGAATGCTGGGATTACAAGCGGGCGCCACCACGCCTGGTTTTATTTTTTATTTTTTTAAACAGGGTCTCCCTAAATTCTTAAGGGCTTAAGTTGTAGATACTAGCCCTGAACTTGTCATCCTCATGACTTAGCCTCTCAAGTACTGAGATTACAAGTATGTACCATCACACCAGCTGTTTTTTCTTTTTTAATTAAATGTTTTAAAAATGATGCTTGTAGCTGGGCATGGTGGCACATGCTTGTAATCCCAGCATTCGGAAGGCTGAGACCGGAGAATTGGAGTTCGTGGACAGCCTCAGCTACTTAGTGAGGCCCTTCACAACTCAGGAGACCCTGTTTCACAAAAATAAAAATAAAAAAAGACTAAAAAATAGGGCTAGGAGCCGGGTGTGGTGGCGCATGCTTGTAATCCCTGCCCTTGGGAGGCTGAGACAGGAGAATTGCACAGGTTCGAAGCCAGCCTCGGCTACTTAGTGAGGCTCTCAGCAACTTAGTGAGACCCTGTTTCCAAATAAAATATAAAAAAGGTCTGGAAGTATAGCCCGGAGGTAGAAAGCCCCTGGGTTCTACCCCCAGTACCACCAAAAATAAAAAATAAATAAAAAATAAAACATAGGGCTAGGGATGGAGCTCAGAGGTATCATGATGCCCCTGGGTTACAGCCTCAGTAATGCCCCCCCTCCCCCCAAAAAATAGATGTATATTTATAGTTTGAAATTTAAATGCTGTATAGTGAAATTTTGTTTGCCATTCCATTCTTTTTCTCTCAGCATCATTCAAAAGGAAACAGCGGGATGTCATGATGCATGTCTATAGTTCCAGTACTTGGGAGGCTGAGACAGGAGGATCTCAGGTTTGAGGCCAGCCTCAGCAATTTAGTGAGACCCTCGTGTTTTGTGTGCGTGCGTGCGTGCTTGTGTGTGTGTATTACTGGATATTGAACCCAAGAGCATTTGACCTCCAAGCTATATCCCCAGCCCTTTTTATTTTATTATTTTGGAAACAGAGTCTCACTAAGTTGCCGAGGCTAGCTTCGAAACTGCAATCCTCTAGTCTCAGCCTCCCAAGTACTGGGATTAAAAGTGTGTGCCACCATGCCTGGCTCAGAGAATCTTTTGCAAAAACAAAAAATAAAGAAGGTTGGGGGTGAAGGTTGGAGATAGAAGGCCCCTGGGTTTAAGCCCCAGTTTAAAAAGAAAAAATCTTGCATGCTCTCGCTTGTGCTATCGCTCTCTCTCAAAAATAGTTTTACCATTTTTTTCTTTGTTTGTTTTTGTGGTACTGGGGATTGAGCCCAGGAGCATTCTGTCTCCAAGATATACACCCAGCCCTATTGTTGTTGTTGTTGTTGTTGTTGTTATTACTATTATTCTTAATTTTTTTTTTGTGGTATTGAGGATAAAACCCAGGGGCATTCTACCTTCGTACTTCCGAGCTACACCCTCAGCCCTATTTTTTATTGTTTATTTTAAAACAGGTTCTCGCTAAGTTTTGGAGGTCCTCACTAAGTAAGTTGAAGCTGGCTGCAAACCTGTGTTGTCTTAGCCTCCCAGATACTGGGGATACAAGTGTGAGCCATGACACCTGGACAATACTATGTTTTGTTTTTGTTTTTAAATACTGGGGATGGAGCTGGGTGTGATGGCACACGCTTGTAATCCCAGCATTCGGGAGGCTGAGACCTGGAGGATCGCAGTTCGTGGACAACCTCAGCTACTTAGTGAGGCCCTCTGCAACTCAGTGAGACCTGGTTTCAAAATAAAGAATAAAAAATAGGGCAGGGGGTGTAGCTCGGAGGGCGAATGACCCTTGGTTCCATCCCTAGACCCGTAAAAAATAAAAATACTGGGGATGGAACCCAGGGGCATTCTACCTTCAAGCTACACCCTCCAGCCCTATTTTTTAATTCTTTATTTTGAAACAAGGTCTCATTGAGTTGCAGAGGACCTCACTAAGTAGCTGAGGCTGTCAGCGAACCTGGGATCCTCCTGTCTCAGCCTCCCAAATGCTGGGATTACAAGCGTGTGCCACCACGCCCAGCTCCATACTATGTTTTTGTAAGCATTTATGTACATGTATCTTATTTTTAACATTTATTTATTTATTTATTTATTTATTTATTTATTTATTTATTTATTTATTTATTTATTTATTTTTGGTGGTACTAGGGGTAGAACCCAGGGGCTTTTCTACCTCTGGACTATACTCCCAGGCCTATTTTATACTTTTTTTTTTTTAAAGGTCTGGGAATGGAACCCAGATGCATTCCACCTGCGAGCTACACCCACTTCCCTATTTTTTTCTTTATTTTGAAACAGGATCTCACAAAGTTGCGGAGGGCCTCACTAAGTAGCTGAGGCTATCCGCAAACCACGATCATCCGGTCTTAGCCTCCCGAATGCTGGGATTACAAGCGTGCGCCAATACCCCCAGCTTATTATACACTTTATTTGGAAACAGGGTCTCACTAAGTAGCCGAGAGCCTCACTAAGTAGCTGAGGCTGGCTTCAAACCTGTGCGATCCTCCTGTCTCAGCCTCCCAAGCACGGGGATTACAAGCGTGCGCCACCATGCCTGGCTTGTACATATATTTTAAGAACACAAGCCATCCAGGTGCAGTGGTGACCTTGGGAGGCTGAAACAGGAGGATCTCAAGTTTGAGGCTATTCTCAGCAACTTAGCAAGACCCTCAGCAACTTAGGAAGACTCTATTTCAAAATAAAAATAAAATGTTTGTACTTGGAGGTGTAGCTCAGAGGTAGAATTCTCCTGGCTTTGATATCCAATACCAAAACAAAGAGAATACAGAAGTTTTCATGCCGTGTGTAATATTCTGTACCTCCTTTTTCCCCTTAAATAAATATATGTGTTTATACACATGCACACACATATACTATATAAGGCCATTTATTATCAGTATTTATTTATTTATTTATTTTGGTGGTACTGGGTGTGGAACTCAGGGACTTTCTACCTCTGGGCTATACTCCCAGACCTATTTTATATTTTATTTGGAAACAGGGTCTCACTAAGTAGCTGAGGCTGGCTTTGAACCTGTGCGATTGTCCTGTCTCAGCCTCCCAAGCTCGGAGATTACAAGCGTGCGCCACCATGCCCAGCTATTATCAGTATTTAATAGGACCTTCATCATTCTCAATAAGAACACAGCATGCATGCTAAATGGTAAAGCCCTTTCAAATAATAATAGAAACAAGAAAGGTTATTGCATGTGGTAGTGGCACACGCTTATAATCTCAGTACTTGGGAAACAGAGACAGGAGGATTGCAGGTTCACAGCCAGCTTCAGCTACTTAGTGAGGCCCTATGCAACTTAGTAAGACCCTGATCAAAGTAAAGAATAAAAATTGGCCTAGGAATATAGCTCAGAGGTAGATTGTACCTGGATTCCATTCTCAGTGCTGGGAAATTAGAAAAGACAGATTATGACCATGTAATTCAATATATTTTCTGAGATTTTTAGGTAATATAATGATTTTTAGCTAATATAACAAGTAACTGATATAAATATTAGAATAGGAAATACAGCAGATGTGACTGTTGAGTTATTGAATATATTAATATCTATTTGAAAATTATTGGCCTTTAAGTTTGATCAGAGTTCTTTGGGTCAGTTACCCAGTCATCATTTGCTTTAAGAATTTTTAGCTGGGAGGCTGAAGTAGGAAGATTGTAGGTTTAAGAACAGCCCCAGCAAGATAACAGGATTTTATTTTTAAATAAGGGCTAGAAGGTAGCCCTCCCAGAGGTAGACTGCCCCAGGGTTCAATCCCCTGCTGTACCAAAAAAAAAAAAAAAAAAAAAGACATTCTTACCCCATAAGTACTTAACTTTTTTTTTTTCTCTTCCAGTACTGGGAATGGAACCCAGGGGTATTCTACCTCTTAACTAAATCCCCCAGCCCTATATTTTATTCTTTATTATTTCTTTTTTTATTAATTTTTTTGGAGGTGTACTGGGTATGGAACCCAGGGACTTTCTACCACTGGGCTACATTCCCAGACCTGTTTTCTGTTTTGTTTGGAAACAGGGTCTCACTAAGTAGCTGAGAGCCTCACTAAGTAGCTGAGGCTGGCTTCAAACCTATGTGATCCTCCTGTCTCAGCCTCCCAAGTACAGGGATTACAAGCTTGCACACTTAGCTATTCTTTATTTTGAAACAGGGTCTCACTGAGTTGGAGAGGGCCTTACTAAATAGCTGAGGCTGACTTGAAACCTGCGATCCTCCTGTCTCAGCCTCTCAAGTTCTGGTATTTCAAGCATGCTTCGCCATGCCTGGCTCCAAATATTTACAATTAAATAAATAAAATAGTTTTTGCCAGGCATGGTAGCACATACTTGTAATCCCAGTTCTTGGGAGGCTGAGACGGAAGGATCACCAGTTCACGGCCAGCCTCAGCTACTTAGTGAGGACTTCTGCAACTTAGTGAGACCCTGTTTCAAAATAAAGAAAAAAAATAGGGCTGGGGGTGTAGCTCAGAGGTAGAATGCCCCTGTGTTCAATCCCCAGTACCACACACACACAAAAAAAAAAATTATTATTTTTTCAGATTTTAACAGAATACAGAAGTGTTCAATTGGCTAATGGAATAAATATTGAACATATAATGACATTAGCAGTTTTTCTGTTTAACATTAATCACGCAAACTGTCATAGAACTAAATAAAATATCTTTTTGTGCAGCACCATGTTGCACGCCTGTTATCCTAATGATTCCAGAGTCTGAGGCAGAAGGTTCGCAAGTCCAACTCCAGCCTCTGCACTTAGCAAGATCCTGTCTCAAAATAATAAGGAGGGCTTGGATGTAGCTCAGTGGTAGAACACTCTTGGCTTCGATCTCCAGTACCTTAAAAAAAAAAAAAAGAAAGAAAAAAGGCACCTTTTAGAATGGTGGTTAAGTTACCATAATCATTTTAAGATCTAACAACCTGAGAACCAATAGTTAAGAGTCCTGTAGAGGAGCATTTATGTGGAGAAAAACAAGTTGTTCTTAGCTTTTTTTTTTCTTTTTTCTTTCTTCATGGTACTGGGTATTAAGCCCAGGGGCATTCTACCTTTGAGCTACACCCCTAGCCCTGCTTTATTTTTTGTTTTGAAATAGGCTCTTGCTAAGTTGTGAGGGCCTCCCTAATTTGCTTATGTGTGAGAGTAGGTATGAAGTTAGATTGATTGGCAATCAATTCATTATAGTATAAATTTGATAAGTGAAACTTGTCGAAAAGTCTTTTTTTCTCCTACTTGCCCTAAATTTCTACTGTAGTACTTTGTAATTACTATTGTATAATGTGACACTAATTAAATTTATTAATGATTTTTTAAAAACTTTAACTTGTGTTTTGTTTGAATTTCAGGTAATAACCCTTTCCAATACTTTGTATTTTGTTTAGTATGCCACTTTTTGGAAGTGGTCACTGTCAATATCTTGTTATGATTTGATGGCCTTGGAGATTTAAAACCGAGTAAAAGTGTAAGCAGCCTTTCTTATTTAGTTACAAGTTTTAAATCCACTTTTGTTCCAAATTGGAAAAGTTGAAAGTAGATTTACTGTGAAATATGAATTATACTAGAAACATCATCACAGTCGACCTAGTGAAAATAGACTGGCTAGTTCCACTTCTGGAATTTTAACATTAAATTCCATCAAACAACTCCTATTAAAGGTAGTGGGCGTTTACAATTTATTAGGTCTTTCTTGCAGACTTTATTAATGAAAATACATCTGTTTTTATAAAAATAAAAATTCACTGAATTCCTAAAGAAAATAGGGAATAAACATCTTTAAAACTTTTCCTCAGAATTCTGTATTATTTATAAATTTTTTAGTTTTAATTATTAAAAATTCCTATAGATTCTCTTACTGTATACATATTTATTGTCCCAATTTATTATTCTCTCTAGGGAAAAATTATGTTTTCAGGCTCAGTGGTAGAGTGCCTGTATAACCTGTCCAAGGCCTTGGGTTCAACCCTAGCACCTGAAAAAATGTATTAATTGTCCCTTTAGATAGTCACAAATGTCTAGGTTTCTTTCTTTAAATAACCATCATAGATATCTATTCATTTGAGCTTCACTTGAGTTATAATTGTTGTTTTCTAGCATGATTACATTAAGATGGGTATACTTTCTTTAGTGATGACTTTGCAGCAAAGGTCTAAAGATTTTAACTTTCAGAATCACTTTGTAGTACCTAAGAAACTCACTTTAGCCGGGTGTGGTAGCACATGCTTGTAATCCCAGCATTCGGGAGGCTGAGACAGGAGGATCGCAGTTCGAGGACAGCCTCAGCTACTTAGTGAGGCCCTCTGCAACTCAGTGAGACCCGGTTTCAAAATAAAGAATAAAAAATACAGCAGGGGATGTAGCTCGGAGGTAGAATGCCCCTGGGTTCCATCCCCAGAGCCGGAAGGAAAAAAAAAAAAAAAGAAAAGAAAGAAAAAAACTCATTTTACTTCAGACATGCTTTGTTTTTGTATAAAATCAGTTGGCAGTTTATCATTCACTTACTGTCTAAACTTGTACTCTTCATGATTTGGGACCTCTCCACAAAGCAAATTCAGTGTTAGAAGATGAGAATGTGACTTTAAGATCATCCAAAAGAAAATACTAAGAGAGAAAGGCAAGAATATTTGACCAATATCAAATGTCATCACTTTACAGCATTCCAGAATGATAGTATGAAATATTAGAATGTGAAAGTTTGGCACGATTAGCTAATTGTTTAAAATTATACCGTATCTTTATGTTTTTTATAAACTGCCAGGCTCTAGATCTTATTATAAATAGGAGCGTTAGCTGAGCATGGTAGTGCATGCTTGTGATCCCAGTACTTGGGAGGCTGAGACAGGAGGACTGCAAGTTTAAGGACAGGCTCTGCAAGTAGTGAGACTCTCAACCTAACAAGACCCTGTTTCCAAATAAAAATAATATAGGGCTGAAGGTATAACTTGGAAGTAGAATGCTCCTAGTGCCACCAGAAAAAAAAGGAGCTTTAAAACAGTCGAAGTGAACATTTTTCTGAGTTTTCTGACTTGATTTGTAAGATGTAGAATGAGATAATTGTTTTTCATGTTTCTATATTTATCAGATGACTACTATATAATAATTACCTTTTTTCTGTTATTAAAAAAAAAAAATAAGCCAGGCATGGTGGCACATGATTTTGATCCCAGTACTTGGGAGGCTGAGACAGGAGGATTACAGATTCTCGGCCAGACACAGCTATTTAGTGAGGCCCTCTGCAACTTAGTGAGATCCTGTTTCCAAATAAAATATAAAATAGGTCTGGGAGTATGGCCCGGAGGTAGAAAAGCCTTTGGGTTCCACCCCTAGTATCCCCCCCACACCTCCCCCCCAAAAAAAGGATAAAAAATAGGGCCGTGCCCCTATTTCCCCTGTACCACAAAAACAACAACAAAAGTACAAAAACAGTTGGTCTAAATTGATTTTTCTCTTAAACAACATGGAATACATATTTATGTTGCATTTTCATTTGCATTTAATAACTTGTTAATTAAATGTATTTTTTTCTTTTCTTTTTATGTGTGTGTGGTTCTGGGGATTGAATCAGGGTCATTCTACCTCTGAACTATAACCCTAGCCCTGTTTTATTTTTTATTTTGAAACAAGGTCTCACTAAGTTGCTGAGGCTGGTCTCAAACCTCAATCCTCCTGTCTCAGCCTCCCAAGTACTGGGATTACAGGCGTGTGCCAACATAGCCAGCTCCCTCAGCCCTCTTTTTATTTTTGAAATAGGGTCTTACTAAATATATTTCTTAATATTATAGTTCAAATAATTGAGTTATCAATGAGTTTGTTTTATGCCCTTTTTGTGTGTGTGTGATACTCGAAATTGAACCCAGGAGCATTTTACTTGTGAGCTACACCCCTAGCCTTATTTTATTTTCACTTTGTTTCAAAGGGTCTCACTAAGTTGATGAGAGTCTTATTACTTCATCTGGCTGTCTTCAAACTTATGAACCTCCTGTCTCAGCCCCCAAGTACTGGGAATACAGGTGTGTGCTATCACACCCGGTGTTTTAAATCAGTGGTCTTCCCTATATTTCCTTACACAGATATGCAATCACTGTTCCATTTGGATGGGATGGATAGTGTTTATCTTTAATGATAGATAGGATGAAGTTATCGAAAATGACCAATTCCAGATGGTGTAACTGATAGCTTGAATTTTGGGTTAAGACATTTTATCTCATTCTTGCTGCTTATTTAATTATATGGCCCTTGACAAGTTATTTAACTTCTTCAATTTCCTCACCTGAAAAAATGGAGATAATATCTATTTCCAAGTTTATAGTCTCAAATATTTTTAAGCCCCATGTATAATAGCAGGCATTTAATAATAATAAATTGTTCCATTCTTGTTCCAATCTTCATGTTTGATAATTTGAGACCAGATTAATAAAATTAAAGAACTTTCAGCCAAGTATGGTGGTGCATGCCTGTAATCCCAGTCATTTGAGAGGTGGAAGCAGGAGGTTCATAAACTCAAGATCAGCATGGGCAATGTAATGAGACTTTGTTTAAAAATAAAAAATTAAAAAAAAAAAGTCTGGGAATGTAGCTTAGTTAAAGTGTCTCTGGGTTCAACCTCCTAGTACTGAAAAAAATAAATAAAAGAAGAACTTTCTAAACAGTCACCCTGAACATAACTTGAAGGGCTATTTTAGGATTAGTTTGCATTTATTTCAGTAAATAAGCTGTTCTCTCCAATGCCAGCAGTAGTATTTGAGAAAGGAAAGAATGATTTGAACATTGTGAATAGCCATCTGGATGCAGTATCTTAAAGACATATTGTTGATAATTGTACTTAACATCTCCATAAAAGTGGTTTTTATTTATCTTCAATCACAGGTACAGGAACCTTAAAGATAGATTTTGTTGGAGAATTGAATGACAAAATGAAAGGTTTCTATAGAAGTAAATATACTACCCCTTCTGGAGAGGTACGCTATGCTGCTGTAACACAGTTTGAGGTATGTGTTTTTCTTCTCTAACATATTAGAATTATTAAGCATTTTAAAAATTTGATTTTTGCCAGGCGTGGTGGCACATGCTTATAATCCCAGCATTCGGGAGGCTGAGACCAGAGGATGGTGGTTCGCAGACAGCCTCAGCTACTTAGTGAGGCCCTCCCCAACTTAGTGAGACCCTGTTTCAAAGTTAAAAAATAAGGCAGGGGTGTAGCTCAGAGGTCTAATGCCCCTGGGTTCCATCCCCAGAACTGAAAAAAATTTAAAAAAAAATTTTATTAAGTGGATTATTTCACACTGGGTGCTTTTGACCATATTTCTATTCATGATTTTAGATTTTTTTTTTCTTTTTGTGGTACTGGGGGTGGAACCCAGGGGCTTTTCTACCTCTGAGCTATACTCACAGACCTATTTTATATTTTATTCTGAAACAGGGTCTCGCTAAGTTGCTAAGAGCCTCACTAATTAGCTGAGACTGGCTTTGAAACTGTGCGATCCTCCTGTCTCTGCCTCCCAAGTGCTGGGATTACCAGCATGCCCCACCATGCCTGGCTTAAAATTTTTATTTTAGCTAGATGTGGTGGTTCATGCTTGTAATCCCAGTTCTTGGGAGGCTCAGACAAGAGGATTGCAGATTCGTGGTCAGCAACTTAGTGAGACCCTCCACAACTTAGTGAGACCCTGTTTTAAAAAAAAAAAAAAAAGGCCGGGCATAGTGGTACACGCTTACAACTTAGTGAGACCCTGTTTCAAAATAAAGAATAAAAAAAATAGGGCAGGGGGTATAGCTTGGAGGTCAAATGCTCCTGGGTTCCATCCCCAAACCTGCAAAAATAAAAATAAATAAATAAAATAAAAATTAGGGCTGAGGATGTAGCTCAGAAGTGGAATGCCTTTGTGTTCAATCCCTAGCTTAAAAAAATCTTTTTATTTTTATATTCAGCCATTGTCTAGAAAGATAAGGGAACTAAGGGTATGGGTTAGGGAATGATTTTAAACAGGTACACACACACATGCACATATACATTCAGGTAGTAGAATTTCAATACCTGAATTGCTTTTATGCTGTGTACCTTTCTTAATTAAAGTAATTCTGTGCCGGGCGTGGTGGTGCACACTTATAATCCCAGTACTTGGGAGTCTGAGAAAGGAGGATCTCAGGTTTGTGGCCATCCTCAACTACTTAATGGGTCCCTCTGCAAATTAGTGAGACCCTCTTTCAAAATAAAGAATAAAAAATAGAGCTGGGTTATAGCTTGGAGCTAGAATATTCCTGGAGTTAGTCCCCTGTACACACACACACACACACACACACACACACACACACACACACTCATACACACACAAAAGAAAAATCATACTTTTAGCCAGGTGTGATGGCACATGCCTGTAATCCCAGTACTTGGGAGGCTGAGACAGGATTGCAAGTTCAAGGCCAGCCTAAGCAACCTAGCAAGACTTGGTTCCAAAAGCAAAATAAAAAGGTAAAAAGGTCTGAGGATGTAATTCAGAGGTAGAATGCCCTGATTTTAGTCCCAAGTACCAAAAAAAAAAAAAAGAGTGTGTGTGTGTGTGTGTGTGTGTGTGTGTGTGTGTGTGTGTGTAATTATCCCTTTAGTTTTTTTCTTTTTCTTTTCTAGTGTACTATTAGGTGTTTCATGGTGTTCCTTGGCTATTGCTGCTTCTCCTTGTTTGTGTGTGGTACTGGGGATTTAACCCAGGATGCTCTACTACTGCTACATTCCCATGTATCTTATATTTATTTATCATTTTATTTCATTTTATGACAGGGTTTCACTAAATCCCCAGGCTGGCCCCAAACTTGTGATCCTCCTTGCCTTAGCCTCTCAAGTAGCTAGATTATAGGCTTGTGCCAGTACATCTGGCTCTTTTGCTTCTTTGATATTTCTTTTGTTCATCTTACTATATAGTATCTGTGTTTTTGTTTTTTCTGTTTTTTTTTTTTGGTGGTACTGGGGTTCCTGGAAACCCTTCTACCTCCGGGCTATACTCCCAGACCTATTTTTATACCTTTTTTTTTTTTTTTAAATTTGGAAACAAGGTCTCTTAAGCCAGAGCGGCTGGCTTCGAACCTGCGCGATCCTCCTGTTTCCGCCTCCCAAGCCCGGGGATTACAAGTGTACGCCACCACGCCCGGCTAGTATCTGTGTTTTATTTGTATTTTTTGTTTATTTATTTTGTATATGTGTGGAACTTGGAATTGAACCAGGCCCTCACTAAGTAACTGAGGTGGGGCATGAACTTGCAATCCTCCTGTCTCAGCTTCCCAAGTACTGGGATTATAAGCATGGGTCACCACACACTTTTTTTTTTTTTTTTTTTTTTTTTTTTTGTGGTACTAGGGGTAGAACCCAGAGGCTTTCTACCTCTGGGCTATACTCCCAGACCTTTTTTTTTTTTTTTAATTTGGAAACAGGGTCTCAGTAAGTTGCTGAGAGCCTCATTAAGTAGCTGAGGCTGGCTTTGAACCTTGCAATCCTCCTGTCTCAGCCTCCCAAGTGAGGGATTAGGGGATTACAAGTGTGCGCCACCACGCCCGGCTATCTTTTTTCTTTTTTTTTTTCTCTTCTTTTTCTTTTTTTCTTTTTTTTTTTTTTGCAGAACCGGAGATGGAACCCAGGGGCATTCTACCTCCCCTGGCCCTATTTTTTATTCTTTATTTTGAAACAGAGTCTTACTGAATTGCAGAAGGCCTCACTAAGTAGCGTAGGCTGGCCACAAACTGCAATCTTCCTGTCTCAGTCTCTCAAAAGCTGGGATTACAGGCATGTACCACCATGTCGGGCTGCACCACACATATCTTACCTTCTTTTTTTTTCTTTTCCTTCGGTACTAGGGATAAAACCCAGTGGCATTGTACTTCTGAGTTTACCCCAGCCCTATTTTTTTATTCTTTATTTTGCAACAGTCTCACTGAGTTGCAAAGGGCCTAAGTAGTAGCTGAGGCTGTCCGCAAACCCTCCTCTTGTATCAGCCTCCCAAATGCTGGAATTACAAGTGTGTACCACAATGCCTGGCTACCTTCCACTTTAAAATAACATTTGCCACAACTATTTAGGCTTAATCCTGTGTTTGACTGATTTTAGTGCCTGTTTCTCACCCTTTTGAACACTTCATTCTGGAATGTAGGCTGGAATATGTCTCTAGACTATTCTTAAAAAAAAAAGATATGTATGTATGTGGTTTAATTCCTGAGCTTTTGTATATCTGGAACACTTTTATTTGCCTTTACAAACATGGCCATTTTTACTAGGTATATAGTTCTGATGAAAGACAAGAAAAAAAAGAGCAACTCTAAACTGACCTTTAGAAGTTGTCCTGGCGCTCACAGCTGCTCAATTATTCTCCTGTTGGACATAAACAATATCACAGAGTACCAGATATCTCAGATATGGGTATTCTGAGACAGTGGTAAAGTGAGACAGACGGGCGTGGTGGCTCACACTAGTAATCCCAGCATTTGGGAGGCTGAGCAGGAGGTTCGCACAGGTTTGAAGCCAGCCTTAGCTACTTAGTGAGGCTTTCAGCAACTTAGTGAGACCCTGTTTCCAAATAAATTATAAAATAGGGCTGGGAGTGTAGCCCGGAGGTAGAAAGTCCCTGGGTTCTACCCCCAAGTACCACAAAAATAAAAAAAAAAAAATAAAAAAATAAAGCGAAGGCCGGGCGTGGTGGTTCACGCTTGTAATCCCCATGCTTGGGAGGCAGAGACAGAAGGATTGTGCAAATTCAAAGCCAGTCTCGCTGGCTTAAGAGACCCTGTTTCCAAATAAAAATATAAAAAATGGGTCTGGGAGTGTAGCCTGGAGGTAGAAGGGCCTCCAGGAACCCCAGTACCACCAAATAATAAAATAAAGCGAGACAAAACAAGGACACCACGTAATTTTCTCTTGCACAGACAAAAATAAAATCATTATGCTGTTGAAAAATAACATCTCCATTTCTCTTTTTATGAGCAAGTACTACTTTTTTATCCATTTTAATTTTACACTTGCTCTAGTTTGTCTTCCTTATAGATAAGAAATTTTTAAAAATATTACTTGTTGGAATTACCCCCCTCCTACTCTCCCTTCCTTACTCCATCCTAGAATTAGACCCAGGTGCATTCATTCAGTCACTGAATACCCAGCCCCCTTCCCCCCTTAATCTTGAGACAGGGTCTCACTAAGTTTGCCCAGGCCGGCCTTGAACTTGTGATCCTCATGTCTTAGCCTCTTTGAGTAGCCAAAATTACAGGCTTGTGCCACCACACCGGGCTTCTGCCCCTCCTTTCTGACAGCAGCAAATCTAGACTGAATCTCTACTACTTTAGACCTTCCCCCAAATCACTCATCCAAAATTATATAATAGGTCCTTAGACTTTTACACTTTGGTATGGGTTCTCCTTGCAACAATGAGTAACAAGCCAAATTTGTTCAACTATAGGAATAATAAAATTAACTTACAATTTTTTCCTTTCAAAAATTTATAAATAATGTTCCAAAGTCTTTCACACCTCATTTGGGATTTTTTTTTTCTTTTTTGGCGATTCTAGGGATGTAACCCAGGGGCATTCTACCTCCCGAGTTATACCCTCTGCTTTATTATTTATTCTTTATTTTGAAACAGGATCTCACTGAGTTGCAGAGGGCCTCACTAAGTAGCTGAGGCTGTCCGCGAACAGCGATCCTCTGATCTCAGCCTCCAGAATGCTGGGATTACAAGCGTAGCATCACCACACCTGGCCGATTTGGGATTATTTATTTATTTATTTTGTGTGGTACTGGGGTTCCTGGAAACCCTTCTATCTCTGGGCTACACTCCCAGACCTATTTTCATACTTTTTAAATTTGGAAATAAAATAAAATATAAAATGGGTCTGGGAGTATAGCTTGGAGGTAGAAAGCCTCTGGGTTCCACCCCTAGTACCACCAAAAAAAAAAAAAAAAAAAAAAAAAAAAGAAGAAGGAGAAGAAGAAATAGGTGCTCCCTCCTCCTCTACATATTTTTATTTATTTGTTTGAGTAGTGAGGATTGAATCCACAGCCTCTTTTTTTTGGTAGGCACTGGAAATGGAACACATGGACATTCTAACTCTGAGCTATACTCCCAGCCCTTTGTGGTTTGCGATATTCTGGGGGTGGAACCCAGAAGCACTGTACCTCCAAGCTATACTCCCAGCCCTATTTTTTACTCTTTATTTTGAAACAAGGTCTCGCTGAGTTGCAAAGGGCCTCATTAAGGAGTAGTTGAGGCCGTCCTCGAACCGTGATCCTCCTGTCTCAGCCTCCCTAATGCTGGGATTACAAGTGTGCACCACCATGCCTGGCTCCTATTTTTTATTCTTTATTTTGAAACAGGGTCTCAACAAGTTGCAAAGGGCCTAAGTAGCTGAGACTATCTGCAAATCACCATCCTCCTATCTCAGCCTCCCAAATGCTGGGATTACAAACATGCGGCACCACGCCCAGTTTGAAACAGGGTCTTGCTAAGCTGCTGAGGGCCTCATTAAATTGCTGTGACTGGCCTCCAACTGTGATCCTCCTGTCTCAACCCCACACCCCAGTGTGTGTGCCATCACACCTTACTCTTTTTTTTTTTTTAATTTATATTTTTTCTTTTGTGGTACTAGGGATTGAACCCAGGGGCATTCTACTTCCAAGCTACACCATCAACCCTATTTTTTATTTTTATTTGGAAACAGTCTTGCTAGACTGATGAGTTTCACAACTTGTTGATGCTGCCCTTTAACCTGTGTAACTCCATTCTCAGCCTCCCAAGTAATGAGATTACAAGTGTGCACCACCAGGTCCAGCTTCCTTTTTTGGTTTTTTTTTGGTGGTACTGGGGTTCCTGGAAGCCCCTATTTTTACATTTTTATTTGGAAACAGGGTCTCCTAAGCCGGCACATGCAGCTGGCTTCGAACTTGTGCGATCCTCCTGTCTATGCCTCCCAAGCAAGGGGATTACAAGCGTGCACCACCACACCCGGCTTCTTTTTTTGTTTTTAAAGAAGAGTGAACCTATTTAAAAAAAAAGAGAGAGAGAAGAGTTTGCTAGGTGTGGTGGCTTATGCCTGTAATCCTGTATTTGGGAGGCTAAGACAGGAGGATCGCAGATTCCTAGCCAGTCTTGGCAATTTAATTTAATGCCCTCAGCAACTTAGCAAGATTGATAATATTTTATTTTGGTACTGGGGATTGAAATCAGCAGCATTCTGTCTCCAGCTGTATCCCTCAGCCTGGTTTTACTTCTTTCTTGGAAACAGGATCTCACGAGGTTGCTGAGAGCCTCAATAAGTTGCTGAGGCTGGTCTTGCATCTATGATCCTCTTGTCTCATCCTCCCAAGTATTGGGACTACAAGCATGCACTACTATACCTGGCTTGAATATTTTTATTTTAAAATAAAAGTTAGAGGGCAGGCTATCATATTTTCCCAACTCTGAGTTCTTATAGCATACTATTGACTATTCCATTCTGTGTTCTGTTGACATTATTGATGAAATTATTAGCATTAAAGCTGGGTGTGGTGGTACATGCTTGTAATCCCAGCAATTTAGGAGGCTGAGACAGGAGGATCGCATTTCGCAGACACCCCCAGCTACTTAGGTCATTTGCAACTCATTGAGACCTATTTTAAAATAAAGAATAAAAAATAGGGCAGGGGGTGTAGCTCAGAGTTAGAATGCCCCTGGGTTCCATATATATTTAAGTATTTTCTTTGTGGTTAGTATGGAACTCTGAGCAGAGTAGAAGGTAAATTATTTATTTATTTATTTATTTATTTATTTAATTTTGTGGTACTGGGGATGGAACCCAGGGGCATTTTACCTCCGAGCTACACCCCTGTGTTTTGTATTCTTGATTTTGAAACAAGGCCTGAGTTGCAAAGGATCTCATTAAGTAGCTGAGTCTTGCTGTGAACCATGATCCTCCTGTCTCCTCCTCCTGAATGCTGGGATTACAAGCATGCACAAGCATGCCTGGCATGGAGGTAAATTTTTAATCAAACACATGAACAAATTATAGAGAAATGATGGTTGCTTCATGAAATACCTTATTGGGCTAATTTTGTGATACTTATATTTTATATTCTTATTTTAGGCTACTGATGCCCGGAGGGCTTTTCCTTGCTGGGATGAACCTGCCATCAAAGCAACTTTTGATATTTCATTGGTTGTTCCTAAAGACAGAGTAGCTTTATCAAATATGGTATGTATATGTTTATAAGTCTATTTAAATTTTTAATGAGCTTTAATATACTTAATTTGTTGTTTGGATGGAATAACATGAAACCTCCTCTAGCACAGTACTTTGTATATAATAGGAACCCCAGTAATAGTTTCCTTTATTTTCATTAAGCCTTCTTTCTCTCTCTCTCTCTTTTTTTTTTTTTTTTGGTGTGTGTGTGAGGATTCTTTCTGTGGAAGAAAGTCCTTGTTAAATATATTAACAAGATTATGTACTTCTTTTAATTTAGAGACATAAATAAGTGACAAGTTTAGTAACTATTACCTGTAAGGGAAAGATACTGACTTTCTTTTTAAATTCCAAAAGATAGCCAGGTTTGGTGGCGCACGCTCGTAATCCCAGCATTAGGGAGGCTGAGACCGGAGGATCACAGTTCGCCAACAGCCTCAGCTACTTAGGTCCTCCGCAATTCAGTGAGACCCTGTTTCAAAATAAAGAATAAAAAATTGGGCAGGGGGGTGTAGTTCAGAGGTCAAATACCTCTGGGTTTCATGACCAACCCACAAAAAAAAGCAAAAAAATCCCAAAAGATACAACTGTATAATAATTGCATTTAGGTTTTGGCTGATTGTGTTCTTCAGATATGCTCTTTTCACTGGTGTCGTTGATCTCAGCATTCACCACTTGAAGTGTGTGGTCAGGATTACCTTGTCTAAGATGTGTAATAGCCGGTAACCTATATTCTGATTCTGGGGAACTTGGCCCACTTAAGAGCATTCCATAGGTAGAATGTCATTCTCTTCTTAAATATTCTAAGAGGACTCTAATATATTAAGGTGAAATTCACTTACATTTTAGTATGAGCGAATGTTTTAGAGATCTGTTCCTTGAAAGTAAGATAGAATTTGGGGAATTTGAGAGCTTAAATAGGAAAAAGAAAGAGAACACCAAAGAAGTTAGGGATTCTGAAAGTAAAAGTAGAAATTTTTTCACCAATTTGCTCAACTATCACTGGTACAGAGACTGCTTGAGATCTAGAAATCTGTACCCTTTGAAATGAGAGCTTCCAGCCGGGCGTGGTGGCGCACGCTTGTAATCCCAGCATTCGGGAGGCTGAGACTGGAGGATCACGGTTCGCAGACAGCCTCAGCTACTTAGTGAGGCCCTCCACAATTTAGTGAGACCCTGTTTCAAAATAAAGAATAAAATGGGAGCTTCCATATTTATATATATTTTTATTTTTTATATTTTTTTTCTTTTTCTGTTACTGGGGGTGAAACCCTGGGGCATTCCACCTCCATGCTACACCCTTAGTCCTATTTTTTCTTTATTTTTGAAACAGGGTCTCAATAAATTGTGGAATGCCTCACTAAGTAACTGAGGATAGCCACGAACATGTGATCGTCCTGGCTCAGTCCTCCCAAATGCTGGGATTACAAGTGTGTACCACCATAGCTGGCATTATTTTATTCATAATTGTTTTCTCAGCCAGGCGTGGTGGCACACACTTGTAATTCCAGCATTTGGGAGGTTGAGACCTGAGGATCGCAGTTCATGGACAGCCTCGGCTACTTAGGTCCTCCATAACTTAGTGAGAACTTGTTTCAAAAAATAAAAGAAGAGCCAGGCATGGTGGCGCACGCTTGTAATCCCGGTGCTTGGGAGGCGGAGACAGGAGGATCATGCAGGTTCGCAGCCAGCCTCCGCTGGCTTAAGAGACCCTGTTTCCAAATAAAAAATATAAAATAGGTCTGGGAGTGTAGCCCAGAGGTAGAAGGCCCCTGGGTTCCACCTCCATTACCACCAAAAAATAGAAATAAAAAAATAAAAATAGGGCAGGGGCTGTAGTTCGGAGGTCACATGCCTCTGGATTTCATCCCCAGACCTGCCAATAATAATAATAATAATAATAATAATAATAATAATAATAATAATGTTTTCTCATATCCTTGTTTTATTTGAAAAATTTTGAGGCCTCCTGCTCAGCTGGGTATGGTTACACATGCTTGCTTGTAATCCCAGTACTTAAGAGGCTGAGACAGGAAGATTGAAGGTTCGTGGCCAGCCTCAGCTACTTAGTGAGGCCCTATGCAGCTTAGTTAGACCTTGTTTCAAAAATAAAAGAATAGAGCTGCGTATGGTGTCACACGCTTGTAATCCCAGTATTCAGGAGGCTTTGACTGGAGGATCACAGTTTGTGGACAGCCTCAGCTAAGTAGGAAGGCCTTTGGCAACTCAGTGAGACCCTGTTTCAAAAATAAAAAGTCAAGCCGCGCATGGTGGTGCATGCTTGTAATCCCCGTGCTTGGGAAGCGGAGACAGGAGGATCGCGCAGGTTTGAAGCCAGTCTCGCTGGCTTAAGAGACCCTGTTTCCAAATAAAAATGTCAAAATACGTCTGGGAGTGTAGCCCGAAGGTAGAAGGGCTTCCAGGAACCCCAGTACCACCAAAAAAAAAAAAAAAAGAATAAAAAATAGGACTGGGGGTGTAGCGCAGAAGTAGAATGCCTCTGGGTTCAATCTCCAGTACTGTAAAAAAAGATCCCACTAGGTGTGATTGTGCACACTTGTAATTCCAGTACTTGGGACACTGAGATAGGAAGATTTGCAGGTTTCTGACCAGCTGCAGCAACTTAGTGAGACTCTGTTTCAAACTAAAAACTAGGGCTAGAGTACTGTAGCTCAGAGGTAGAATGCCCCTGCTTTCCATCCCCAGTACCACACACACACAAGAAAAATAATAAAGAAAAATATCAATGCCTACCATATAAGTATTCAAGAAAAGTAGATTCCTCTTTTCTCTCAGAAATGTTAGTAATTTTAACAGTTTAGCCCCCAACATCTTAGTTTGAGTGATTTATCAGATGACTTATGAAGAGAAAAGATCTTGATAACAGAAAAACATTGAATGAGCCGGGCGTGATGGTGCACTCTTGTAATCCCAGCATTTGGGAGGCTGAGACAGGAGGATTGGGGTTCGCAGACAGCCTCAGCTACTATTTAGTGAAGCCCTTTGCAACTCAGTGAGATTCTGTTTCAAAATGAAGAGTAAAAAATAGGACTGGGGGTGTAGCTCGGAGGTAGAATGCTTCTGGGTTCCATCCTTAGTACCGCCAAAAACAAACAAACAAACAAACAAAAAAAACTACAATGAATAGAGAAGCCATTCTGGAAAGGAGAAAAGAAAAACATTCAAGTCTACAGTTTTTGGCTCTTGTCTTCTGTAGAGGATTAATGTAAATCTCTTTAAATTTCCCTTTTTGTTTTTAAGAATGTAATTGACCGGAAACCATACCCTGATGATGAGAATTTAGTGGAAGTGAAGTTTGCCCGCACACCTGTTATGTCTACATATTTGGTGGCATTTGTTGTGGGTGAATATGACTTTGTAGAAACAAGGTCAAAAGATGGTGTGTGTGTTCGTGTTTACACCCCTGTTGGCAAAGCAGAACAAGGAAAATTTGCGTTAGAGGTAAATGTACTTGAAGAGGATTGTTCCAACAGTCCATAACTCCAGGTTGGGGAATTTACATTTCTGATCAATTATTAGTACAGTTATTTATAATTTAATCTGAAAGTTGTTGTGTTACTTTGGTTTTATTTTTGTTAGTATTTTTGAAAATACCAATTTTGATGCTGCATTAACTTTTTACAAAATAATGATTCAGGGAATATAAAAGTCTGGGCTTTGGGGTGTAGCTCAGTAAGTAGAACACATGCCTTAGCATGCGCAAGACTGTGGGGTCAGACCCCAGCTCTGAGAAAAAGAATATAAACCTGAAATTTCTTTATCTGGGGAATGGGTGGAGAAAAATTTAGTTATATTTATATTTTCATACTGAGTTATAAATGGGTGAGAGTTTGGGCAGTGTGTACAAAGCTTGAAATTAGTCTTTGGAAGAAGGGCTCCCTGGGATTGATTTCTGGTTACTTGAGATACTATTTCTTGCAACAGGTTTCCTTTGTGGATTTCTATATGCATCATAATAAAATGTTTATCAGGTGGTTCTGTTTTATACTTTTATAGGTTGCTGCTAAAACCTTGCCTTTTTATAAAGACTACTTCAATGTTCCTTATCCTCTACCTAAAATTGATCTCATTGCTATTGCAGACTTTGCAGCTGGTAAAGTAAATTTCATTTTATTGCTGAATTGTAATAACTTTACTTGAATTTTGTGATTTTGAAGAAGAAATATGCATAAATGTCAATAAATGTTTATATTTATTTTATGAAGGTGCCATGGAGAACTGGGGCCTTGTTACATATAGGTATGTTAATGATGCTGTTACCTGCCTTATCTTTCCAAGCACTGACTTTATAAGGGCTTCACTCCTAATCACAGTTGAGTAGCTTCTGCTTTAGGCTCTGGTAAATTTTCCTGTCTCCGCCCAGTTCCATGCACATTTCAACTATACAGATGGACTTCCCCCTGTAGTGCTACTATCTGTGGGTGTAAGATTTTAAAAGTGAGCATCTGGTATTAGTAGAATTTTTAGATACATTTTTGGCTGAGCTTTCTCATTTCAGTACCTTTTCTTCCTCTCAGTAGTTTTATAGTTATTTATCCAGTTTGAAGAACCTCCCCTGATTTCATATCTTCTAGCCAAGTTTTTACACATCTGCCACCACAAGACAAACATGTGGGTTGTATAATTTTTAAAGCAAGGTCTGTAAACAATTTTCTGCCTTCTCCTTTCAGTTGCCTTTTTAGATGAACTAAGTGTTGGACAGCCTGCTCAGTGTTCTTTTTCGAATTGTGGAATTCATCTCCCCTGCTGCTCCCCTCACTTAATGGAAGGAAGTCTTCTCTATGTAGCATAATCATTCTTAATCTCATAGACAAAGCATTTCTAAAATTTCAGACAACAAACTGATGACAACAAACTGTGACATTTCTTTGATCTTCTACTGTATGAATTCTGTTGGGGTAGTCTTCAGTCTTTCTAGAACTTTTTCTATTCTGTATGTGCTAAAAAAGCATTTTCTTGATATCTGTAAAGCCTAACCTAACCATGTCATTTACAAATGCATAAAAACATAGTACATATTTATGCCCTTTTCATTGCCATATTTTAATTATTTTAAATTTTTCTTAAATACAGGGAAACGGCGTTGCTTATTGATCCAAAAAACTCCTGCTCCTCATCCCGCCAGTGGGTTGCTCTGGTTGTGGGACATGAGCTCGCCCACCAATGGTTTGGAAATCTTGTTACTATGGTATTTAATATTTTTAAGTGCTCAAATATGTTTGTCTTCACCCTGCTGCACATTATTTTGGCCACTTAGTATTTCAGGTTTGGCTGAACATTGTGCCAAAAAATAACTGAGTATAGAAAATTTTTATTTTAGCCAAGCATAGTGACATATTCCTGTAATCCCAGTACTTGGAAGGCTGAGACAGGAGGAGTGCAGGTTCAGGGCCAGACTCAGCAACTTAGCAAGACCCTGTTTCAAAATAAAAAGGGCTAGAGGTGTAACTCAGCGGTAGAATGACCTGGGTTCAATCCCAATACCATGATCAGTAAATCAGTCAATAAAGCAAAAGATCTACTTTGAAGCATATTTCAAAATCTTTGTGTTGATTGAGAACATGTGGACAGTTTTTACTCAGTAGAAAACACTTTCTGAGCCGTTCTAGAACTGCTGCAAATGGGGGAAGGAAAGATCCTAATTTGGGTGAGAAAGAAAGATTCCTCTTTAGTAAAGATGATGAATCATTCAGTGAGATTCCAGGCTAAGGTTAGTTTCTTGAATGATAGTTACATAGTATACTAAGTTGCAGAGGGTGTCACTAAGCAGCCAACTTCAGCAACTTAGACCCTCTGCAATTTAGTGAGACCCTGTCTCACTAAAATAAAGAATGAAAAATCAGGGCTGGGGGTGTAGTTCAGAGGAAGAATCCTCCTAGGTTCAGTCCCCAGCAACACACACACACACACACACACACACACACACACACACACACAGAGTCCAGGAAAATAAACCCTTGCCTTTTGCTTTGAATGTTTAAAACTTTACTAACAGATGAGGGAAAAATAATTTTGGAACTATAATTTCATGTTTAATTCCATGTGTCGTACTGCCTATATTCACATATGTGCTGTGCCGGGTGTGGTGGCGCACGCTTGTAGTCCCAACATTTGGGAGGCTGAGATAAGAGGACCATGGTTTGAGGCCAGCCTCAGCTACTTAGTGAAGCCCTTTGCAATTCAGTGAGACCCTGTTTCAAAATCAAGAATAAAAAATAGGCTGGGAAGCTGGAGTTGGTGGCGCACACTTGTAATCCCCACGCTTGCAAGGTGGAGACAGGAGGATCGAGCAGGTTCGAAGCCAGCCTTAGCTGGCTTAAGAGACCCTGTTTCCAAATAAAAATATAAAAAAATAGGTCTGGGAGTGTAGCCCAGAGGTAGAAGCCCCCTAGGTTCCATCCCCAGTACCACCACCACCCCAAAAAAAAAAAAAAAGGCGGAGAGTGTAGCTTACAGGCCCCTGGGTTTCATTACCAGTACCATAAATGTTAAAAAAAAAAATTTTATACTGAACTACTTCTTGCCATGGTATTTCTGTTAATTTCACATAATCCATATTGAAGCAGTACTATTTTTCTATTTATATTTTTATTTGGAAACAGGGTCTCTTAAGCCAGCGCGGCTGGCTTCGAACCTGCGCGATCCTCCTGTCTCTGCCTCCCAAGCGCGGGGATTACAAGCTTGCGCCACCACGCCCGGCTCCAATTTTTCTTGTTTGGCCCTGATAACTTTCTGGGTTTGTTTGTCTCTAAGAAAAAATTTTTACTAAACCTAATTTTCAGTAATAATATTTTTGCCTTTGCCTATTTATCTGCTCTCTTTTCCTTTTCCATATAGTAAGACATTACTTAGCAGTGTTTTTTTTTTTTTTTTTTTTTGTGGGTCTGGGGATGGAACCCAGGGGCATTCTACCTCCGAGTTACACCCCCTGCCCTATTTTTTTAATTCTTTATTTTGAAACCGGGTCTCACTGAGTTGCAAGGGGCCTCACTAGCTGAGGCTGTCCACGAACCGCGATCCTCCAGGTCTCAGCCTCCCGAATGCTGGGATTACAAGCGTGCGCCACCACGCCCGGCCTAGCAGTGTTTTTAAAATGTTCTTTAGGCATGATTCTACTATCACCCATTAGCCTTTATTTTCATCTCAATTTTGGTGGAACTGCAGATTGAACCCAGAGGCATTTTGCTTCTGAGCTACACCCCCAGCCCTATTTTTTTTCTTTATTTTGAAATAGGGTCTCACTAAGTTGCTAAGGCGAGCCACAAACCTGCAATCCTGTCTCAGCCTCCTAAGTACTGAGATTACAGGCATGCACCACCACATCCATCTTGTTTACATCTCTTCTATGCTCCTCTCTCCCTCCCTCTCCCCCTCCCTCCCCCTCCCCCCCCTTTCTTGTGGTACTAGAGGGTGGAACCCAGGGGTTTTCTACCTCCAGGCTATACCCCCAACCCTATTTTATAATTTATTTGGAAACAGGGTCTCACTGAATTGCTGAGAGCCTTGCTAAGTAGCTGAGGCTGTCTGCGAACCTGTGAGATTCTCCTTTCTTAGCTTCCCAAGCGCTGGGATTATAAGCGTGCACCACCACGCCCAGCTGATTTTCTCTTTTTCACATATGTCAGTTCCTTATTAAATGGTTTTAATTGAAATTTAGTTATTTAAATTAAAAGTTTTAGAATATAGTAGAAGGGACATATTTTTAAAATTAGTAGAATGACAGCCATTTTGTTTTAGTCACATTATTTCTACCTTTTGTTTTTAGGAATGGTGGACTCATCTTTGGTTGAATGAAGGCTTCGCATCCTGGATTGAGTATCTGTGCGTGGATCATTGCTTTCCAGAGTACGATATCTGGACTCAGTTTGTTTCTGCTGATTACACCCGTGCCCAGGAACTCGACGCCTTAGATAATAGCCATCCCATTGAAGTAAGCTATACTTTGAACCATTAGCTTATGACTGCTCTCCCTTTCAGTGAACAAGTAATTTGGCATACAGATGCTTAAGATATTGAAATAAAATGAAGAGAAAATTGAATGAGTGGTTTCACTTTTTTTGTTGTTTTCTCAGTGCTAGCAAGTCTTATACATTCTAGGCAAATGCTCTCCCACTGAGCTGCATGCGTAGCCCTCACTTGTTTGTTTGTTTGTTTGTTTGTGGAGCTGGGGATTAAACTTAGGGGTATTCTATCTCTGAGCTATATTTCCAGCCCTATTTTATTCTTTATTTTTTTATTTTTTTAAATTTTTTGCAGTACTAGACATGGAATCCAGGGGCATTCTACCTCCAAGCTACATCCTCAGCCCTATTTTTTATTCTTTATTTTGAAATTGTGTCTCACTGAGTTGCAAAGTTGCCTCACTAAATATTTGAGGCTGTCCATGAACCACAATCCTCTAGTCTCAGCCTCCCAAATGCTGAGATTACAAGTGTGCGCCATCACGCGTGGCATTTTTTTTATTTTATTTTTATTCTTTATTTTGAAACAGGGTCTCAATAAGTTGTGAGGGCCTCACTGAGTACCTGTGGCTGGCCACGAACCTGATATTTTCCTGTCTCAGCCTTCCAAGGATGCACCACCACTCCCAGCTCTCCCAGCTTCTGCTTTGACTTATTTAACCAGGGTCCTACATAATTGTAAACTATTACAGTTAGTGTAAGAAATCAAATGTTTGTCATCTCTTTCTCTCCTCTCCCACTCTCCAAGAATAAACAGAGCTGTGATGACTTCCTTCCAGCAGGGCAAAGTTAGGACTAGAACCAAGGTTCTGAGAGATAATGGGGATCAGTTTATATATTCTACTTTATTAGGGTTAGTTACTACACTCTTTCTTGAGGATTGTCATATACATCATGAGTGAATTAAAGGCAAAAAAAATGTAGCGAGGCATGGTGATGCATTTGCTGAGACAGAAGGATCACAGGTTTGAGGATAGCTTTAGCAATGTAGTGAGACTTTTTAGCAATTTGGCAAGACCCTGTTTCAAAAAAAAACAACATTATAAGAACCAGGGGTGTAGCTCAGATATAGAATGCCCTTGAGTTCAACCCCCAGTCACACACACACACACACACACACACACACACACACACACACACACACACAGCAAAAAATATGAGTTAGAAGGGTTTTCCTAGAAAGCTTTTTATGTAATTCAGTATTACAGGCTATCTGCTTCCTGTCATAACCCTGAATCGCACTGTCTGCCAGGTCAGTGTGGGCCATCCATCTGAGGTTGATGAGATATTTGATGCTATATCATACAGCAAAGGTGCATCTGTCATCAGAATGCTACATGACTACATTGGGGACAAGGTAAAAGCAATTTTTTTAATCTTTCATTTATTGTGAAATCATAGAGTTTTGCATGGATAAAATGTTTTTTTAAATTAAGTTTCTAGGTTATTTTTGTCTTAATTTCTTTGTATATTGACTATTGTAATCTCTTAGAAGAATGATGTACAAGTATGTTTGGGGATAAGAATGGGAGGCTGGTAGCCAGGCATGTTGGTACACGCTTGTAATCATAGCATTCGGGCTAAGACAGGAGGATTGTGGTTCATGGACAGCCTCAGCTACTTAGGCCCTTTGCAGTTCAGTGAGACCCTGTTTCAAAATCAAGAATAAAAAGCCGGGCATGGTGGCACACGCTTGTTGTAATCCCTGTGCTTGGGAGGCAGAGACAGGAGGATCATGCAGGTTCAAAGCCAGCCTTGCTGGCTTAAGAGACCCTGTTTCCAAGTAAAAAAAATATAAAATAGTTCTGGGAGTGTAGCCCGGAGGTAGAAGGCCCCTGGGTTCCATCCCCAGTACCACCAAAAAAAAAAAAAAAGAACAAAATAAAGAATAAAAATTAGGACTGGGGGTGTAGCTTGGAGGTACCATGCCCCTAGGTTCCAACCCCAGGACCGCAAAAGAAAAAAAAAAAAAAAAAAAGAGAGAGGCTGGTATAAAACAAAGGTAGAAGCCAAAGAATATACATTCTTAAATAAAAACAGTAGGTGTTAGAGGTATTTTTTTTCAGCATATCTCTTACTTGAGTGTTTGAGTAAATTTGCTTTTGACTACTGATATGTACATATACTCTAAATTGTGGGAAATGACTCTTCTGGATTTAAAAATTGTGTTTTCTCAGGACTTTAAGAAAGGAATGAATATGTATTTAACTAAGTTCCAACAAAAGAATGCTGCCACAGGTAATCTTTAATACTTGAGATAAAAATGAAAAGTGTTGTCACACCGTACAACAGGGACATTTCTAACAAGTTCTTGAGTAAATGTAGTGCTACTAGGTCATGGGCCACACTTTGAATAGCCAAGCCTATCACTTAATGTTTTCATTTGTTCTTATATTTATGAAAGACAAATGGCAGTTTAGATATGCTTTGGCTATTATTTATAGTCTTTATCATCTTGCAGAACTTCCAGTGTCCTCTCTCTTTCCTCACTGCCCTTCCCCTAATGTTTGGCTTTGTGATTTCTACATTAGAATTCCACAGTTGCTTACTAACTCAAAACTTCTTTTCCTACCCACTCTTTTCAACTTCATCTTTTATACCCTGGCTAGAGTTATCTTGGTAGAGTGATTATCTAATTGGATCATCCTACCTATTAAAAATGCTTGAAGCCAGGCATGGTTTCGCATGCTTGTAATCCTAGTATTTGGGAGGCTAAGACAGGAGGGTCTCAGTTCGCAGATAGCCTCAGCTACTTAGTGAGGCCCTTTGCAACTCAGGAGACCCTGTTTCAAAATAAAGAATAATGCCGGGCGTGGTGGCGCACGCTTGTAATCCCCATGCTTGGGAGGCTGAGACAGGAGGATCGCACGGGTTCGAAGCCAGCCTCAGCTACTGAGTGAGGCTCTCAGCAACTTAGTGAGACCCTGTTTCCAAATAAAATAAATAAATAAATATATATATATATATATATGGTCTGGGAGTATAGCCCGGAGGTAGAAAGCCTCTGGGTTCCACCCCCAGTACCACCAAAATAAACAAACAAATAAATAAACAAACAAACAAACAAACAAACAAATAAATAATAGTAGCTGGGCGTGGTGGTGCACGCTTGTAATCCCAGCATTTGGGAGGCTGAGACAGGAGGATTGTGGTTCGCGGACAGCCTCAGCTACTTAGTGAAGGCTCCGCAACTCAGTAAGACTCTGTTTCAAAATAAAGAATAAAAAATTGGGCAGGAGGTGTAGCTTGGAGGTCAAATGTCTCTGGGTTCCATCCCCAGACCCACACACACACAAAAAAAAGAATAAATAATAGGGGCAAGAGTATCACTCAGAAGTAGAATGCCCCTGGGGTCCACCCCTAGTACCACACACATACACACACACACACACACACCAAAAAAAAAAAAAAAAAAAAAAAAAGCTTGAAGCTCAGCCCAGTGGCACATGCCTGTAATATCAGTACTTGGGAAGCTGAGACAGGACAATCACAGGCTCAATGGCAATGCATGACAACTTTGTGAGACCCTTTTTCAAAACTGAAGCAATAAAATGGGGCTGTGGGTATAGCTCAGTGGTATAGCACCCTGCATTTACTCCCCAGTACCAAAAAATAAAATAAAATAATACAGTACAGTGGTGCACAACTGTAATCCCAGTACTTGGGAGGCTGAGACAAGATGATCATAATGGTTCAAGGCCAGTGCACAGTAACTTAGCAAGACCCTGTTTCAAGAAAAAGAGGGCTGGAGGTATAGCTCAGGTAGAATGCCTTTGGGTTCAGTCCCTAGTACCACACAAAAATACTTGAGAGTCTTCACTGTATTTATACTGAAGTTCCTACTTCTTGTAAGCCCCCCGCCTGTGGTACTGGGATGGAACTCAGAGGCTTTCTACCTCCGGCTACACTCCCAGACCTATTTATATTTTATCTGGAAACAGGGTCTCACTACGTTGCTGAGAGCTTCACTAAGTAGCTGAGGCTGGCTTCGAACCTGCGTGATCCTCCTGTCTCAGCCTTCAGAGTGCTGGGATTACAAGTGTGCGCCACCATGCCCGGCACCAAACAGTCTTGAACAATTCAGCCTGTCTATGTTTTAGCCTCATCTTCTGTTACTTCCACTCATGTGCCCTGTCTTTTGAGCTTATTAAACAAACTGCTACTTCCTGTCTTATACTTTACTATTTATACATAGACCATGTATTTGTTCCATCTTGAATTCCCTTTTCTCCCTTGTCTGCAAGATCAACAACTCAACTTTGGATTCTTCCTTATGTGTATTTCTCTGTTCATGCCACCACTAGAGTACTTATACATTATATTGCTGTTTTGCTTTCTCAACCACCAGTGATATTTGACTATGAATTTTACTTCAGTTTCATTAGTGTTGAATATTTTTTTAACTATGGTTAATTGAATGGATACATGACTAAGTTTGTGAATAATTATTTAAGTAGTGAGCTTGAATATTTTCCATGTCTTCATTCCTATTTCTTCGTTTGAAGAATTCTTCTGTTTGTCTTTAGTTTATTGTAATTTTTCTTATATGCTAGAATGATTAAGTACATATTAGAATAAAAGAACAATTTTTAGAATAGAATTCTATTCTCTTCTATGGGGGGGGGCATTAATTTCACCCCTACTATTTCCTGAACTTGAAAGAACCAAAGAATTGGCCAGCATTGTAGTATTTAGAGTTAAAATAAAGTTTCTGATTTGTTTTGGAAAATAAACATATATAAGCCTTGCAGATTATCTGTTTTTTATGTTTACTTTCTAGAGGATCTTTGGGAAAGCTTAGAAAATGCTAGTGGTAAACCCATAGCAGCTGTGATGAATACCTGGACCAAACAAATGGGATTCCCTCTCATTTATGTGGAAGCTGAACAGGTAAACTTATAAAAAGTTCTTCTGTTTGGTATTGTATTACAGGAAATTCAATTCAGTATTGTCAGATTTGCTTTTCTGTATTTTTTAAGCCCTTATGCTATTTTCTCAGTGACTTTGCCCCTCCCACATTTTTATACATACTTAAGATAGAAAACAAAATATAGTCTACTTGTATTATTCCCAGAGAAAACAGTGTGATTTTTTTTTGTATAATTCTAAAATTACCAAGTGAGGTTTATTCTAGAAATGTAAGGCTCATTTAATATTTAAATAATCACTACAAAAGCTATGCCCAGTGGCACACACTTGTAATCCTAGGTACTTAGGAGGCTGAGGCAGAATATATTAAGTTTGAAGACAGATTGAGCAGTTTAGTGAGACATTGTCTCAAAAATAATAAAAATTTAAAAGAGCCAGGCATTGTGGTACACACCTGTAATCCCTGTATTTAGGAGGCTGAGACAGGAGGATCACAGGTTTCAGACCTACCTTAACAATATAGTGAGACTCTCAGCAACTCAACGAGACCCCATTTCAATATAAAAAATAAAATAGGAGCCGGGTGTGTTGGCTCACGATTGTAATCCCAGCATTCAGGAGGTGGAGACCAGAGGCTCATAGTTCACAGAAACAAACTTAAAAAAAATCTATTTTTAATCAGACAACATTTCTAGAGCACTTCTAATTGTCTAGAAGAAGGTGTTCTTCTATCACTGCACCAAAAGGATATGAAAGTAATACTGAGGCTGATGACATATAATACCTATAATGATTAAGGAAAACAGCAAATCCATTCGAAGTTTGAAATTTATTTATTTATTTTTATTTATTTATTTATTTTTGGCAGTGCTGAGGTTGAACCCAGGAGCATGCTACCTCCAAGCTATACTCTTAGCTCCATTTTTTGTTCTTTATTTGGAAACAGGGTCTCACTGAGTTGCAGAGAGCCTCACTAAGTAACTGAGGCTGTCCACGAGCCATCTACCTTCCTGTTGCTGGGATTACAAACATACATTTTTAAATTTTTTTCTTTTTTTGAGACAGTAAATTGCCTTGGCTGGCCTCAAAAAAAAATCCCCCCCCCCCTGCTTTAACCTCTTGAATAGCTAGGACTACAGAACATACTTTTAAGGGCATAATGGTTCATCACTTAGAACAGATGACAGTATTACCCCACTGCTTTGCATTGTTACTGAAACTCAGTTTACTTTTCTATCCAACTACTTTTTGCTTTCTTTGTTTTTTTTGTTTTTTGTTTTTTTTGTCTGTGTGCTGAGCCAAACTCATCATCCATTTTTATATTACAATAAAAAAGGCTATCTGTAACTCAATCTTTAAGAATAGAAGAAGCCGGGTTGGGCGTGGTAGCTCACACAAGTAATCCTAGCGTTTGGGAGGCTGAGATAGAACGATTGCACAGGTTCAAAGCCAGCCTCAGGTACTTAGTGAGGCTCTCAGCAACTTAGTGAGACCCTGTTTCCAAATAAAGTATAAAATAGATCTGGGAATATAGCCCAGAGGTAGAAAAGCCCCTGGGTTCCACTCCCAGTACCACAAAAAAGAAAGAAAGAAAAAGAATAGGAAGCTGGGCGTTATGGCGCATGCTTGTGATCCCAGCATTCAGGAAGCTGAAACTGGAGGACCGCAGTTCACAGACAGCCTCATCTACTTAGTGAGGCCCTCTGCAACTTAGTGAGACCCTGTTTCAAAATAAAGAATAAAAATATAGGGCAGGGGATGTATCTTGGAAGTCGAATGCCCCTGGGTTCCATTCCAAGACTGGCCAAAAAAAAAAAAAAAAGAGAGAGAGAGAATAGAAGAGTGCTATCCAGCTAGCCAGGCACAGTGGCACACTTGTAATCCCAGTACTTGGGAGGCTGAGACAGGAGGATTGCACAGGTTTGAAGGCAGACCCAGCTACTTAGTGAGGCTCTCAGCAACTTAGACCCTGTTTCCAAATAAAATATAAAATAGGTTGGGGGTGTAACCCAGAGGTAAAAAGCCCCTAGATTCCATTCCCAGTACCACACATACACACCAAAATTATTAAAAAAGAATAGAAGAGTGCCATAACATAGTATTTTATTTATTTATTTATTTATTGGTACTAAAGATTGAACAAAGAAACATTGTACCTCCAAGCTACACCCCCAGCTCAATTTTATTTCTTATTTGGAAACAGGATCTCACTAGGTTACTGAGAGCCTTGCCCTTGCCAAACTTTCGGGGCTAGGTCCGAACCTGTAACCCTTCTGTCTTAGCCTCCCAGGTACTGGGATTACAAGTGTACAGAACCATGCCTGACTATAGCATAACATCACTGGGGATGATACCCAGGGTCTTTCTACCTCCAGGCTACACTTCCAGATCTATTTTATGTTTTTTATTTGGAAACAAGATCTCACTAAGTTGCTGAGAGCCTCACTAAGTAGCTGAGGCTGGTTTTGAACCCACTCAATCCTCCTGTCTCAGCCTCCCAAGTACTGGGATTACAAGGATGTTCTACCATGCCCAGATTTTTTAAAATCTTTTCTCCCTCCCTCCCTCCCTCCCTCCCTCCCTCCCTCCCTCCCTCCCTCCCTCCCTTCCTCCCTCCCTCCCTCCCTCCCTCTGTCCCTCCCTCCCTCCCTCCCTTCCTTCCTTCCTTTCTTCTTTCTTCTTTCTTTTTTGTGGTGGTGGGTGTGGAACCCAGGGACTTTCTATCTCCGGGCTATACTTCCAGACCTATTTTATATTTTATTTGGAAACAGGGTCTCACTAAGTTGCTGAGAGCCTCACTAAGTAGCTGAGGCTGGCTTCCAACCTGTGTGATCCTCCTGTCTCAGCCTCCCAAACGCAGGGATTACAAGTGTGCACCACCATGCCCTGTTTTTTTATTTATTTATTTTTTGTTTTGTTTTTTTTTTTTTTTTTGGTGGTACTGGGGGTGGAACCCAGTGACATTCTACCTCTGAGCTACACCTCACACTGAATTTTTATTCTTTATTTTGAAACAGGGTCTCACCAAGGTGCAGAGGGTCTCACAAAATAGCTGGGGCTGTTCGCAAATGGTGATCCTCCTGTCTCAGCCTCCTGAATGCTGACAAGCATGGGCCACCACAGTCGGCTGTAACATAGTATCTTAATTATGATCTACTTCTCACTTTCCATTCCTAATCAACTGGAAAGTTGAAATTGAAACTTAAATTTTTATGCAACTCTGTGTGATATATAACTAATCAGTGATATAGTATTGAAGATCATTAATAATTTCTTTATTGCTGGATGTGGTGGCTCACGCTTATAATCCCAGCATTTGGGAGACTGAGGCGGGAGGATCATGGTTCACTAACAGCCCCAGCTACTTAGTGAGGCCCTTTGCAACTCAGACCCTGTTTCAAAATAAAGAATAGCAGGGCGTGGTGGCGCACCCTTGTAATCCCCGCGCTTGGGAGGCGGAGACAGGAGGATCGTGCAGGTTTGAAGCCAGCTGCGCTGGCTTAAGAGACCCTGTTTCCAAATATAAAAAAGTATAAAATAGGTCTGGGAGTGTAGCCCGGAGGTAGAAGGGCTTCCAGGAACCCCAGTACCACCAAAAAAAAAGAAAAAGAATAAAATATATGGCTGGCAGTGTAGCTAGGAGGTAGAATGCCCCTGAGTTCCATCCCCAGTAACAAAAACAAAAAACAAATAATCTCCTTATTAATAGTTTTCTTATGGCATTAACTAATTCTGTAGTAGTGTTGTCTTTTTTCACCACTGCATTTTGTGTACTCAAGAGATATTTGCTGGTACTGGTTCCACCAACTACTTTGTCATAGGAATATTGTTTCCTGAAAAAGTGTTGATGTTATTATATTCTTTGTTTTGTTTCTTTAGGTAGAAGACGATAGATTACTGAGGTTGTCCCAAAAGAAGTTCTGTGCCAGTGGACCATATGTTGGTAAGGAAATGGTCATAAGTGGGAGATGAATTTGGATATCAAACCAGTAATATTTCAACTAATAGGAAATAATTGTCTCTTTTTTTATAGTTTTAATATAATTAATAAAAACAAGGAGAGATATTTATAGTGTTTAGTCACTTTCTCAGATATTTAAAATTTCATGTCTCTGTGTGTTATTAGAGGCTGTAATAAGTGAAGAAGGATTAGAACACCCAAGAGGTGATGTATCTATCTTTTCTTTCTTTCCTTTGTTTTTGTTTTTGTGGTACTGGGGGTTAAACCCAGAGTCATTCTACCTCTGAACTATACCCCCAACCCTGTTTTAATTCTTTATTTTGAAACAGGATCTCATCAAGTTGGGAAGGGCCTCACTAAGAAACTGAGGCTGGCTGTGAATCTGTGATCCTCCTGTCTCATCCTCCCAAGTACTAGATTTATAAGTGTGGGCCACCTTGCCCAGCTATGATGTATCTAATCTTAATCTCTCTCACTGTTTCATATAAAACACATTCACTAGCTGGGCATGGTGGCACAGTACTTAGAAGGCTAAGATAGGAGAATACAGGTTCGTGGCCAGCCTCAGCTGCTTAGTGAGGCTCTCTGCAACTTAGTGAGACCCTGTTACCAAATAAAAAGAATAAAAATTAGGCGGGCGTGGTGGTGCACACTTGTAATTTCTGCATTTGGGAGGCTGAGACAGCAGGATTGCGCAGGTTCAAAGCCAGCCTCCACTGGCTTAAGAGACCCTGTTTCCAAATAAAAAATATAAAATAGGTCTGGGAGTGTAGTCCGGAGGTAGAAGACCCCTGCGTTCCATCCCCAGTACCACCAAAATAAATAAATAAATAAAAGAATAAAAAATAGGACCGGGGTGTGTGTCTTGGAGGTAGAATGCCCTTGGGTTCAATCCACAGTACTATATTAAAAAAAAAAATGTGTGTTTTATGTGGATGACTAAATTTTTTTTTTAATTCCTAGGGCATAAAGAAAGCCCAGTGATTACTCCATAAATAGGGCAGGGGGTGTAGCTTGGAAGCAGAATGCCCCTTAGACTTATTATGTATCATTGTACTCAGTCCTTTTTTTTTTTTTTTTTTTTTGGTGGTATTAGGGATGGAACCTAGGGGCCTTCCTTCTGGGCTACACTCCCAGACCTCTTTTATATTTTATTTGGAAACAGGGTCTCACTAAGTTGCAGAGAGCCTCACTAAGCAGCTGAGGCTGGCCACGAACCTGTATTCTCCTATGGCTTCAAACCTGTGTGATTCTCCCATATCAGCCTCCCAAGTTCTGGGATTACAAGCATGCGCCACCACGCCCAGATCATGTTCAGTACTTTTATTGGCTCTTATTTTATATCTCTTAGCATCCTTATAACGCAAGTAGTATTATTTGTATTTTACAGATAAAAGAACAAAGAAAATATAGCTATGTTAATTAAATTGATCAAGGTCAACTGGGTGTAGTGGCACATGCCTGTAATCCCAGTACTTGGGAGGCTGAAACAGGAGGATCACAGGTTCAAAACTCACCTCAGCAACTAAACGGGGCCCTTCCCAACTTATTGAGACCCTGTTTCAAATAATGAATAAAAATTTAGAATAGCCAGGCACGGTGGCACACACTTGTAATCCCAGAATTTGGGAGGCTGAAACAGGAGGATCGCGGTTCGAAGACAGCCTCAGATACTACTTAGGCCCTTTGCAACTCAGAGAGACCTGTTTCAAAATAAAGAATAAAAAATAGGGCTGGGGGTGTAGCTCAGAGGTAGAATGCTCCTGGGTTCCATTCTCAGTACTGCAAAAAAAAAAAAAAATTACAATAGAGAATATATATATATTTGGGGGGGGTACTTGGGGTGGAACCCAGAGGCTTTCTACCTCCAGGCTATACTCTCAGACCTATTTTAATATTTTTTATTTGGAAAGAGGGTCTCAATAAGTTGCAGTAAAGAATAAAAATAAAGATCTGATACATTGAGAAGTATGGCCTTCTGCCTTTAACCCTAAAACTTAACATTTGAATTACCGTTTTAAACTGGGTACAGTGGTGCACATTTGTAATCTCAGCAATTTGGGACACTGAGGTAGAGGCATGGAATTTTTTTTTTTTTTTTTTTTTTTTGGTGGTGGTACTGGGGTTCCTGGAAGCCCTTCTACCTCCGGGCTACACTCCCAGACCTATTTTTACATTTTTATTTGGAAACAGGGTCTCCTAAGCCAGCGCGCGCGGCTGGCTTCGAACCTGCGCGATCCTCCTGTCTCTGCCTCCCAAGCGTGGGGATTACAAGCGTGCGCCACCACGCCCGGCGAGGCATGGAATTTAAAGCCAGCCCTGGCAATTTAGAGAGACAATCTCAGAATAAAAATTAAAGGCCAGGTGTGGTGGAGCACACTTGTAATCCCAGCATTTGGGAGGCAGAAGCCAAAGGATCACAGTATATGGACAACCTCAGCTACTTAGGCCCTTCGCAACTCAGTGAGACCCTGTTTCAAAATAAAGACTAGAAAATAAGGAGTTGGGTGTGGTTGCACACGTTTATAATCCCAGTACTTGGGAGGCGGAGATGGAGAAATTGCACAGTTTAAAAGCCAACTTCAGCTACTTAGTGAAGCTCTCAGTAACTTAGTGAGACCCTGTTTTCTTTTTCTTTTTCTTTTTTTTTCTTTTTTTTTTTTGCGGGTCTGGGGATAGAACCCAGGGGCATTCGACCTCCGAGCTACACCCCTGTCCTATTTTGTATTCTTTTATTTTGAAACTGGATCTCACTGAGTTGCAGAGGCCCTCACTAAGTGGCTGAGGCTGGCTGCGAACCGCGATCCTCTGGTCTCAGACTCTTGAATGTTGGGATTACAAGTGTGCGCCACCACGCCTGACTCCTGTTTTCAATAAAATATAAAAATAGGTCTGGGAATGTAGCCCAGAGGTCAAAAGCCCCTGGGTTCCATCCCCAGTACCACCAAAAAAACCCCACAAAAAACCTAAAAAGGGTGGGGGATGTAGCTCAGTAATAGAGCATTCCTGGGTTCAATCCCTAGTACTGCAAAAATAATAATAATTATTCTTAATAAATATGTCTGACAAATCAATCTTTAAGTGTCACAATTGCTGGTTTCTGCCCTATGCCTATAATCTGCATTGTAATTACTGACAGGTTTTTCTATATTGTAACCAATATAGGCAATATTAAAACCTGAGATGGAGCCGGGCGTGGTGGCACACGCTTGTAATCCCAGCATTCAGGAGGCTGAGAATGTAGGATTGTGATTCACAGACAACCTCAGCTACTTAGTGAGGCCCTCCATAACTTAGTGAGACCCTGTTTCAAAAAAAGAATAAGAAATAGAAGCCAGGTGTGGTGGCGCACACTTGTAATCCCCGCACTTGGGAGGCTGAGACAGGAGGATTGCTCAGGTTCGAAACCAGCCTCAGCTACTTAGTGAGGCTTTCAGCAACTTAGTGAGACCCTGTTTCCAAATAAAATATAAAATAGGTCTGGGAGTATAGTCCAGAGGTAGAAGCCCCTGGGTTCCATACCCAGCACCACAAAAAAATAAAATAATAAAAAATAGGACAGGGAAGCCGAGCATGGTGGCGCACACTTGGAATCTCAGCACTTGGGAGGCTGAGACAGGAGGATCACGTAGGTTCGAAGCCAGCCTCAGCTAGTTAGTGAGGCTCTCAGCAACTTATTTGTGAGACCCTGTTTCCAAACAAAAGATAAAAAAGGTCTAGGAGTGTGTCCTGAAGATAGAAAGCCGCTGGGTTCCATCCCAGTACCACAAAAAAAGAGGGCAGGTGGTGTAGCTCAGAGGTAGAATGCCCCTGAGTTCATCCCCAGACCCGCAAAAAAATAAAAAAATTAAAACCTGAGATGGAGAGGCTTAAATTGTGGTTTAACCTGCTAACCAGGTATGTAACTTAATTATGTATGTTATATATTAAGGATTAAAATTTCTGATTTTATTTAAATAGCTCTGTTAATTACTGGTAAGGTTTCTCTTTTGTTTGGCATCTTTTTTTTTTTTTTTTGGTGGTACTGGGGTTCCTGGAAGCCCTTCTACCTCCGGGCTACACTCCCAGACCTATTTTTACATTTTTTTTTAAAATTTGGAAACAGGGTCTCCTAAGCCAGCGCGCGCGGCTGGCTTCGAACCTGCGCGATCCTCCTGTTTCTGCCTCCCAAGCGCGGGGATTACAAGCGTGCGCCACCACGCCCGGCTGTTTGGCTTCTTTAATTCAAAGTTTGTTTTGCTCTCTGATATCTATGACAGTGTTTCTGCTTTACAAATGCTTTGGCTTTTTTTTTTTTTTTTTTTCATTTTTTCTTTTTCTTTTTTTTTTTTTGTGTGTGTGTGTGTGTATGTGTGTATGGTACTAAGGATGGAACCCAGAGGCATTCTACCTTCAAGCTACACCCCCAACCCTATTTAATTTTTTATTTTGAAAGAGGGTCTCAGTAAGTTTTAGAGGGCTTCACGAGGTTGCTGAGGCTGGTCAAGAACCTACAGTTCTCCTGTCTCAGTCACCTAAGTACTAGGATTACAAGCATGCGCCACCACCCCTGCATGCTTTGGCTTTTAGATATGTCTCCTTGGTAATAGAATGCAACAGCTCTCAGGATATGTCGTAATCAGCCCTTCAGTGTTTTGGCAGTGTGCATACCCATTAAGAACTGCACCTTAGAATTTGTTTTTAGCTTATTTTTTTCTGAAGGTCTTTTTTTTTTTTTTTTTTTTTTTTTGGTGGTACTGGGGGTAGAACCCAGGGGCTTTCTACATCTGGGCTATACTCCCAGACCTATTTTACATTTTATTTGGAAACAGGGCCTCACTAAGTTGCTGAAAGCCTAAGTATCTGAGGCTGGCTTCGAACCTGTATGATTCTCCTGTCTCAGCCTCCCAAGTGGGGGATTACAGGTGTACGCCACCATGCCCAGCTTGAAGGTCTTTTTTTTTGTCTTTTTGGAACTGGGAATTGAACCCAGAGTGCTGTACCTGCAAAGCAGGCACTTTGTCACTGAGCTGCATCCCAGTCCCTAGAATGTTTTTAAATGCTATGTGAGTTTTCACATACCAGAATTTATTTCAGCAGTAAAGTTCTTACTGTCTCTATTGCTCTGTAATGGGAAAACAGCAGTTAAATTTAAATCACTGATATGATTCTACAGGCAAGTTGTTATCTTTTTAAGACTTCTGTGATTCTGTTAGTAAATTATTGCTTCCTTTGCACTGATATTATTCAGGTTATCTGGAAGAGTTCTGTAGCATTATTGGCTTAATGCTTAAACTCAGGCCCAAGGTTAGAACACCAGTCCTCTCTTTCCATTTGACAGTCTGTTCTTTTCAAGTTTTCTTCTCTTACTTAGGAGAAGATTGTCCCCAGTGGATGGTTCCTATCACAATCTCTACTAGCGAAGATCCCAACCAGGCCAAACTAAAAATACTAATGGATAAGCCAGAGATGAATGTGGTTTTGAAAAATGTCAGACCAGACCAGTGGGTGAAGGTGAGTCCAGAAATGGCATAACTATATTTGTCTTGCTTTAATTATTTCTCTTCATTTTTCTTTTTATCTGTCTCTCTCTTTTTTTTTTTTTTTTTTTTGGTACTGGAGATTGAACCTAGGGGTATTCTACCACCGAACTACACCCAGCCTATTTTTTATTCTTTGTTTTGAGACAGGGTCTCAATGAGTTGCAAAGGGCCTCACTAAGTAGCTGAGGCTGTCCTCAAACCACGATCCTCTTGTCTCAGCCTCCCGGATGCTAGGATTACAAGCGTACGCCACCACTCCTGACTGTCTCTAAATTTTAAGCTTCAGTTTAGACTAGGACTTTTGGAAAAAAAAAACATTTCTAAACCTTTGTAAAATTTAGTATCAGTTTTCAAATAGTGTTGTCCTAATACTTGCCCTTATGTTAAATATAAGGAAATGAGAAATAAGCAAATAAAACGGGATAAGACTGAAGTGAAAAAGAAAATAGTAGACTGTGTTATAAAATCACATTAACCAAAACATTTGTAGTCTTGCAATTTTAAACTGCCTTCTCATTGTAATGATACGTTAACCTCAATGATGTGTTATCACATGTGCACAACTATCATCAAGTGAGCAGACATATGTAATGATGAGTTTATGTCATTAAGATGTGAAATTCCTTTAGCTAGTGGGTTTTTTTTCCTGGTTTGTGTGTGTGTGTGTGTGTGTGTGTGTGTGTGTGTGTGTGTGTGTGTGGTGCTGGGGTAGAACCTAGGGGCTTTTCTACCTCCAGCAGGCTATACTCCCAGACCTATTTTATACTTTATTTGGAAACAGGGTCTCACTAAGTTGCTGAGAGCCTCACTATGTAGCTGAGGCTGGCTTCGAACCTGTGAGATCCTCCTGTCTCAGCCTCCCAAGTGCTGGGATTACAAGTGTGGACCACCAGGCCCACCCATTGGTAGTGTTATGAAACCATTTCAGAAAAATATCTCTGGGTATTATTTTTCATTATTCTGTACCCTGTATCCTTTTTTTTTTTTTTTCACCCCTGTACTGGAAGTGGAACCCAGGGGCATTCTTCTACTTCCAAGCTATATCCCAAGCCCTATTTTTATTCTTTATTTTGAAACAAAGTCTCATTAAGTTGCAGGCCTCCCTAAGTAGCTGAGGCTGCCGGTGAACCTCTGTCCTCTTATTTTAGCCTCCCAAGTACTGGGATTATAAGCATGTACCATCACACCCGGCCCTGTATCTTTTTTTTTCTTTTCTTTTCTTTTCTTTTCTTTTCTTTTCTTTTCTTTTCTTTTTTTTTTTTTTTTTTTTCAGTACTGGGGATGGAACCCAGGTCTAACTCCAAGCTATACCCTTACACTTTTTATTTTTTTATTTTGAAATAAGATCTTTCTAGGTTGTTGAGAATCTCACCACATTGCTAAGGCTGCTTCTGGGTTCAATCCCCTGTACCAAACACAAGAAAAAAGAGCTGGGTTTGTAGTTCAATGGCAGAGCACCCCTGAGTTCAGTCCTCAGTATTACCAAAAGAAAAAAGATGCCGGGCGTGATGGCGCACGCTTATAATCCCAGTACTTGGGAGGCTGAGACAGGAGGCAGGTTTGAATCCAGCCTCAGCTACTTAGTGAGGCTCTCAGCAACTTAGTGAGACCCTGTTTCCAAATTAAATACAAAATAGGTCAAGGTCAAGGTGTAACCTGGGCAGAGGTAGAAGGCCCCTGGGTTCAATCCCCAGTACCACAAAAAAAAAAAAAAAAAAAAAGATAAGAGGAATCAATAAAAATTATTGCATTAGGAGCCAGGCATGGTGGCAAATGCTTGTAATTCCAGTACTTGGGAGGCTGAGACAGAAGGACCTGGGTTCACAGAAAGTGAGACCCTGTTTCAAAATAAACAATAAAACATTGGCCTGAGGATGTAGCTCAGAGATAAATGCCCCTGGGTTCCATCCCCAGCACCACCTAAATAAATAAAATAATAAATAAATAAATATTGTTGCATTAGAATTTGTAGATTTTTTTTTTTTTTTTTTTTTTTGCGGTACTTGGGTGGAAGCCAAGGGCAATCTACCTCCAAGTGACACCCCCAGCCCTATTTTTTATTCTTTATTTTGAAACAGAGTCTCACTGAATTGTAAAGGGCCTCATTAAGTAGCTGAAGCTATTTTCAAACCATGATCCTCCTGTCTCAGATTCCCCAAGCATGGGCCACCACACCTGACTTGTAGGATAATTTTTAAAACATATTTACATAAAAGCCAGGCGTGGTGGCGCACGCTTGTAATCCCCGCACTTGGGAGGCTGAAACAGGAGGATCACACAGGTTCGAAGCCAGCTTCAGCTACTTAGTGAGAGGCTCTCAGCAACTTAGTGAGACCCTGTTTCCAAATAAATAGAAAAAAGGTCTGGGAGTATAGCCCGGAGGTAGAAAGCCCCTGGGTTCCACCCCCAATACCACCAAAAAAAAAAACCCCCACAAACAAAAAAACATATTTACATAAAAACAGTAAAATATTTGTATCTTATTTTACCATTAAACTATTTTGTATATAAATATTTTAAAGATATTTTGGTTGTTTATGAATAACCTATAGAGAATAATTGCAGTCAGTGATTACCTCACTCCAATAATCATTAAATTGCACTTAGTGTATCTCTCACTTAAGGACTGTAATGAATTTTGTTGATTAAAGGATCTTGTTTTTTCCTGAAGTTTCTGATTAGAAGAGTATGGTTCTTCCTGAAGGTTAAAATTTGGGATCCAAGCCGGGTGTGGTGGTGATGCACACCTATAATCCCAGTGTTTGGGAGGTGGAGACTGGAGGATCACAGATTCGTGGCTAGCCTCAGCAACTTTTTGAGACTCAGCAACCTAGCAAGACCCTGTTTCAAAACAAAACATAAAAAAGCTTGGCAGTGTAGCTCCAAGGAATGCATCTGGTTTCAGTAGATCAATCTTTATAAAACTTAATCTTTCTCAAATATTCTATTCAACTGCTTTTTTTTTTTTTTGGTGGTGGTACTAGGGTTCCTGGAAACCCTTCTACCTCCGGGCTACACTCCCAGACCTATTTTATACTTTTTTATTTGGAAACAGGGTCTCTCAAGCCAGCATGGCTGGCTTCGAACCTGCTCCTAATGCAATAATTTTTATTGATTCCTCTTATCTTTTTTTTTTTTTTTGTGGTACTGGGGATTGAACCCAGGGGCCTTCTACCTCTGCCCAGGTTACACCTTGACCTTGACCTATTTTGTATTTAATTTGGAAACAGGGTCTCACTAAGTTGCTGAGAGCCTCACTAAGTAGCTGAGGCTGGATTCAAACCTGCCTCCTGTCTCAGCCTCCCAAGTGCGGGGATTACAAGCGTGCGTCACCACGCCCGGCTTCAAGTGCTTTTTTAAAGTGTGTGTGTATGGTACTGAGGATTGAATCTAGGGGCATTCTACATCTGTGATACAGCCCCAGCCCTATTTATTTGTATTTGGAAACAGAGTCTCACTATTTTGCAGATAACCTCACTAAGTTGCTGAGGCTGGCAAACCTACAATCCTCCTGTCTCAGCCTCTTAAATACTGGGATGACAAGAATGTGCTACCATGCCTGGCTCAAGTGCTTTTAACATACTAAGTGTGTGTGTGTGTGTGTGTGTGTGTGTGGATTGAATCCAGAGACATTCCACCTCTGAGCTATACCCCCAGTCCTATTTTATTTTATTTTGAAACAGGGTATCACTAGGTTGATGAGAGTCTCACTACTGAGATTGTCCTGTAGCCTCTTATCCTCCTGTCTCAGCCTCCCAAGTACTGGGATTACAAGACTGTACTACCATCCCTAGTTTAAAGTAAATATTTTCTGTAAGGCTATTACTTTCCAGGGAGATTAGAAATAGGAACATATGTAACTTTTTCTTCTTTCTCTTATTCTTCCTGCTGTTTCTCATTTTGGACCCTACTGTTGCACTTTTCTGTTTTCTTTACATTCATTCATTCATTCATTCATTCATTCATTCAATTTGTAATTCTAGGGATTAAACCTAGAAACATTCTACCTCCAAGTTATATCCCCAGCCCTTTTTTTTTTTTTTTTTTTAATTCTGAAACAGGGTCTCCCTAGGTTCCTAAGGGCCTTGCTAAATTCCTAAGGCTGGCTTCAAATCTACCATCTTCTGTGTCAGCCCCTGAAGTCCTGTAATTAAAGGTGTGCACCACCATACCCAGCCTTTGCCTTTTTTTGGACAGTTGATTTCTGACTTCCTTGGTTCTGTGTTTTAATCCTGTCTTACTAAGTATGATCTTTGGTGTTTTTTATCCAGATATGTCTCAGACTAGAATTCATTTTACACATAGAAAAGGTTTTTGAAGCCGGGTGTGGTGGCGCATGATTGTAATCCCTGCATTTGGAAGGCTGAGACAGGAATATCACAGGCTGAGGGTGTATCTCGAGGTAGAATGACCCTGAGTTCTATCCCCAGTACCACCAAAATAAACAAAAAAACAAACAAATAAATAAATGGAAAAGCCGGGTGTGGTGGTGCACCCTTGTAATCTCAACATTTGGGAGACTGAGACAGGAGGATCGAGGTTCACGACCAGCCTCAGCTACTACTTAGTGAAGCCCCTTGCAACTCAGTGAGACCCTGTTTCAAAATAAAGAATAAAAAAGTAGGCTGGGGGTATCACTCGGAGGTAGAATGCCCCAGGGTTTCATCCCCAGTACTGCAAAAAATAAATAAGTAAAATAAATAAATGGAAGCCAGGCATAGTGGCAAATGCTTGTAATCCCAGCATTTAGGAAGCTGGGACAGGAGGATCACAGGTTCTTGAACAGCCTCCGCTACTTAGTGAGGCCCTTTGCAACTCAATGAGACCCTGATTCAAAATAAAGAATGAAAAATAGGGCTGTGGGTATAGCTTGGAGGTAGATGCTGCTGGGTTCTATCCCAGTACCTTAAAAAAAAAAAAAAACCAACAACAACAAAAAAAACTGAGTGTGGTAGCTCACGCTTGTAATCCCAACATTTGGCAGGCTGAGACAGGAGGATCACAGGTTTTCGGAAAAGCCTCCACTACTTAATGAGGCCCTCCACAACCTAGTGAAACCCTGTTTCAAAATAAAGAATAAAAAATAGGGCTAGGATGTAGCTTGGAGGTAGAATACCCCCCGGGTTCCACTGCCAGTACTGCAAAAATATAAAAAATAAAATAAAAAATAAATAAATGGGCTGGGTATGGTAGTACACACCTGTACTTATGAGTGCAGGCCTACAGTACCTGGGAGGCTGAGACAGGAGGGTCACAGGTTCAAGACCAGCCTCAGCAATCTAGTGAGATCCTATTTAAAAAAAAAAAAAAAAGGTCAGGAATGTGGCTTAGAGATGCAGTGTCCTTGGATTCAAACCAGGGTAACACACACACACACACACACAAAAAAAAAAAAAAAAAAAAAAGGAAAGAAAGAAAGAGTTAAATAGTGCCTATTAAATTTTTTTTTTCAGTTAAATCTGGGAACTGTTGGATTTTATCGGACCCAGTACAGCTCTGCAATGCTGGAAAGTTTATTACCAGGCATTCGTGACCTTTCTCTACCCCCTGTGGATCGACTTGGATTACAGAATGACCTCTTCTCCTTGGTAAGCATCTCTCATTAAGTAATACAATGGATTTTGTTGATCAAAGGATCTTGTTTTTCCTTGAGTTTCTGAAACATAATTGGAAGAATATGATTCTTCCTAAAGGTTAACACCTTTGAGATGAGAGCAAATGAATTATTATTCATTAACATGACAAAACTGGAATGCTTTCTTTCTAGTAGAAATAGATATGAACCTTAAAGAAATTTTTCAACTTTTTTTTTGGGGGGTGGGTCTGGGGATGGAACCCAGAGGCATTTGACCTCCGAGCTATACCCCCTGCCCTATTTTTTATTCTTTATTTTGAAACCGGGTCTCACTGAGTTGCAGAGGGCCTCACTAAGTAGCTGAGGCTGTCTGCCAACCACGATCCTCCTGTCTCAGCCTCCTGAATACTGGGATTACAAGCGTGCGCCACCACGCCCGGCTCAACTTTTTTTTTTAATAATCAGAGTGATTATGTTTTCCTAAAGTTGTACTTTGATTGGAAAGCTAGACTTTTATAGTATTCTATTATTATCCATATTATAGCACAATAGCTTTAGAATTACATATATATGTCTTTGTTCCAAAAATAGTTTAAAGCTGCAATTAGTATTATTATTTTTATGATTCCAAAATAGGTTACGTTATTTCTGGATATCTTTGACTATGATAAAATTGTCATATTCCTCCTATTGTTCCTTTAAATTGGACTTGAAATTTTCCGTGCCCTCTGCAGTCACTGGTTTTGGATTCCTTCTTTGTATAAACACAGATTAGCATTGATGCACAAAACCTCACATCTGCTCATCTCACTGCCGAGAGAGATCTGTCCCAGGAGAGTGAGCTGTTTATGTAGTTGGCTGCTTAACAGAAGTTTTTCCTCCTAATTCCATTAGTTATTATTAAAAGGGCTCTGAATTTGAAGTGCCTTTAATTTGTGCTCTTTTAAAAATAAGTAAAGGAGAGGCTTAAATTGACACATTTTGCAGGTCCAGCATTGAAAGAGCCTCTGTCAAGAACCAAAGCCCCAACTATTTTTTCATCTTCTCTGAAAGTATGAAAAATTTTAAAACAAAAACAGCCAGGGCCCCAGAAACTAAGTAGAAGTAGGAAGTTAACTAGTTTGTGTGTTTTTTTAAATTCCCATATTATAGGAGTTTAGTATAATTTTCAGGGTTTTTTTTTTTTTGTGGTACTTGGGTTCCTGGAAGCCCTTCTACCTCTGGGCTACACTCCCAGACCTATTTTTATATTTTTATTTGGAAACAGGGTCTCTTAAGCCAGCAAGGCTGGCTTCAAACCTGCGTGAACCTCCTGTCTCTGCCTCCCAAGCACAGGGATTACAAGCGTGCATCACCACGCCCGGCTATATCCAGTATTAATTTTATAAATAGCAAAGAAGTAAATGAGGGGTGTTGTCATAATGGGAGTTTTATTCTAATGGTGTTCTTCTGAGCTCATTTCATAGTCTTATTTCCTTAAACCAAAAACATTTATTACATATAGACAATGCCAAAAGTGCATGCTTATCTGTTTTGCTTTGTTTTGTTTGAAAACTAGGTTAATGTATGTTTTTTCCTATCCCAGGCTCGAGCTGGAATCATTAGCACTGTAGAGGTTCTAAAAGTCATGGAGGCTTTTGTGAATGAGCCCAATTATACTGTATGGAGCGACCTGAGCTGTAACCTGGGGATTCTCTCAACTCTCTTGTCCCACACAGACTTCTATGAGGAAATCCAGGAGTTTGTGAAAGATGTCTTTTCACCTATAGGGGAGAGACTGGGCTGGGACCCCAAACCTGGAGAAGGTAATGGACATACTGAGTGGGGAAACAACCAGAAATTGAGACCTTTTTTCTCACCTGTGATTAACAATTTAGTCAGTATTATCTTTATTTCATCTGGATGTCACTGTATATTTAGCCAGACAGAAATTAAAACCCAAGCCTGGCATGGTGGTGCATGCCTGTAATCCCAGGACTTGGAAGACTGAGACAGGAGGATCACAGGTTCACGGCTAACCTCAGCTACTTAGTGAGGCCCTCCACAATTATGTATGCATGCATGTATGTATGTATGTATGTATGTATGTATGTATGTATGTATAGTACTGGGGATGCAACCTAAGGGCATTTTACCTCTGAGCTATACCCCCAGCCCTATTTTTTATTATTTATTTATTTATTTATTTGCGGGTCTGGAGATGGAACCCAGGGACATTCTACCTCCGAGCTACACCCCCCTGCCCTATTTTTTATTCTTTATTTTTGAAACCGGGTCTCACTGAGTTGCAGAGGGCCTCACTAAGTAGCTGAGGCTGTCCGCGAACCACAGTCCTCCGGGCTCAGCCTCCCAAATGCTGGGATTACAAGCGTGCGCCACCACGCCCGGCTTATTCTTTATTTTTGAAGCAGGGTCTCACTGAGTTGCAAAGGGCCTCACTAAGTAGCTGAGGCTGTCCGCGAACCATGATCCTCCTGTCTCAGCCTCCCAAGTGCTGGGATTACAAGTGTGAGCCACCACACCTGACTTTGTCTTCTAAACTTACTTGTGAATTACATGGGTCACCACAGACACACAGTAGTGCTTAGGTGTATTCATTGCTAAATAGGATTTATGCACAATGATGAAAATAAAGGTCTTCTGCAATGTTCAAAAGGCCCATTTATAGTCAAGAAAAGCTAAAAGGAATTTTGGTAATTTTATTTATATTATTATAAATACCAGGTATTTTATGTGTAACTTGTAACCCAACTAAGCAACACAGGAACCAAATTTTTGAGTTAAGGAAGTTAGTTGTTTTCTACATGTGTTCTCTCTCCTCCATCTTGAGGTGGATGGGTGTGTGTATGTGTTTTACCAGACATTGAACCCACAGGTACTCTACCTTTGAGCCATACCTCTAGCCCTATTTTTATTTTTTATTTTGAAACAGGGTCTCATTAAGTTGCTGAGGGCCTTGCTAAGTTGCTTTGGCTGGCCACAAACCTGTTATTTTCCTGTCCCAGCCTCCTAAGTACTGTGGTTATAGGCGTGTGCCACCATGCCCAGGTACATTATTTCTTTAATCATTGTATTTACTTTTTAACACTCCTTTAAATGTTGAGTATGGAGACTTGAAGGCTTTTTTTTTTTTTTTTTTTTTTTTTTTTTTTTTTTTTGGTGGTACCGGGGGTAGAACCCAGGGGCTTTTCTACAGCCAGGCTATACTCTTAGACCTATTTTTATACTTTATTTTGGAAACAGGGTCTCACTAAGTTGCTGAGAGCCTCACTAAGTAGCTGAGGCTGGCTTTGAACCTGTGCGATCCTACTGTCTCAGCCTCCCAAGTGCAGGGATTACAAGTGTGTGCCACCATGTCTGGCTTAAATCTTTTTATTTTTTTTGAAACAAGGTCTCACTGAATTGCAAAGGGCCTCACTAAGTAGCTGAGGCTGTCTGTGAACCTCAATTCTCTTGTCTGTGCCTCACAAATACTGGGATTACAAGTGTGCGCCACCACGCTTTACACCAGATTTTCATTTAAAAAAATCTGATTCAGCTGGGTGTGGTGGCGCACACTTGTAATCCTGCGCTTGGGAGGCTGAGACAGGAGGATCACACAGGTTCGAAGCCAGCCTCAGCTACTTAGTGAGGCTCTCAGCAACTTAATGAGACCCTGTTTCCAAATAAAGTATAAAATAGGTCTGGGAGTATAGCCCGGAGGTAGAAAGCCTCTGGGTTCCACCCCCAGGACCACCAAAAATAAATAAATAAATAAATAAAATAAAAAAAATCTGATTCAGTTTGATATACACAGAGCATTTAATATATTTTACATGTAGTCTTTTTGAACCTTTTCAAAGCTGATGATGTCTCTTCATACATAATGCTTAGCAGAGTGATTAACTAGATTGAATGGACCTTTAGTAAATTCAGATAGTTGGTATTTGTGACCACGGGTAAATTTATTTGATGTCTAGTCTGTTTAGCACTCTCTTAGGATTTGCTACATTCAAATCAAATGTTCTCTCAAGTATCAGGATAATTATGTTTGTTCAATACCACAGACTTGGTGTGATACAATTATAAAATATTCAGGTAGTAAGTTTGTGCAAACAAGCTTTGTAAGTAGTCACTACTTCTTTCTTCTTCTCAATCAGGTCACCTAGATGCACTCCTAAGGGGATTGGTTCTCGGCAAACTAGGAAAAGCTGGACATAAGGCAACATTAGAAGAAGCCCGTCGTCGGTTTAAGGACCATGTGGAAGGAAAACAGATCCTGTCTGCGGATCTCAGGAGTCCTGTAAGTTTTCATAATGAATTCCTTTGACCTCTAGGTGTCTGCATCAGTTTATAAAGCTTGGAACACCTCTGGTAGTAATCAAAACTGACTAAGCACTGACCTGCAAACCATGTCTGTTGCTAGGTTAACATATTCCATGTAGGTGGTTTGTAGCCAGCTTCTCATTTAAGTTGCTGAAAGGTTGCTCCTGTGCACATTCCCTGGTAGGCTCTACTGTCACCATATACCATACACCTCTGGTGGTTCACAGGGTTTTTAGTTCCTTACAAAATGTGTATGTATATTCACATGTGACTATTTACAAATTTTTTTAACTTGCTTTCTAAAACAAGATCCATGGACTCAGATGATTCCCTTCTTGTCCCTATCTCATCCTGTAGGTCTATCTGACTGTTTTGAAGCACGGCGATGGCACTACCTTAGACGTTATGCTAAAGGTGAGTATATTTGAAAAAGGCACCTCTTTCTGGCTTTTCAATGTTGATGGACATGGAGAGTACAGCTTTTTTTTTTTTTTTTCCCCCAATACTGGGGATTGAACCCAGGGGCATCCTACCTCTGAGCTACACCCCAGCCAAATTTTTTATTTTTATTTTTATTTTTTTGTGTGGTACTGGGGGTGGAAACCAGAGGCTTTCTACCTCCGGGCTATACTCCCAGACCTTTTTTTAAAAATATATATTTTATTTGGAAACAGGATCTCACTATGTTGCTGAAAGCCTCACTAAGTAGCTAAGGCTGGCTTCGAACCCGTGCAATCCTGTCTCAGCCTCCCAAGCGCAGGGATTACAAGCGTGCGCCACCACACCTGGCTTTTATTCTTTACTTTGAAACAGGTTCTCACTGAGTTGCAAAGGGCCTCACTAAGTAGCTGAGTTTGTCCTCAAACCACGATCCTCCCGCATGATCCTCCTGTCTCAGCCTTCCAAATACTGGGATTACAAGCGTGCACCACCATGCATGCCCTGGCTTGCAAAAAAAAAAAAAAAAAAAAAAGGTCCTGGCAAAAGAGAAGTGGTGTATGTCTATTTCAGACATGCAAATACTAAAACTGTGGGAGCCAGGGATGGTGGTACATGCCTATACTTGGGAGACAGGAGGGTAGCAGGCTTGAAGCCTCAGCAACTTAATAAAGCTGACAGCAACCTAGTGAGACCCTGTTTCAAAATAAAAAATAAAATGGCGGGGGAGGGCGGTATGGTGTGTACGCCTGTAGTCTCTACTTGAAAAGCTAAGATTGAGCCAGACATGGTGGAGCACGCTTGTAATCCCAGCATCAGGAGGCTGAGACCAGAGGATCGGGGTTTGCCCATAGCCTAGTTATTTAGTGAGGACCTCCACAACTTAGTGAGACACTGTTTCAAAATAAACAATAAAAATTAAGGCAGGGAGCCTAGCTTGGGGATCGATCGAATGCCCCTGGGTTTCATCCTCAGAACCACACACACACACACACACACACACACACACACACACACACACACACAAAGAAGAATAAATAGGGTAGGGGGTGTAGCTCCAAGGTCAATGCCCCTGGGTTCCATCCCCAGACCTGCAATAAATATATATATATATATTTACACTCCCAGACCTATTTTATATTTTATTTGGAAACAGGGTGTCACTAAGTTGCTGAGAGCCTCACTAAGTAGCTGAGGCTGGCTTCGAACCTGCGCGACCTCCAGTCTCTGCCTCCCAAGCATGGGGATTACAAGCATGCACCACCATGCCTGGCAATAAATAAATACTTAAAAAAATAAAAAGACTAAAAAAAGAAAAGCTGAGATTGAAAGTTAACAGGCTCAAAGACAGCCTCAACAAGTAGTAAGACCCTTAGCAGCCTAGCAAGACCCTGTTTGGGGAAAAAAAAATGAAGCAGGTCATGATTGCACATGCCTATAATCCCAGTACTTGGCAGAATGAGACAGAATCACAGGTTTGAAGCTAGCTTCAGCAATTTAGCAATGTTCATGGGAACTTAGCAAGACCCTGTTTCCAAATAAAAAATCAATTCGTGCTGGGTGTATAGTTTGGAGGTAGAGTGTCCTTGGGTTTAATCTCCAGTTGCACGAATGAATGAATGAATGACTGAATGCTTAGAGGTAGAATGCCTCTGGATTCAGTACCTAGTATCAAAAATAGTAGTAGTGGGCTTGGGAGGCTGAGACAGGAGGATCACGCATGTTCGAAGCCAGCCTCAGCTACTTAGTGAGGCTCTCAGCAACTTAGTGAGACCCTGTTTCCAAATAAAATATAAAATGGGTCTGGGAGTATAGCCCGGAGGTAGAAAGCCTCTGGGTTCCACCCCCAGTACCACCAAAATAAAAAAATTAAAAAAAAAAAATAGTAGTAGTGGTAGTGGGGGAGGTGCTAGGGGTGTAGCTCAGAAGTAGAATGTTCTTGGGGTAAAACAGTAAAATACAGAGAAGGGACAATGTTTAGTTGAAAGTTAAACCCTAATTTTTTTTAATAGGTTTAGGGATGGAACCCAGGGGCATTTGACCTCTAAGCCACATCCCCTGCCCTATTTTTTGTTCTTTTTATTTTGAAACAAGGTCTCACTAAGTTGCAGAGGGCCTAAGTAGCTGAGGTGGTCTGTGAAACACAATCCTCCTGTCTCAGCCTCCTGAATGCTGGGATTACAAGCATGTGCCACCACGCCCGGCTTTAAACACAAATCTTTTATATTATAAAAATGAAATAGCAAGAAAAACCTTGCCTCAAAATAAAAATACCATTCTTATTTGAAATATGGTGTTAGAGTGCCATCTAGTGGAGTTGTGTATAACGGCTCTCTCAGAAGAAACACTTCCTGAACTCTAGAGTTCAGTCCTTGAATATTGGAGCCGACCTTAGGAATCTGAAATTGGTGATACACACCTATAATTGGGAAGCTTAGCTGGTAGAAACATGGATTCAAGGCCAACTCCAGCAATTTAGAAAGAACATCATCAACTTAGTGAGACTCTGTTTCTAAATAAAATACAGATAGGGGCCGCCCACTCTCAAGCTGGCCCGCAGTCTACCTTGAACATGCATCCTCACTTTTCCTTAATAAACATCTGCCTTTGCTCTGGGGGAAAAAAAAAAAAAGAACAACTGGGCTGGGGCATAGCTCAGATGTAGAATGCCCCTGAGTTCTATCCCCAGTAAAGGAAGGGAGGGAGGAAGGGACCTTAGAAGTCTGTCTCTCAGCCCCCACCCCCACCCCATGTGTCTGTGTGTGTGTGTGTGTGTGTGTGTGTGTGTGTGTGTGTGTGTGTGTGTGTGGATTAAACCCAAGGGCAGGGTCTAACTAGGTTGCTAGAATCTCACTAAGATGCTGAGACTGTCCTAAAACCTGTAATCCTCCCATCTTACCCTCTCAAGTACCTGGATTACAGGCATGTACCACCATGTCTAGTGTCCCCCTTATTTTATAGATGGAGAAACTGGGACCTGGAGAAGGTTAGGAGTTAGTCAAGATGATAGAGCTAATTAGAGAAACATCTGGGACTATAACTCAGATCTTTCCAATGTTTCACCTGTTATACTGATAGAGTACATGCCTAGCATGCCAGAGGTCCTGGGTTCCATCCCCAGCACCATTAAAAAAATTAAAAAGTACGATCTGGGCTGTATCTCATATATATTCAGTGTTTGTGTGTGGGTGGGTGGGTGTGTTACACACTCGTGTAATCCCAGCATTTGTGAGGTTTAGACAGGAGAATCTTGGTTTGCAGACAGCCTCAGCCATTAGTGAGGCCCTTTGCAACTCAGTGATACCCTGTTTCAAAATAAAGAATAAAAAATCGTGCTGAGGATGTAGCTCGGAGGTAGAATGCCCTTGGGTTCCATCCCGAGTACCACAAGGAAATTAAAAAAAAAAACCCAGAACCTTCTGCATGCTAGACTAACACTATACAATTATGCTATATCACCAGTCCCTGCAGTCTTTACTTCTTAAAATACACCAGGTGTCAGGGCCGGGTGTGGTGGCACATGCTTGTAATCCCAACATTCGGGAGGCTGAGACCGGAGGATTGCGGTTCGTGAACAGCCTCAGCTACTTAGTGAGGCCCTCTGCAACTCAGTGAGGCTGGTTTCAAACTAAAGAATAAAAAATAGGGCAGGGGGTGTAGCTCGGAGGTCGAATGCCCCTGTGTTCCATCCCCAGACCTGCAAAAAAAAAAAAAAAAAAAAAACATCAGATGTGGTGGCATACACTTGTAATCCCAGTACCTATGAGGCTGAAACAGGAGGATCACAGGTTCAGGACAGCCTCAGCAATGTAGCAACTTGTAACAACCTAGTGAGATCCTGATTCAAAACAAAAAATAAAATAACTTAGAGCTAGGGTATAGCACAGAGGTAAAATTCTCCTGGGTTCACTCTTTAGTACTATACACACACAAAAAAAAACCCCAATGTTTTGTTTCTAATTACGAAAATAAGATTTTATATATGGTAGATTTATTTTATATATGGTAGATTTTTCATATGGTAGATTTATAGACTAGAAGAGTTAAGAAGAGGAACTGTCATTTAAAAATTGAAAGCTGGGAGCCCAGTGTGTTGGCACACGTTCATAATCCCAGCATTTGGGAGGCTGAGACAGGTGGATCTTGGTTTGAGGACAGTTTCAGCTACTACTTAGTGAGGCCCTTTGCAGCTCAGTGAGACCCTGTTTCAAAAATGAAGAATAAAAAATCGGGCTGGGGGTGAAGCTTGGAGGTAGAATGTTCCTGGGTTCCATCACCAGTACTGCAAAGAAAAGAAGAAAAGAAAAAGAGAAAGAAAGCCAGGCATGGTGGCACATGCTTATAATCCCATCATTTGGGAAGCTGAGACAGGAGGATCAAGGTTCAGGGACAGTCTCAGCTACTTAGTGAGGCCCTTTGCAACTCTGTGAGACCTTGTTTCAAAATAAAGAATATAAAATAAGGCTGGGGGTGTAGCTTGGGGATAGAATGCCCCTGGGTCCCATTCCCAGTACTACATAAAATAAAATAAAATAAATAAAATAAAGAACTGAAGAAGAAAAAGAAGGCAGGCATGGTGGCACATGGTTGTAATCCCAGGACTTGGGAAGCTGAGACAGGAGGATTGAGGTTCTCATCCAGCCTCAGCTACTTAGTGAGGCCCTCTGCAACTTAGTAAGACCTTGTTTTAAAATAAAGAGTAAACTGGGCGTGGTGGCACACGCTTGTAATCCCAGCATTTGGGAGGCTGAGATGGGGATCACAGTTTGTGGCCAGCCTCAGCTACTTAGCTACTTAGTGAGGCCCCTTTGCAACTCAGTGAGATGAGGTCCTGTTTCAAAATAAAGAATAAAAAATAGGGCTGGGGGTGTAGCTCAGAGGTAGAATGCTCCTGGGTTCTACTCCCAGTACCACAAAAAAATTAATAATAATAAGCCGGGCGTGGTGGCGCATGCTTGTAATACCAGCAGTCGGGAGGCTGAGACCGGAGGATTGCGGTTCGCTGACAGCCTCAGCTACTTAGGCCCTTCGCAACTCAGTGAGACCCCGTTTCAAAATAAAGAATAAAAAATTGGGCAGGGATTGTAGCTCGGAGGTCAAATGCCTCTGGGTTCCAGCCCCAGACCCACAACAACAACAACAACAATAAAAATGGTAATAATAATATTAATACTTAAAAAAAAAAAAAGGCTGGGGTTGTAGCTAGGAGGGGCAAGGTTCCTGGGTTCCATCCTCAGTACTGCACCAAAAAATAGTGATGAAGCTAGGTATGGTGGTGTACTTTGTAATCCCCGTACTTGGGAGGCTGAGACAGGAGGATCACTTAGGTTCAAAGCCAGCCTCAGCTACTTATGAAGCCCTCTGCAATTCAATGAGATCCTGTGTTCAAGTAAAGAATAAAAAATGGGGCTGGGGATGTAGCTCATAAGTAGAATGCCTTGGGTTCAATCCCCAATACCACTAATAAATAAATAATAAAAATTGGAAAAAAGGCTCTATTTTTAAATTCTTTATTGTTATTTATTTATTTATTTATTTATTTAGTGGTACTGGGGTGGAACCCAGAGGCTTTCTTCCCAGCCCTATTTTTTATATTGTATTTAGAAACAGGGTCTCACTCAGTTGCTGAGAGCCTCACTAAGTAGCTGAGGCTGGCTTTGAACCTGCGCAATCCTCCTGTCTCAGCCTCCCAAGCGCAGGGATTACAAGCGTGCGCCACCACAGCCGGCTTCTTTATTGTTTTAACATAAGGGCATTCTACTTCTTAGCCACGGCCTAGCACTTTTTTTTTTTTTTTAACTAGGTACTGGGGATGGAACCCAGGGACTTTCTACCTCCAAGCTACACTCCCATACTTATATTTTATTTGGAAACAGGATCTCACTAAATTGCCAGGAGCCTCACTAAGTATCTGAGGCTGGCTTTGAACCTGTGCGATCCTCCTGTCTCAGCCTCCCATGTACTGGGATTACAAGAGTACAACACCACACCTAGTTTCATCACTTTTTTTTTTTTTTTTTTTTTTTTTTTTGTGTGTGTGTGTGGTACTGGGGATGGAACCCAGGGACATTGTACCTACCAGCTACAACCCTAGCCCTTTTAAGTCTTTTTATTTTTTTGAAACAGCATCTCACTGAGTTGCAAAGGGCCTCACTAAGCAGCTGAAGCTGTCTGCAAACCCTGGTCCTCCTGTCTCAGCCTCCCTAATGCTGGGATTACAAGCATGTGCCACCATGCCTGGCATCACTTTTTTTTTTTAAACTGGAGATTAAAGCCAGAGGCAACTGGGTGTGGTGATGCAGGTTTATAATACCAATACTTGGGAGGCTGAGACAGGAGGATTGGTCAGTCTCAGGTTCACAGCCAGCCTCAGCTACTTAGTGAGGCCCTCTGCAACTTAGTGAGACCCTGTTTCAAAGTAAAGGATAAAAAAAAAAAAGCTGGGCGTGGTGGCGCACGCTTGTAATCCCCGCACTTGGGAGGCTGAGACAGGAGGATCGCATGCGTTCAAAGCCAGCCTCAGCTACTGAATGAGGCTCTCAGCAACTTAGTGAGACCCTGTTTCCAAATAAAATATAAAAAAGGTCTGGGAGTATAGCCTGGAGGTAGAAAGCCTCTGGGTTCCACCCCCAGTACCACCAAATAAAAATAGAGCTGGAGGTATAACTCATGCCCCTGGGTTCAATCCCAAGTAGAGGGCAGGAGGAGCCCGGAGCACTCACCTCTAAGCTCCACTCTTAGTTCTTTTTTTCAAAACAAAGTGCTGAATTGCTGAACCTGCAGTCCTCCATTCTCCGCCTCCCAGATGTTGGGATTCAATAAAGACCTGTTCTGTCGCACCCAGCTACTTTTCTATTCATTGATTTAAAGAAGGTAGATTTATGGGGAGTGCTGAGTAATTTTTTTTGAACAGGGGGTGTTAAGCCAGATGAGTTTGGCAGTCTCTAGCTTGAGTTACTTAGTGTCATAGAACTTTGAGAGAAAGCTAATCATCCCTGTCTTTATTTTCTCCCTATAGCTTCACAAACAAGCAGATATGCAAGAAGAGAAAAATCGAATTGAAAGAGTCCTTGGGGCTACTCTTTTGCCTGAACTGATTCAAAAAGTCCTCACGTTTGCACTTTCAGTAAGTTACAAGGAAAATGCTTTTAGAGGAAACTGTTACCCACTCAACTGATCTGTGGCAAGTGTCACTAATCAGTACCCTCTTGACCCGCTTTTACCCTAAACCAAAGCTTTCTCTTCACTGGAATGACGTGTTTTTGTTTTTGTTTTTGATTTTTGCAGGTCTGGGGATGGGACCCAGGGACATTTGCCCTCCAATCTACAGCCCCTGCCCTATTTTTTATTGGGGTTTTTTTTTTTTTTTTTTGGTGGTACTGGGGTTCCTGGAAACCCTTCTACCTCCGGGCTACACTCCCAGACCTATTTTATATTTTTATTTAGAAACAGGGTCTCCTAAGCCAGCGCACAGCTGACTTTGAACCTGCACAATCCTCCTGTCTCCGCCTCCCAAGCGCGAGGATTACAAGCGTGCGCCACCACGCCCGGCTTTTATTCTTTATTTTGAAACCGGTCTCACTGAGTTGCAGAGGGCTGTCCGCGAACTGCGATCCTCCAGTCTCAGCCTCCTTAATGTTGGGATTACAAGTGTGCGCCACCACACCCGGCTAGGAATGAGTTTTTGTTTTTGTTTTTGTTTTTTACTTCAGTTATCTCCCATTAGTGGTGAGAATCAGAACTTGAAGAGGGAAGAGGAAACAAATCCTCCTCTAGAACTCTAGAATTGGGTCTGTGGAGACAAGGACTCTTGTAAACTGGACAGCTGACTTACCCTTTTGCCTACTTTGTGTCTTTTTTTTCTTTATCCTCTTAGGATCCTGAGCAAATATTTGATGATTAGCCTGTTTGTTTGTACCTGTCTCAATGCCTCATTCTCAAATTTACAGATGTTTAGAATTATCCTTTGCTGGAAGCTTCTGGTGTCACTTATTCCTAAAACAGTAAATGTCTTCAATGTGGTTACTCAAGAATTTCAATAGTATGTTATATTTTCTGGCACCAGAAAATATTTTGGATATGCCAGATTTTTAGTTCTCTTTCTTATTTTAGGAAGAGGTACGTCCACAGGACACTGTATCAGTAATTGGTGGAGTAGCCGGGGGCAGCAAGCATGGAAGAAAAGCTGCATGGAAATTCATAAAGGACAACTGGGAAGAGCTTTATAATCGATACCAGGGAGGATTCTTAATATCTAGACTAATAAAGGTATGTGAAAGTCTTTTGATTAGTTAGCTTACCATGGATGTTATTGAATGATAACAGTGATTTACTAGACCTGTAGGATATGGTCTTTGCTAAACAAATTTCTCAAATAGTTATTGTTGTCATTTAAGGGCTCTGCATCCCTCATCCTACACCTTCTATAATAAGCCAAAGTTTGGGAGAGAAGAGAATACTTTGTTTTTAGAGTAAATGGAAGCATATTCCTGGTCTTCTTTGGTTTCACTTATTATTTAAAACTTTTTTTTTCCAGCTATCAGTTGAGGGATTTGCTATTGATAAAATGGCTGGAGAAGTTAAGGTAAGGAAAGTACTATTAACTATACTACTTTTCAACCTAAAACAGAAACTAACCTAGTTTTGGGGGTTTTTTTTTTTTGTTTGTTTGTTTGCTTTGCAGTACTGGAGATGGAACCCAGGGGCATTCTACCCCTGAGCTACACCCCAGCCCTATTTTTTATTCTTTATTTTGAAACAGGGTCTCACTGAGTTGCAAAGGGCCTCACTAAGTAGCTGAGGCCTTCCTCGAACTGCGATCCTCTGTCTCAGCCTCCCAAATGCTGGGATTACAAGCATGCACCACCATACTCAGACTCAGCTACCTAGTTTTAATTATAGAGTGTTAGGATAATATGCTTTAGTGTTTCATTATTTTTTCTTAGAGAACAACAGGTTAGATTGTATCTTCATTGTCTAAAGAATTTAGGGTTGAAATCATCTTTGAGAGTGTTGAAATATAAAGACTAGGGTCTCTCAGCCTTTATAAAGGTTGATCATCAGTTTAGTGTGGACCTGGTAAAGGTTCATTTGGAGGACAAATTTATACTAATTAGGAAACTCTTAACTTTAAGCTTTCCATTGCATTTAGTTGCTGAATATTTTTATAAACAGATTATCAGAGCCAGGCATGGTGACTCACACCTGTAATTCCTGTCCTTGGGAGGCTGAGACAGGATGATTGCAGGTTCGGAGCCAGCCTCTGTAGCTTAGTGAGGCTCTCAGCAACTTAGTCCTTGTCTCCAAAGAAACACAATAAATTAGGGCTGGGGGTATAGCTCAAATATAGAATGCACCTGGGTTCAATCCCCAGCACCACAAAGTGGGGGGGGGGCTATCAGGATGAATTTGGAAGTTCTGGGAGCTATATATAGTTTAATTGACTCTAAGCCATTGTTAGAAGTTTTTTTCATTTGTTTTTTCATTACTGGGGATGGAACCCAGGGGGCCTTTTACACTCTGAGCCACACCCCCAGCCCCATTTTTTTTTTCTTTATTTTGAAACAGGGCCTCACTAAGTAGCTGAGGCTGTCCTCAAACTCCAATCCTCCTGTCTCAGCCTCCCAAATGCTGGGGTTACAAGCGTGTGCCACCATATTGTAAATCTGAGCCAGGTGTGGCGGCACTTGCCGGTAATCCTGTTTTTAGAGAGGCTGAGACTAGAGGATCACAGATTCAAGACAAGTCTCAGCAATTTAGCAAGGCTCTCAGCAACTTAATGAGACCCTCTTTCAAGATAAAAAATAAAAAGGGCTTAGGTGTGTAGCTCAAAGATAGAATGCTCCTGGGTTCAATCCCCAGTACCACCAAAAAAAAAAAAAAGAATTTGCTCTCGCCAGTTATGGTGGCACACACTTATAATCCCAGAACTTGGAAGAATGAAACAAGAGGATCACAGATTCATAGCCAGCCTCGTCTACTCAGTGAGGCCCTCTGCAACTTAGGAGACCCTGTTTGAAAATAAAGAATAAAAAAATAAGGCTGGGGGTGTAACTTGAAGATAGAATGTCCCCTGGGTTCAATCCCCGATACTGAAAAAAAAGAAAAGGAAAAGGAAAGCCAGGCATGGTGGCACATTCCTGTAATTGCAGTACTTGGGAGACTGAGACCTGAGGATTGAAGATTAGAGGATAACCCCAGCAATTTAGCTGTTTAATACTCTGTTTCAAAATTTAAAAAATAGTGCTGGGGTATAGTTCCAAAATAGAATGTCCCTGGGTTCAATCCCTCAATCCCTCATAACACACACACACACACACACACACACACACACACACACACACACGAATTTTCTAAGATATGAAAGCCCTCAGTTGGTTTATTAAACAAGGGAGTGACATGATCTGATAATGTAAAAATATCAATCTGAGCCTTCCATGGTGGCACACATTTATAATCCCGTACTTGGGAGGCCAAGACAGGAAGATCACAGGTTTGAGGACAGCCTCAGCAAGTATTGTGATTCTCATCAACCTAGTAAGACACTGTTTCAAAATAAAAATAAAATCAGGCTGGAAGTATAGCTGGGAAGTAAAATGCTCCTGAGTTCAAGTCCTGCTACCCTCCAATAAAAAATCTCAAAATGATTTTAATGTCGTTTGTTGAGATGGAACTGGAGGAATACTTGTATCTAACACAGGCCCTGACAACCTAACCATGATTTGGAGCTTTGGAGCAGGAGCCATTATCTTCTAGGTAAATAAGGCTATTAATTTCTAGCCAGGCTAGACTAAATCTGATGATACAGTCATCTTCTCTTTTCTACCTGTGATAACTTAGAGGAAAGGCCCCCTCACTTTACAGGTTGGTATTTAAGAGCTGGTTTGTTTTCTGTGAAACCAAGTGTACTTCATTAGAAAATAATTTATTCAAGCCGGGTGTGATGGCACACACTTTTTTTTTTGGGGGGTGGTACTGGTGTTCCTGGAAACCCTTCTACCTCCGGGTTACACTCCCAGACCTATTTTATACTTTTTAATTTAGAAACAGGGTCCCTTAACCCAGCACGGCTGGCTTCAAACCTGCGTGATCCTCCTGAAAAATCCTATAAAAAAATAGGAGCTGGATATGGTGGCACACACATGTAATCCCAGCACTTAGGAAGTTGAGACTAGAAGATTGCAGTTCAAGGATACCCTCAGCTACTTAGGCCCTTTGCAACTCAGTGAGATCCTGTTTCAAAATAAAATATTAAAAAAAAAGGGCTGGGGGTGTAGCTTGGAGAATGTAGAATGCCCCAAGGCTCCATTCCCGGTATTGCCAAAAAAAAAAAAAATTTTTTTTTTTTATAACCATTTAAGATTCACCATGGAGCCAGGCATGGTGGTGCATGCTTATAATTCTAGCATTCAGGAGGCTGAGAACAGAGGATCGGTTTGCAGTCAGCCTCAGCTACTTAGTGAGGCCTTTGCAACTCAGTGAGAGCCTGTTTCAAAATAGAGAATAAAAAAATAGGCTGGGTGTGGTGGCGCACGCTTGTAATCCCCGCGCTTGGGAGGCAGAGACAGGAGGATCGCGCAGGTTCGAAGCCAGCCACGTGCGCTGGCTTAGGAGACCCTGTTTCCAAATAAAAATGTAAAAATAGGTCTGGGAGTGTAGCCTGGAGGTAGAAGGGCTTCCAGGAACCCCAGTACCACCAAAAAAAAAAAAAAAAAAAAAGCCAGGCATGGAGGCACATGGTTGTAATCCAAGCATTTGGGAGGCTGAAACAGGCAGATTGTGGTTCGCGGACAGCCTCAGCTACTTAGGCCCTTCCCAACTCAGTAAGACCCTATTTCAAAATAAAGAATAAAAATAGGGCTGGGGGTGGAGTTTGGAGGTAGAATGCCCCTGAGTTCCATCCCCAGTACTGCAAAAAGAAAAGAAAAAAGAAATAATTTATTCAATCTTGAATCAGGTATTGTAATAATTATAATAAACTTAGAAAGCCAGCCGTGTTGGCTCACACTTGTAATCCCAGCATTTGGGAGGCTGAGACAGGAGGATCCGGGTTCTCAGCCAGCCTCAACTACTTAGTGAGAGGCCCTTGCAACTCAATGAGACCCTGTTTCAGAATACAGAATTAAAAAATAGGGGTGGGGTTTGAGTATTTAAGTTGTGGAATAAGTATTTTTTCATAGCTGAGAAAACTGAGACAGCAGTTAATTTACTCAAAATGACAGGCTAGTACCTTAACCTGTCTCTTTATTATTAACCCCTGATTAGGTTTTATGAATTTAATATTTGGGAGAATTCTTATACTTAGGACCACGGAGTTGCTTGTAGCCTGAGGACTGCAGTGGTCAGTTCTCATGCCTGAAGCTTATGGGTTCTATATGTAGGCAAGTGGGGTTTTTTTTCTTTCTTTACAGCTAGTGATACTGACTTCATATTGCTAGTAGTGAATCTGCATTCTGGATTGTCTCATACCAGGCTTTCTTCGAGAGTCACCCGGCTCCTTCAGCTGAGCGGACCATCCAGCAGTGTTGTGAAAATATCCTGCTGAATGCTGCTTGGCTAAAGCGAGATGCTGAGAGCATCCACGAGTACCTCCTTCAGCGAAAAGCCTCTCCACCCGCAGTGTGAACCCTGAGCGGTACGCACTCCACCACCATGGTTCTGCCGCTCCGCTGCAGGGGTGAGGTGGAGCTATCACAGCTGATTCATATGCCAAGAATTTGGAGTCTCCTTTCAAACCAGTGGGGGTTGGACAATGAATGTAGTTAACTGGTTCCTGCTCACACTCCAGAATTAAATTCTATTGAAAAAGGAAAATCAGCAATTCAGCAAAAAAATAAAAATAAGAAATAAAAATGTAAATATGATAGTAATAAAATAGAGCATAACGAAACTGTGAAACTTCCTGAAGCCTTGTCAGTGGTTAAAAGTATTTAACACTCTCCTGTTAATGACAGATGTTCTGTTTCTATAACCTACCCAAAGGAAAGCAGGCTTCTGGGGAAGAGGATTTTTATGAAGTGGGCTCTGTGAATAGCCCACAAGCCCAGGATAGTGTCCATTGCTGGGAATGGCTAAAACACGAAAGGCTGATGGTATAACAGGTCTGAGTCTGTGCAAAATTCCAAGTGGTTTTTTGTTTTTTGTTTTGGCATGGGGACTAACCAGGAAAATCTCTTTTCCTGTATAACTCAATCTGAACCAAGGATTGTAGTTTTTCTCCTTGCCTCCATTCTGTGTGATTCCTTGGCCAAAAAAAGAAAAAAAAAAAAAAAAAAAAAAAAAAACCAAGAAAAAGAAAAAAAAAAAGCCCTTCCCCACTCTGGGTTTTTCCTCTCTTAATTCTACCCAGTCCCCACCCCCAGTGTCCTTCTTAGAGGTAAAGAAATAATAACGAAACATCTTTCATAGCCACATTAAATAAGAAAAACTGATATACATTATTTTTTTTCTTTTTTAAAATGACTTTTTAAGAACCCCAAAATGTCTATAGGTGAGAAAATAGAAAAAAAAAAAAAAAAAAAAAAAAGAACTTTAGCCAGGCCTTTCTGAAGGAGTTATTCTGCTGAAAATGGTCTTTATGGACTGTCAGGCCAAGTGTTGACCCTCTTCATGACAGTATCAACTCAATTCTGGCTTCTCCTGGTTCATTTTGTTCGTGGAAGAAGCCAGTGGTGACTGCTACAAGGCCTCATCGTGGTAATTGGTATCAAAGCAAAGACTGTAAGCCTGTGTGTGCCACTCTCTGCTTTAACAGTATATCCTACTAACAAGCCTCACCTATCTAATCCAGTGAGTTTGACCCTACACCTCATCCCCTTCCTCTTTCCCTGCCTTTTTTTTTTTTCCATTTTCTTTTCTTTTTCTTAGAAAACATTTTTGTGTTATTAACAGAAATCCATATTTGGTGTGGCTTAACTGTATTTCAGAAGGTCATCAGATTGTGAGACTGCTTCCTTGAAACATTTTTGTGCTATTGTTTTAAAAAATAATAATTAAAAAACAGTTGGCGTTAATAAAAATGTCAATGTGAAATTGATGTTCTGATTTATTTTATTCATTAATAAAATGAAAAGTAAAGCCAAGCATGGTGGCGTATACTTGTAATCCCCGTGCTTGGGAGGCTGAGACAGGAGGATCACGCAGGTTCAAAGCCAGCCTCAGCTGGTTTAAGAGACCCTGTTTCCAAATAAAATATAAAATAGGTCTGGGAGTGTAGCCCGGAGGTAGAAGGCCCCTGGGTTTCATCCCCAGTACCGCCAAAATAAATAAATAAATAAATAAATAAATAAATAAATAAATAAATAAAATAAACTGAAGTTTCCTGTGACTCAGTAGGATTATAAAAAGTTTTAGGAGCTGGGTGTGGTGGCACACATGCTTGTAATCCCAGCATTTGGGAGGCTAAAACAGGAAGATCAAAATTCGCAGACAGCCTCAGATAATTAGGCCCTTAGCAACTCAGTGAGACCCTGTTTCAAAAAAAAAACAGACTCAAAAATAACTCTGGGGGTGTAGGTTGGAGGCAGAATGCCCCTGGGTTCTACCCTTAGTACTGCAAAAAAGTAAAAAAAAAATAAAAAAATAAGGACCCAGGCGTGGTGGTATACACTTGTAATCCTAGTAATTGAGAAGCTGAAACGGGAGGATTCTGAGTCCGTGGCCAGGGTCAGCTCTTTAGTGAGTCCCTCAGCAACTTAGTGAGACCCTATTTCAAAATAAAGAAAAAATAGGACTGAAGGTGTAGGTTGGAGGTAGAATGCCCTTTAATTAAATCCCTAGGACCTCAAAAATAAAAATAGTTACAATCGGGTTGGGGATATAACTCAGGTAAAATACCCAGGGGTTTAATCCTCAGTACCACACACACACACACACACACACACACACACACACAAAAAGTAGGTGGAGGTATAGCTTGGAAGTAAAATCCCCCTGGGTTCAATCCCTAATACCAAAAATTAAATTGAGCCAGGCATGGTGGCACATTCCTGTAATTTCAGTACTTGGGAAATTGAGACAGGAGGATTTCAGGTTCAAGGACAGCCTAAAGAACTCAATGAGATTCTCATCAACCTAGTGAGACCCTGTTTCAAAATTTGTTATTTCATTATTTTTGTGCTACTGGGCATTGAACCCTGGGACATTCTATCTCTGAGCTACATCCCTAGCCCTTTTTAATTTTTTTTTATAAACAGGATCTTTCTAGATTGATGAGCGTCTCACTACTTGCTGAGACCATCCTCACACCTGCAACCCTTCTGTCTCAACCTCCCAAATACTGGGATTACAAGCATGCACCACCACACCCAGCTAATTTTTTCTTTTTTCTTTTCTGGTACTGGTGAAGAAACCCAGGGGCATTCTACCTCCAAACTACACCCCAGCCTTATATTTTTTTTTATTCTTTATTATGAAACAGAGTCTCACTGAGTTGCAAAGGGCCTCACTAAGCATCTGAGGCTATCCATGAACCAAACCGTGATACTTACAGCTAATTTTTTTTTCAATTTGATACAGTATCACTAAGTTTTTGAGGGCCTCACTAAATTGCTGAGGGTGGCCAAGAACCTGCAGTCCTTCTGTCTCAGCCGCCCAATTACTGGAATTACAGGCATGCGCCTACAGGTCTTTTGCCTTTTGAAGCTCAGTGTGCCAGCTAGGACCTGCCACTCACCATGAACTTGTGAACAACGAATGGATATTTGAAGTGTTTCTTCCTTGTTTAGAATCATTGGCTCATGGAGTTTCCCACCCTGACTGCCTAATATATATGCCTGTTTGGTGGAACATTCACATTCAAGGCATATGGCCTTAAGCTCCTGGCCCAATAAGATTTTTTATGACACTAGGAACATTATACCATTGAGTTACACCCCAACCCTATTTTATTTTTTAAATTTAGTTAGAGTCTCACTAAGTCACCCAGGCTATGATCCTCGTGCCTCAGCCTCCCAGGTACTGGGATTACAGGTGTGACCCACCATGCCTAGCTTCAGTGAGTTTTAAAGGGCCTACATATTGTCTGGCATGGTGGCGCACGCTTGTAATCACAGCATTTGGGAGGCTGAGACCGGAAGATTGCTGTTTGGGGACAGCCTCAGCTACTTAGGCCCACTGCAACTTAGTGAGACCCTGTTTCAAAATAAAGAATAAAGAGTCGGGCGTGGTGGCGCATGCTTGTAATCCCAGCATTCAGGAGGCTGAGACCAGAGGATCCCGGTTCGCAGACAGTCTTAGCTACTTAGTGAGGCCCTCTGCAACTCAGTGAGACCCGGTTTCAAAATAAAGAATAAAAAATAGGGCAGGGGGTGGAGCTCGGAGGTTGAATGCCCCCTGGGTTTCATTCCCAGATCAGCTAAATGAATGAATGAATGAATAAATAAATATAAAGAATAAAAATAGAGCCGAGCGTGGTGACGCACCCTTATAATCCCCACACTTGGGAGGCTGAAACAGAAGGATTGCGTGAGTTCGAAGCCAGCCTCAGCTGGCTTAAGTGACCCTGTTTCAAAAAAAAAAAAAAAAAGGTCGGGGAGTATAGCCCGGAGGTACAAGGCCCCTGGGTTCTATCCCCAGTACCACCAAAAAAAAAAAAAAAAAAAAAAAGAATACAAATAGGACTGAGGGTGTAGCTGGAAGGTAGACTGCCCCTGGGTTCCATCCCCAGGACTGCAAATAAATAAAAATAAAGGGCCCACGTCGTGAATTCACTCAATGCTCTTTCATCACTGATGTATTTGGAACCAACTTTGCAATCCTATATACTGTTGCCTGTTTATACATTTTAATGTCACCATTAACTGGATTTTAGAAATTATATAGTGATGACTTTCACAAAGCTGGGTGTGAGCCGGGTGTGGTGGTGAACACTTGTAATCCCAGCATTTGGGAGGCTGAGACAAACAGCCTCGGCTACTACTTAGGCCCTTCGCAACTCAGTGAGACCCAGTTTCAAAACAAAAAATAGGACTGGGGGTTCAGCTCTGAGGTAGAATGCCCCTGGATTCCATCCCCAGTGCTACAAACAAAAACAAAACAAACCAAAAAACGCTGTGTTGTGGTGGAGCGTCCTTATATATGTGTGTCCTTATATATGTATGTCCTTATATATATGTGGTGGAGCATACTTGGGAGGCTGAGATAGGAGTGTCACAGGTTCCAGGACATCCTCAGCAATAGCGAGATTTCACCAACCTAGTGAGACCCTGCCTCTCAGAAAATATAATAGAGCTGAGGTGTAGCTCAGAGGTAGAATGCCCCTTCGTTCAATCTCCAGCATCCAAAAAAAAAAAAAAAAAAAGCCCGGTGTGGTGGTGCGTACTTGTAATCCCAGTATTTGGGATCCTGAGACAGGAGGATCACCCAGGTTCGAAGCCAGCTTCAGCTACGTAGGCTCTCGGCAATTTAGTGAGACCCTGTTTCCAAGTAAAATATAAAATAGGTAGAAGGTCCCTGGGTTCCACCCCAGCACCCCCCCACACACACACACACACAGAGACAGAGCTAGGTGTGATGGCACATGCTTGTAATCCCAGTACTTGGGAGGCTGAGACAGGAGGACACCCCCAGCCTTATTTTTTATTTTGAAACAGAGTCTCACTAAGTTGCAGAAGGCCTCATTAAGTAGCTGAGGCTGTCCACAAACCCACAATCCTCTTCTCTTAGCCTCCCCAGTATTGGGATTACAAATGTGCGCCACCACGACCAACAGACTTATTCTTTTAATTTTGAAGTAGGTTTTCATTAATTTGCAGAGGGCTTCACTAAGTAGCTGAGGCTGGCCATGAACCTGTGTTCCTCCTGTCTCAGCCTCCCAAGTACTAAGATTACAAGCATGAGCCACTATACCTGGCCAAAAAATCCATGTATCTATTTCAAAGTAGAAAAAGAGGGGGGGTTATACCTTGGAGATAGACTGCCCCTGGGTTCAATCCCCAGCACTCCCCCCAAAATAATTACTGAATTCTAAAGGACAATGGGAAAACATAAGATTCCTCATCTAAAAAGTGGGAATAATAATAGCTATCTCATAGTTATGAGAAAATACAAATGAAAGGTCTTTGTAATTGGGGGGGGGGCTCTGGGGATGGAACCCAGGGGCATTTGACCTCCAAACTTCACCCCCCGCATTCTTTTTTTTTGGCACTATTTTTTTATTCTTTATTTTGAAACAGGGTCTCACTGAGTTGCAGAGGGCCTCACTAAGTTGCTGAGGCTGTCTGCGAACAGCGATCCTCCCGTCTAAGCCTCCCAAATGCTGGGATTACAAGCGTGCGCCACCACGCCTGGCTCCTATTTTTTATTCTTCTTTTTTCTTTTTTTGTTGTAGGTCTGGGGATAGAACCCAGGGGCATTCAACCTCCAAGCTACACCCCCTGCCCTATTTTTTATTCTTTATTTTGAAACAGCGTCCCTGGTCTTTGCCTTCCGAATGCTGGGATTACAAGCGTGTGCCACTGAGCCCGGCTTCCCAGCCTTATATGTTAATTATTATTTCCAGACATGTACTTGCTCCTAAATTGCTTGGTCTGGCCTTGAATTTTCCATCCTCCTTCCTCAGCCTCCCAAGTACTGGGATTACAGGTGTGTGCCACCACTAGTGGCTACATCATTTTTTAACTGGCTTAAATGCATGCTTTAAGTGAATTTTTTTTTTTTTTTTTTTTTTTTTTTTTTTTGCGGGTCTGGGGATGGAACCCAGGGACATTTGACCTCCAAGATACACCCCCTGCCCTATTTTTTATTCTTTATTTTAAAACGGTCTCACTAAGTTGCGGAGGGCCGCGCTAAGTAGCTGAGGCTGTCTGTGAACCGCGATCCTCCTGTCTCAGCCTCCCAAATGCTGGGATTACAAGCATAATTGCTTACTTTGAAACAGGATCTAAATAAATAAATATTTAAAAAATAGGGCTGAGGATGTAGCTTAGTGGTAGAAGGCCCCTGGGTGCAGTCTTGTACCACAAAAAATAAATAAACAAACAATGAAAAAATAAAATAGGGCTGAGGAGAGGTAGGATGCCCGAGTTCAATCCTCAGCAACACAGACAGAAGAAAGTTTTGTGAATACAGAGGCAAAAGAGTAATGTGATCACAAAACAGACACACCCAGAGCCACCGAACTCGCACCCGGCAAGGAGAAGAGCGCCCCCTAGCGCCACTTAGGGAACACGGCGGCTGCACCTTTGCGGCTTCTTTCCTCCGGTGCGAGAATTGTTTTATTTTGATTTGTTTGCGGTACTGGGATGGAACCCAGGGGCATTCTATCTCTGAGATACACCCCCAGCCCTATTTTTTTGTTCTTTATTTTGAAACAGGGTTTCACTGAGTTGCAAAGGGCTTCACTAAGTAGCTGAGGCTGGCCTTGAACCCTGATTCTCTGGTCTCATTCTCCCAAAAACTGGGATTACAAGGTGAGTCACCACGCCCGGCTAAGAATTCTGGTTTTTTTTTTGCAGGTCTGGGGATGGAACCCAGAGGCATTTGATCTCCGAGCTACACCCCCTGCCCTATTTTTTATTATTTTGAAATAGGGTCTGAGTTGCGGAGGACCTAAGTAGCTGAGGCTGTCTGCGAACCGCGATCCTCCTGTCTCAGCCTCCCAAATGCTGGGATTACAAGCATGCGCCCCCATGCCCAGCTCCTCCAGGGGCTTTCTACCTCCTGACTATAGTTCCAAAGACCTACTTTATATTTTATTTGAAAATAGGGTCTAAGTTGCTGAGACCCTCACTAAGTCGTTGAGGCTGGCTGTGAACCTGCAATCCTCTTGCCTCAGCCTCCCAAATGTTGGGATTACAAGCATGCGCCACCACACCAGCCGGCAAGAGTACTTTTTTTTTTTTTTTTTATGTGGTACTGGGGGTGGAACCCAGAGGCCTTCTACCTCTGGGCTATACTCCCAGACGTATTTTCTACTTTTATTTGGAAACAGGGTCTCACTAAGTTGCTGAGAGCCTCTCACTAAGTAGCTGAGGCTGGCTTCGAACCTGTGCGATCCTCCTGTCTCAGCCTCCCAAGCGCGGGGATTACAAGCATGCGCCACCACACCCGGCTCAGCAAGAGTACTTTTAAAAATTATATATATTATGCTGGACGTGGTGGTGCACGCTTGTAATCCCAGCACTTGGGAGGCTGAGAAAAGAGGATCTCACAGGTTCGAAGCCAGCCTCAGTTACTGAGTGAGGCTCTCAGCAACTTAGTGAAACCCTGTTTCCAAATAAAGTATTAAAAAGGTCTGAGAGTATAGCCCGGAAGTAGAAAAGCCCCTGGGTTCCACCCCCAGGACCACAAAAAATAAGAATAAATAAATAATTATATATATTGAATATATAATATGTGATATATAATATATATATGCCAGGTGTGGTGGCGGTTGGTGGACAGCCTCAGCTACTTAATGAGACCCTTTGCAATGCAGTGAGACCCTGTTTCAAAATAAAGAATAAAAATTAGGGCTGGGCGTATAGCTTAGAGATATGTTCCTTGGTTCTATCCTCAGTACCAAACCAAAAAGAAAACAAAGTACTCTTGCTGTACTACCTTCAGCAGATACTGGTGGAGCAGTAGCCTGAGTGTTGAGCACAGACACCAGAACCTGCCGACGGCCATTTCCTAGCTCCACTGCTTTGCCTGCACGACTTTTTTTTTTTTTTTTTTTTTTTGGTGGTACAGGGGGATTGAACCCAGAGGTATTCTTTTTTTTTTTTTTTGTGGTACTTGGGGTTGAACCCAGAGGCTTTCTACCTTCGGGATATACTCCCAGACCTAGTTTATATTTTATTTGGAAACAGGGTCTCAATACGTTGCTGAGAGCCTCACTAAGTAGCTGAGGCTAGCTTTGATCCTCTTGTCTCAGCCTCCCAAGCGCGGGGATTACAAGCGTGCACCACCACGCCCAGCTGAACCCAGAGGTATTATACCTTTGAGCTATACCCCCCAGCTGGATTTTATTTATTTGGAAACAGGGTCTGGCTAGGTTGCTGAGTCTCACTACGTGCTGAGGCTGTCCTCAAACCTGCAATCCTCCTGTCTCATCCTCCTAAGAAAAGGATTACAGGCTTGTGCCACCCGCCTACATGGAGACTTACTTTCTTATGTAAATGGCGCTAGCAATTGTACTTCCTATAGGGATGGTGGGCCGTCCTAAAGAAATGAACACACACTGGGTGCTAGGGGCACTGCCTAGCGCAGGGACACATATTGGCTGTTACCTGTTTAGCACCTATTTTGTGCTAAGCTAGTAGTTCTTTGTCCTTATCCTGTTAAGGAAGATAGACTTGAATTAGTTAACTGTCACAAACAAAATGTAAAGTTGTGAAAGTGATGTGTAAAGGTATGAGCGGTGAGGGGACTCAGGGAAAGACCCAGAAAGAGGGGAACAGCATTATAGAGGCTCTGTTGAAGGAACAAGCTTGAGGTTTACAAGGAGTGTGAGACGAGTGTTCCCAAACACAGCAAACAGACGGACTAAAGCATCAAGTGGGACAAGGCCGTAAAAACCCTTGCACGCCTCACAGCAGTTCTGTCTGTATCCTCAGAGCAAGGGGAGCCCTTGAAAGGAGGATAGTATTAGTGAGGTCCTCTGCAACTCAGTGAGACCTGATTTCAAAATAAAGAACAAAAAATAGGCAGGGGGTATAGCTTGGAGGTCGAATGCCCCAGGGTTCCATTCCCAGACCTGCAAAAAAAAAAAAAAAAAAGGATAGTAGCCAGGCATGGTGTCCTATGCTGGTAATCCCAACATTTGGGAGGCTGAGACAGGAAGATCGTGCTTGGCGGACAGCCTGAGCTACTTGGGCCTTTGCAACTCAGTGAGACCCTGTTTCAATTTCCAAAAAAAAAGTTTTTTTTTTTGCGATACTGGGAATGGAACCCAAGGCCATTCTTCCTCTGAGCTACACCCCCTGCCCTATTTTTTACTCTTTATCTTGAAACAGGGTCTCACTGAGTTGCAAAGGGCCTAAGTAGTAGCTGAGGCTGTCATCGAACCGCGATCCTCCTGTCTCATCCTCCCAAATGCTGGGATTACAAGCTGAGCCATGACGCCCCGCTCAAATTTTTTAACCAGGTAGAAAACTGCATGATCCCTGTCTCTCTGGCAAAATTAAGTTAAATTAAATCCCCAGTAAACACACCCCCCCCAAAAAAAAATAAAGAGTAACTGGCCAATTCTAGGGTCCTTCAGCAAAGACTGACTTCCAAGGTTTTTTTTTTTTTTTTTTTTCCTGTACTGGGAATAGAACCTAGGGACATTCTACCTCCAAGATACACTCCTGGCCCTATTTCCCTATCTTTTTATTTTGAATTAGGGTCTCACTAATTTGCGGAGAGCCGCACTAAGTAGCTGAGGCGGGCTGCGATCTGTGGATCTGTGATCCACCGTCTCAGCCTCCCGAAGGCTGGAATGCTGGGGATTATAAACGTGCGCCACCAAGCCCGGCTCCTTCCAAGTTTTCAGTGTGATTGTGTGTGACCATTATTCTCAAGCTACAAAAAAATGAGCCCTGTAAAGGAGCCTCAACCAATTCATCCTGGGTCAAAAGGGAAAATATAACAATTCAGTAAACCCTTTTCCTTTTTTTTTGGTACTGGGAATCGAACCCATAGCTTGAAGCATCTCCTCTGCCTCTGCCTCCTAAGTAGTTTGATCACAGGCCTGTGCCACTGCCAATTTGGGAAACTCTTAACCTGGAGTTTTTGTACCAATGTCAGAGAAAGACAAAATACCGCACATTTTCACATTTTCTTTATATGCATTTTACTTAAAAAAAAAAAGGCTCTCAGGACTTTTAAAAGACCAAGAACCACGATGCCTTGCAAACTTTTTATTTCAAAGTTGTGCCTTTAAGGGGCACCTGTGGGAGATCAAACATTTTTATTCCATCAAGAACCTGGTAACTCTAGATGGGATCTAACAGCACGAAGGGGTCCACACGTGGGGCGAAGGGCGGCCAGGAGCACCGAGTCCAGTACCGGCCAAATCACTAAGTGGCTGCGTGACCTTGGACAAGTTTCATACCCTCTCTGAGCTCGTTTCCACATCCGCACACTGGAAGCTGAACGCATGGTCTTCAAGGTCCTTCCTTAGCCTAGGGTTGGGCACTAAGTAGACTTCGCCATTAACGCTGTTTCCTGTGGGCGCGGTGCGAGACTTTAACGGTTCCCCCTCCCCCGCTCAACACGCCCCTAGGAGCGATGGCGCTTTCCCCACCGCAGCCCTACCGAGCACCGCTCCGCCCTTCCCGAGGGCGTCCCAACGTGCCCCGCGCCCGACTCCAAAAGCGGCGCGGCGCCTCCCGCCTTTCCGCGCCCGGACCCCGAACTCCTCTCCCCAGTTCTCCCGGGCGCCCTGTCCTATCAACGTCCAGTACCCCAGCCAATCACGCGGGCTCGGAATCTAGCCTCCAGCCAGCCTCCTCCCCGCGCTCTGAGCGCAAGGCCTTTCCAAGCCAATCCAATCAGCATCCGGCTCTCACCTGCCCCACCCCCAATGTCCCTCCCCTTGACCAATGCGCGTGCTTCACTCCTCTGCCCGCTAGCCAATCCCGGTCCTGAAACCAGCGGGCGAATGGGCGCAGGGCGGCCCTTCAACGCTAACCCCCTAGCCAATTGGGGATTCCGCGTGGCCGCAGCGGCAGCCAATCGCCGTGGAGCGCGGTGCCGCCGCGGAGAGGTCCGGCCCGAATATCCCTCCGCCTTCCTCCCTCCCACCCTCTCTCTTCCCCCCTGCGAGCCGCCGCTCACTTACTGCCTGCCTTCCTTCTTTCTCCCTCCGCCACCCTAGGACCAGCCGCGCTCAGAGCTGCCCCCGGGGTCCCTCCCCCGCCGCCTGAGGAGCAGCTGCCGCCGCCGCCAGCAGCAGCACACCAGGAGGGCGGAAGGAAGTCGAGAGGGAGGAAGGAGAGCCGGGCGCCCGCCGGGAGTCAACCGGTGAATGGGCTTGTGGTGACCCCCGCCCCCCACCCCACCCTCCCTTCCCACCCGACCCCCAACCCCCATCCCCAGTTGGAGCCGCCGCCCGGGAGGCCGGACCGTCGTCTTGGGAGGAGTCGCTGCCACCGCCGCTATGGAGCTGATCACCATCCTCGAGAAGACCGTGTCTCCGGGTAGGACGCGGGGCCGGGGGTCGGGCTGAGGTGATCGGGTGGGGGAGGGGAGCCTGGCCCCTCTGACCCCGCGCGCGTCCCCACTTTTCCTTCCCTCCAGATCGGCTGGAGCTGGAAGCGGCACAGAAGTTCCTGGAGCGTGCAGCCGTGGAGAACCTGGTGCGTGCCTCCCCGCCGCGCCCCATCCCGCCGCGTCCCCATCCCTGCGTGCGGGCCTTCCCGCCCTCCCGGAGGCCCAGGCCTCGGGAACCCACCCCGCCCCATCCCGTCCCCCTCCCCCCGCCCGGTCCAACCTAACCCCGCCATCGGGAAGCCGGTGGGTGTGTCCCGCCCCGGGCCCCGCGGCTGGCCAATGGCGCGGGGTGCCGGGGTGACCGTCGCCCAATCGCCGCGCGGCCTGAGGGCGGCGGTGCAGCGGGAGAGAGAAAGAGGGAGGGAAAGGAAGTTAGGTTGCGCGGCGCTGCGTGTTCAGCAAGGGTGGGGGTGGGGGAGCCGGGCCTAGGGGCCATGTGGAAGCTCTGGGCCCGGCTGCCCGGCCTGTGCTGGCCGAGGCCGGCTTCTCCTTCCTGTCTCTTAGCCTCGGTGCCTCTCTCCACCTACTTTGCAGAGCTCTGCCCTTTCCTGTCTCCCCGGGTCTGTGCCCATAGCCAGACCTGGCCCCGGACTGCCTCTGAAACCATTCCCACTAATATTTTTTCTGCTCTGGGATACGTATATAAATATATACTTGGACCTGGACTAGGGATCAGCACCCAGACAACAGGCAGGCTCATCCTTGAGATCAGGCCTATTTCCTGATGAAATCAGGGAGGAGAAAGTTCCTCCCTTTTTTTTTTTAATGTTCAAATTTAAGGGGTACAGAAAAAGGGAAGATAAGTCCCCTGATGTATGAACCATTTATGGAAAAAAGTGGGGTAAACAGATTGAAGTAGCCTGGTGCCTGAAATGTTTCTCTTTGGTGTCCCTCTCCTGTTGAGTGGGGGATAGAGAGCAGACTGAAGAAGGGTGGGTGATACCTGACCTCTTTTAAAAGGTTATAGGGTAATGACTGTAAATAACAGTGTAACCAAACGTGTTCTTTTGTGGTCTCTTGGTAAAATAATTTCAACAAGGACAACAAAGTGACAAAGCTTATTTTATACACAATGCCTTTGAATGTTTTTTTTTTCTTGTACTTATATGTGCTAGCTTTGGTTGACATTTTAACCTTAACTTTTCTAGACAAGGCTTTCCTGCTCCTGTAGACTGATAATTCTATTTAGGGTGTATTCTTATTTCTCCTTTTGCTAATTTGTAAAAGCTTTTACATTCTTAACTGGCACATAATAAGACTTGTGGGAATTATCCTCTGCTGAGGTTAGCAGTAAGAAAATGTATCTGCTTTTGGCATCTGTTAACTTTCCTATTTGGTCAGGGCTGGTTTTGGTAGAGGGAAAGATATGTATGGATTAACATTTTAAACAAAAAATAGTCTCTGAGACTTGTGTATTACAAAAGATTGAGAATGCTTTATTGTGTATTACAAAAGATTGAGAATGCTTTTCACAGATTCACAGTGTTCAGTGGACAACTCAAGTCCGAAATGTTTAAGAACCTTTAGTGCATTCACTGTTGACTATTAAATATGTAATAATTTTCCTGGAAACAACTTACCTTGCCATTTTTATCTTTCCCCTTAATTTTACATTTGTTAGCATCTTTTCTTATAAATTTGTTTTTTTTTTTTATGGTGCTGGGGGTGGAACCCAGGGAGGGGCTTTTCTACCTCTGGGTTATACCCCAGACCTACTTTCTATTTTATTTGGAAACAGGGTCTCACCAAGTTGCTGAGAGCCTCACTAAGTAGCTGAGGCTGGCTTCGAACCTGTGTGATCCTCCTGTTTCAGCCTCCCAAGAGCTGGGATTACAAGCATGCGCCACCACGCCTGGCAAATGCTTTTTTATGCAGCACTGGGAATGGAACGCAGGGGCATTCTACCTTCTGAGTACACCCCCAGCCCTATATTTTATTCTTTATTTTGAAACAGGGTCTCACTGAGTTGCAAAGGGCCTCACTAAGTAGTAGCTGAGGCTGTTTGTGAATTGATTCTCCTGTCTCAGCCTCCTAAATGCTGGGATTACAAGCGTGTACCATCATGCCCAGCTAATAAATGTGCTTTCTTTAACACAAGTAAAATGAGAACTAGGCTCCTAAGTCTGTTTAGGTTCATCTGTATTTTCTCCCCCTTTTTTTCCCCCTCTTTTGATGCCGGGAATTGAACCCAGAGACATTCTACCTCTAAGCTACACCCTAGCCTGATTTTGTTTTTTAAACTGGGTCTCACTAGGTTGCTGAGAACCTCACTAAATTGCTGAGGCTGGCTTTGAACCTCCAGTCCTCCTGTCTCACCTTCCCAAGTACTGAGATTAAAAGTGCGTACCACCATGCCCTGCTGTATTTTCCCTCTTTAAAAGATGACATGCTTCTATGAGATCAGAAGCTGTCCTGAGTATCATTCTTTTTGCACTAAAGTTTTTAAATTTGGAAAAGAAATTTTCTATTTTGTCATCTTTATTCAACAAAAAATTTTTGATTTTAGTCTTTTATTTTTGAAATGGTCTCTGATTTGTGAAGGGCCTCACTAAGTAGCTGAGGCTGTCCACGAACTGTGATCCTCTGATCTGAGCATCCCGATGCTGGGATTACAAGTGTGGGCCACCAGGCCCGGCTAACAAATATTTATTGAGTGTCATACATTGTTTATATGCTCGGAACACTCCAGTGTAGATAGAAGAATCCACTGACTACCAGATTGTTAAGCTTGCTTTAATTCTAGGTATCTATTGTGAAGATTTGGGCAGTAAGATTGTGATAGGAAAAGATGTAACTTCCATGTACTCTTTTTTTTTTTTTTTTTTGAGCTGGGGTCTTGCTTTGTTAGAACACCCGCCCCCCCCCCATCCCTGTCCAGTGGTTTCATACTCAGTAAGCTATTCTCAGTTGTTGAAATTCCTAAAAGATTTTTATTCACAAATGCATCTTTTCTTAAAAGCCCACTTTCCTTGTGGAACTGTCCAGAGTGCTGGCAAATCCAGGAAACAGTCAGGTTGCCAGAGTTGCAGCTGGTCTACAAATCAAGAACTCTTTGACATCAAAAGATCCAGATATCAAGGCACAGTATCAGCAGAGGTGGCTTGCTATTGATGCTAATGCTCGGCGGGAAGTCAAGAACTATGTAAGTAACTTTAATCTCTTTTTGGTCATAATTCCAGGGGTACAAGAAATATATCAGTTTGTTTGTCATTTGCATGGGACAGATTGATGGTGTGATATTTCTCGAATCTAAACTTTTTTATCTGAAGATAAAAATTGTATTCATTTTAAATCTCTCAATTCAGCTTCTCTGTTAATTGAATTGAAATTCTTTTTCAGATGACTAGGTTAGCCTGCAGCAGTGTGGGAAACTAATTGTTATTTGGTGAATTGGAGTAGTATACTAATTAACGCTGTATGTCAGAATCACGTAGGGAATTTAATAATATACATATTTTTAGCCAGATGTGGGGGCACATGCCTGTAATTCCAGTACTTGGGAGGCTGAGACAGGAGGATTGAAGGTTCAAGGACAGCCTCAGCAGTGTAGCGAGACTCAGCAACTTAGTGAGACCTCATCTCAAAACAGAAAATTAAAAGTTGGTATATATATTAGAAATAGAATGCCCTTGAGCTTAAACCCTACTACCAAAAGAAAAAAGAACATATGTGTGCACTCATACACACACACGCACGCACGCACGCACAATCTCTATATATCTCTCTTTTCTATATCTCTCTCTTTTTCCAGGGCTGGGGGAGTAACTCAGTGGTAGACTGCTTGCCTACCATGTGTGAGGCCCTGGGTTCAGTCCTCAGTACTTGGAAATGTGTATATGTCTACTTCCCCCAACCCTGAGCTCTCCAGAAATTAGGGTTTGGAGGGTTTAGAATGAGACTCTGGTTTTGTTTTGCAGTACTGGGGATTGAACTCCGGCATTCTACCACCAAGCTGTCCTCCAGCCCTATTTTTTCTTTTTGGTGGTACTGGGCTTCCTGGAAACCCTTCTACCTCCGTGCTACACTCCCAGACCTTTTTTTATACTTTTTTTTATTTGGAAACAGGGTCTCTTAAGCCAACGCAGCTGGCTTCGAACCTGCGCGATCCTCCTGTCTCTGCCTCCCAAGTGCAGGGGATTACAAGTGTGCACCCCCATGCCCTATTTTTTAATCTTTATTTTGAAACAAGGTGTCACTTGGTTGCTGAGGGCCTCACTAAATTGCTGAGGCTGTTCTTGGACCTGTGATCTTCTGTTTCAGCCTCCTAAGTACTAAGGATACAAGCGTGTGTCTCCGTGCCCAGCAGGCTCAGGTTTTTGTTTTTTTGTGGTACTGAGGATTGAACCCAGGGACATTCTACCTCCGAGCTACACACCCAGCCCTATTTTTTAATTTATTTTGAAATACATTGTTACTAAGTTGTAGAGGGCCTCACTAAGTAACTGAGGCTGGCCAAGTACCTGCAACCCTCCTGTCTCAGGCACCCAATTACTGGGATTATAAGTGTGCACTTCTAAGGTATTTTTAAAACCGTTGTTCCAAGTGGTTATTTCAGTTAGCTCAACACCTGGGTCTTGTTGAATGTCTGCTCTGGATAGTTCTCAATCTCTGTGGTGGTTTAGGTGTGGAGCAGTGGAGAGTTAAATGACCTCTTTGGAAGCCGGGCGTGGTGGTGCACACTCTAGTCCTAATATTTGGGAGGCTGAGACAGGAGGATTGCAGGTTTCCAGCCAGCATAGGCAACCTTGTGAGACCCTCCGCAAATTAGTAAGACCCTGTTTTTTGTTCTTGTTTTTGTCTTTTTTACAGTACTGGGAATAGAAGCCAGGGGCATTCTACCTCCCAGCTACACTTCCAGCCCTATTTTTTTATTTTGAAACAGAGTCTCACTGAATTGCAAAGGGCCTCACTAAGTAACTGAGGCTGACCTTGAACCACAATCCTCTTGTCTCAGCCTCTCAAATGCTGGGATTACAAGTATGCACCACCTCGCCCTGTTTAGTAAGATAAGACCTTGTTTCAAAATAAAAAAATAGGACCTGGTGTATAGCTCAGAGGTAGAATGCCCCTGGGTTCAATTCCCATTGCTACACAAAAAAAGATTTGGGGTCTTTCAAGCCCCAAAAGTTTGTAATGTAAGAGTATGACATTGAAGGTGCATTTATATACTTAACAAATTACAAAAAACCTTTAGAAACCACCTGAATTGCTTTCCAAGGTGTTTAAAGATTGAGATGAATTTTGAGAAAAATTGAATGTTATTTTGTTGCTTTGCATTACGGCATTCTTGTAACTTGTTGAATTGGAAATCAATAATTCTAGCTAAAAGCAAAGGATTTGGAATATATTAGACAGGTTTATTGATTTATTTTTTGGAACTGGGGTGGAGCCCAGGGGCTTTTTCTCCTCCGGGCTATACTCCCAGGTGTGTGTGTGTGTGTGTGTGTGTGTGTGTGTGTGTGTGTGTGTGTGTGTGTTTACTGGGATGGAACAACCCAGGGGCTTCCTACTTCGGGCTATTAAGCTCTTTAGCTACTGATGTTATTACAGGGATAAGGCCCAAAGGGGAAGAGTATGTTAAACATCTATGCAGTCTTTTTTTTTTTTTTTTTTTTTTTTTTTTGCGGGTCTGGGATGGAACCCAGAGGCATTTGACCTCCGAGCTACACCCCCTGCCCAATTTTTTATTCTTTATTTTGAAACAGGGTCTCACTGAGTTGCGAAGAGCCTCACTAAGTATCTGAGGCTGTCTGCGAACTGCGATCTTCCTGTCTCCGCCTCCCAAATTCTGGGATTACTAGTGTGCGCCACCACATCCGGCTTCTATGCAGTCATTTTTATCCTAGGTAGAATTTGAAAGAATACTGGTGGGGAGTTTCTGTAGTTGTACTTATGCAGAAATTAAGTTAGAAAACCTGACTTATTTTTAATTTTTTTATTATAGTACTGGGGATGAAACCCAGGGGAATTCTATTTACAAGCTATACCCCTAACTGTATTTTTTATTCTTAGATGGATTTTTTTTTTTTTTTTTTTTTTTTTTTTTTTTGCGGTACTGGGGATAGAACCCAGGGGCATTCTCCCTGGCCTATTTTTTGTTCTTTATTTTTGATACAGGGTCTCACTAAGTTGTGGAGGGCCTCACTAAATAGCTGAGGCTGTCCGCGAACCGCAATCCTTGGGTCTCAACCTCCCAAATGCTGGGTGTGCCACCACGCCCAGCTTATTTATTTATTTATTTATTTATTTATTTATTGGTGGTACTAGGGGTGGAACCCAGAGGCTTTCTACCTCCGGGCTATACTCCCAGACCTTTTTTATATTTTATTTGGAAACAGGGTCTCACTAAGTTGCTGAGAGCCTCACTAAGTAGCCGAGGCTGGCTTCAAACCTGTGCGATCCTCCTGTCTCAGCCTCCCAAGCGCGGGGATTACAAGTGTGCGCCACCACGCCCGGCTGTTATTTTTTATTCTTTATTTTGAAACAGGGTCTCATTGAGTTGCAGAGGGCCTCACTAAGTAGCTGAGGCTGTCCAAGAACCACAATCCTCCAGTCTCAGCCTCCCGAGTGCTGGGATTATATGGATGTGGCACCATGCCCACCTTGTTTTGAATTATCTTTGGAGTATATAAAGCTACTTCTATATCCGTATTGGGTTTGCTTGTGTAATGACGTGAGTGTGTGTGTGTGTGTGTGTATTTTTTTTCCTACTGGGGTTGTACCCAGGGGCATTCTACTTCAGATCTACACCCCCTTCCCCCATTTTGTATTCTTTATTTTGAAACAGTCTCACTGAGTTGCAGAGAGCCTCACTAAGTAGCAGAGGCTGGCTGCAAACCTGCAATCCTTCAGTCTCAGCCTCCCAGGTACTGGAATTATAAACATGTACCATCTTGTTTGGCTCCTGTTTTGTTTTGAAACAAGATCTCACTAGGTCACTAAAAGTCTCACTGAGTAGCTGAGGCTGGCCATGAATCTGGAATCCTCCTGTCTTGATCTCCCAAGTACTAGGATAACTGCCACCATTCCCAGCTCTTTTTCAGGGGATCAAACCCAGAGGTGATCTAAGCTACATCTCCAGCCCCCCCCCCCCTTTTTAAATTTTTTGCGATACTGGGGATGGAACCCAGGGACATTGTACCTCTGTGCTACAGCCCCAGCCCCCCCTTTTTTTTTCTTTTTTTTTTGTGGGGGGGGTCTGGGGATGGAACCAAAGGGCGTTTGACCTCTGAGTTACACCCCCTGCCCTATTTTTTATTCTTTATTTTTAAAACAGGGTCTCAAGCCAGGCATGGTGGTGCACGCTTATAATCCCCGTGCTTGGGAGGCTGAGACAGGAGGATCATGCAGGTTCGAAGCCAGCCTCAGCTACTTAATGAGGCTCTCAGCAACTTAGTGAGACCCTGTTTCCAAATAAATATAAAATAGGTCTGGGAGTGTAACCCAGATGTGGAAAGCCCCTGGGTTCCATCCCTAGTACCACCCAAAAAAAACAGGTCTCACTAAGTTGCAGAGGGCCTCACTAAGTAGTAGCTGAGGCTGTCCGCCAACTGCGATCCTCTGGTCTCAGCCTCCCAAATGCTGGGATTACAAGTGTGCGCCACCACGCCTGGCTCCCAGCCCTATTTTTCAGTTTGTTTGTTTGTTTGTTTGTTTTTGGTGGTACTATGGATGGAACCCAGGGGCCTTCTACCTCCGGGCTATACTCCCAGACCTATCTTATATTTTATTTGGAAACAGGGTCTCTTAAGCCAGCTGAGGCTGGCTTCGAACCTTCCTGATCCTCCTGTCTCAGCCTCCCAAGTGTGGGTTTACTAGCATGCGCCATCATACCCGGCTTTTTTTTTTTTTTTTTTTTTTTAGTTTTTGAGACAGTCTCACTGGGATTATAAGCATGCACCACCATGCCCGGCCTTTTATTTTTAATTTTGATAGGTCCTCACACTGCACTTCTCTCATCTCAGCCTCCCAATTACCAGGAGGTTACAGATGTGCGGACAGCCCATGGCTGTGGTAGAGCTCTTGGGCTTAAAAGAAATTAGTATGAACTTAGGGTGTTAGTCATTACCCTGGCCTTTCTCCCTCGTGTAGCATATCAGCTAATTAATGCTCTCAGTGCTGGTGGCTTGTTTTTTCTTTGAAATCTGGGTATTGGAACACAAGTAGTTCTTCCTTCACCACCTATTTTGAGATTAAGTCTCTATTTTGCCCATCTGGTCTTGAGTTTTTGACCTCATGAGTCACTGGGACTGGAGGTGTGCACCACCAATTCAGCTAGCTCTTTTTTTTTTTTTGTGGTACTGGGGATGGAACCCAGGGGCCTTCTGCCTCCGGGCTAAACACCCAGACCTATTTTATATTTTTTTATTTGGAAATAGGGTCTCTTAAGCAAGCTAATGCTTGCTTCAAACCTGTGTGATCCTCCTGTCTCCACCTCCCAAGCGCGGGGATTACAAGCTTGCAGCACCACGCCCGGCTCAGCTAGCTCCTCTTGATTTTTTTTTTTTTTTTTTTTGTGGTACTGGGTATAGAACCCAGAAGCATTCTACCACCGAGGTACAACCCAAGCCGTATCTTTTTATTCTTTATTTTGAAACAGGGTCTCACTGAGTTGCAAAGGGCCTAAGTAGTAGCTGAGGCTGTCACGACTGGATCCTCCTGAGTCTCCCAAATGCTGGGATTATAGACGAGCGCCACCACGCCCAGCTTCCTCTTGATTTCTGATAATTGAGTATTACTGTAGTGTCCCCCCTAGTTTAGAAAAAATAGATTTCAGTACTTAGAAGTTGGACGTCTGTATTCTCTAAATTACCTCAAGTGATATTAACTGTCTTCTAAAAGCAATTTATAGAAGAGACAAAGATGAGTGGGATTCTCTGTGCTCCACAGGTGCACTAGGAGACAACGTGGTACACAATAAAGGGGCATAGTTGGGAGGTAGAATGCCCTTGGTTCCACCCCCATTATTACAAAAAAAAAAAAAAAAAAGGAAAAGGCGCCCTCGCAGGGAGAAGGAGGAGTGGAGAAAGCTTGGTTACTGGGTACAAAATTACAGATAAGAGAAATAAGATGTATGGTGCTATTAACGCTGTAGGACGAACAGAATATGGTAGCATATAATACTGAAAAGGCAAGATGAGAGGATTTTTTTGTTTTGAAACAGGGTCTCACTAATTTGTGAAGGTCCTCACCAAGTTGGTACGGTTGAAAGCAAACCTGTGATCTTCCTGTCGCAGCCTAACAAATACTTGGATTTCAAGCATGTGCTATCATGGTCTGCTAAGACGAGAGGGTTTGAGTGTTTTTACTACAAAGCAAGGACAGATACACTTACCTCGGTGTGAATGTTTTCTTTTCCTCCCCCCCCCCCCATTAGTAAAGGAGATGGATCCCAGTATTCTATGCCCAAAATATACTCTCAGCAGGATGTTTTACTTTTTTTCTTTCCCTACTGGGGATGGAACCCAGAGGCATTGTACCTCCGAGCTATACCCGCAGCCCTATTTTTTAATTCTTTATTTTGAAACAGGGTCTCTCTGAGTTGTGAAGGGCCTCACTAAGTAGCTGAGGCTGCCTATGAGCCATGATCCTTTAGTCTCAGCCTTCTGAATGCTGGGATTACAATTGTGGGCCACCACATCAGCCTTGCTTTTTGTTTTGAAACAAAGTCTCCCTAAGTAACTGAGAGTATCTTGCTAAATTGCTGAAGCTGTCCTTGAACCTGTAATCTTCCTGCCTCTTAAGTACTGACTGGGGTTAGAGGAATGCCACCATGCCTGGTCTTGATTTGAATTTTATGCAGTGCGTGTGTATTGCAGCAATGCGTGGTACTCTAAAAATGTGTGTGGGGGGGGGTCTGGGGCTGGAACTCGGGCATTTGACCTCCGACCTACACCCCTGTCCGATTTTTTATTCTTGATTTTGAAACAGGGTCTCACTGAGTTGCGAAGGGCCTCACTAAGTAGCTGAGGCTGTCTGCGAACTGTGATCCTCCAGTCTCAGCCTTCCAAATGCTGGGATTACAGTGTGCGCCACCACGCCCGGCTATATGCATATATTTGTGTGTGTGAATATTTTGGTGGTCATACTAGGGATTTAACCCAGGAGTGTTCCATCTCTGAGTGATACTCCTGACCCTATTTTACTTTTTATTTTGAAACAGGGTCTCACTAAGTTGCTGAGGCTGGCTTTGAATCCTCCTGTTTTAGCCTCCTAAGTACTGGGATTACAAGTGTTTGCCACCATGCCCAGCAATATATAATTTTTGTCCATTAATTGTTTTTTAACCAGGCATGGTGGCACATGTTTATAATCCTAGTACTTAGGAAGCTGAGACAGGAGGATTGTAGGTTCCAGGATAGCCTCACAAGTAGTGAGACTCTTATCAATGTAGTGTGTAGTGAGATCTTGGTTTTTTTTTTTTTTAAGATTTAAAGAAGTTTATTAAAAAGAAATACAGAAAAGAGAAATACAGGAAATAGTTACAGCTCCATGCCAAAATGGCAAGAGGGGGGGAAGGTGGCCCAGGCCAACTCACTACTCCCCTGTAGTGAGATCTTGTTTTTAAAAAAAAAAAAAAAAACCAGGGCTGGGGGTGTACCTTGGAGGTAGAATGCCCCTGGGTTTAATCCCCAGTACCATACACACACCCCAAAATTAAATCAAGTCTGCACCCCTCCCTCTGCCTTTGAAAAAAGGCATCCTTACCAGGAATGTGTGTGTGTGTGTGTGTGTGTGTGTGGTATCTGGGGTTTGAACCACTGAGTTACATCCCCAGCCTTTGTTTTTATTATTTAGACAGATCTTGCCAAGTCACCCAGGTTACCTTTACCTCACAGTCCTCTTTCAGCCTTCTGAATATGGGATATAGAGGTGTATCTTACCTGACTTGGATTGAATCAGTCTTTCAGTGCTGGGAATTGAACTATAGAGCATTTTACCTCCAAGCTATATCCCCAATCCTATTTTGTTTTTTTATTTGGAAATAATCTTGTTCATTTGCCTAGGGTCTCCTTGTCTCAGTCTCCCAAATACTGGGATTAAAGTTGTGTACCACCACACCTGGCTTTGGACTTGGATTTTTTTTTTGGTACTGGGTATGGAACCCAGGGGCATACTACCTCTGAGCTACAGCCCTAGGCCTAGTTTTTATTCTTTATTTTGTTTGTTTTTTGTTTTTTTTTGGTGGTACTGGGGTTCCTGGAAGCCCTTCTACCTCCGGGCTACACTCCCAGACCTATTTTTACATTTTCATTTGGAAACAGGGTCTCCTAAGCCAGCGCGCGCGGCTGGCTTCGAACCTGCGCGATCCTCCTGTCTCTGCCTCCCAAGCGCGGGGATTACAAGCGTGCGCCACCACGCCCGGCTTATTCTTTATTTTGAAACAGGGTCTCATTGAGTTGCACAGGGCCTCACTAAGTAGTAGCTGAGGCTATCCTGAACCAAGAAGAGCCTACTGTCTTAGCCTCCCAAACCAAATGCTGGGATTATAAGCATGCGTCACCACGCCCGGCTGGACTGTTTTTGTTTTTGTTTTTGTTTTTCCCCCAGTACTCGGGATGGAACCCAAGGGCATTCTACCTGCAAGCTATACCCCCAGCCCTATTTTTATTATTTTGAAATAGGGTCTCACTGAATTGTAAAGGGCCTCACTAAGTAGTAGCTGAGCCTTTCCTCAAACCGCTATCCCATCTCAGCCTCCCAAATGCTGGCATTACAAGCCTGCGTCACTATGCCTGGCTTGGACTGGGTTTTTAATAAAAATTTGGTTAATACCCATTTCGCCCCTGGTATTTTGAACAATCAAAGTTATTTTTTTTTCTATCACTACATTTTGTCTTTGATAAACAGTTTTTGTTCACGTCCATTCTAGCTCTGCTAGTCCTAGAGAGCAAAAACCTACATTTGGAATCAGAACTGTGTTGTTACTGGGTAGAGCTGTTTGGGTGAGGCCGGCAGAGGTGATCTTATACTGCATAAGAGTGAAAGCTGGGGAGCTCATTATTAGCTGATAGCTACAAAGCAGGGTACTATGTGACCTGACCCAGTCAGCAGAGCTGGCCTGAATATCTGGCAGCTATTCTTTGTCCTGTCCTCATGCCAGGAACAGTTAACTGTCTATGAGTTGACTGGTGATTCTTAGTTCATAGACTGAATTAGCTGATAATGGTAATGATTAATCATGGGTCAGTGGTAGCTTCATCCTTTATCCAAACCTGTGCTTTACCCCTCATAAATGCTTGAGTGGTTACCATTCCTGGTGAGATATTTAATAAGTGAATCTCTTTTTTGTGTGTGTGTATGTGGGTCTGGGGATCAATCCCAGGGGCATTCAACCTCCAAGCTTCACCCCCTGTCCTATTTTTCATTCTTTATTTTGAAACAGTCTCACTAAGTTGTAGAGGGCCTCACTAAGTAGCTGTGGCTGTCTGCGAACCACAATCCTCCAGCCTCAGCCTCCCGATTGCTGGGATTATAAGCATGCGCCACCACGCCCGCCTAGATCTCATTTTAATTGGTGTATCAGACTAGTTCTTGGGATCTATTGATGGTACAACGAGATGTAGTGAGGAACCTGACCCTTACTCTGTGTAGATGTTATGACCCTGACTCTCGTCTTTTAGTGAGACCTCCTTTTGTTGTTGGGCAAACAGAATTAATCTTTTCAGATTAGAAATTAAGGAACGTTTAGGTCTTAGGTTTTGGTAGCATCAGTAACTGTTTAGTAATGTTGTTTACCCTAAAACCTTTCTTTGTGTTACTCAGAATACTTGACTCTGGGTGGTCAAAGGGAAGGGGGTTTGTTTCATGTCACCAGAGAGAAGTTAGACAATGACCTCCTATCACCCAGACCTACCTGAGTGCCCCATAGTTAGCCTTTTTGGGGGAGGGGCTTATGGAATTGAACCTAGGGGTATTCCACCTCCAAGCTATACCCCTCAGCCTTATATTTTTTGTTTTGTGACAGAATTTCACTAGGTTGCTGAGGGTCTTGCTGAATTACCAAAGCTGACTACAAACCTGTGCTCCTCCTGTCAGCCTTCCAGATACTGAGATTACAGGCATGCGGGTTCTGCTAACATTAGAGATTGAATCAGGAGTGCTCTACCACTGAGCTGCCTCTCCAGGCCTTTTTTTTGTGTGTGTGATAGTGGAGATTAAACCCCAGGGGTATTTTATCTTCAAGTTACTCTCCAGTCCTGTTTTTTATTCTTTTTTTTTTTTTCCCCCAGAACTGGGGGTGGAACCCAGGGGTGTTCTACCTTCGAACTACACCCCCATCCTTATTTTGTATTCTTTATTTTAAAACAGGGTCTCACTGAATTGCAAAGAGCCTCACTAAAGTAGCTGAGGCTGTACTCAAAGTACAATCCTCCTGTCTCATCCTGCCAAGTATAGGGATTACAAGCATGCACCACCATGCCCAGCTGCTACATTTAGTATTTATTTATTTATTTATTTATTTATTTATTTATTTATTTATTTATTTGGTGGTATTGGGGGTGGAACCCAGGGACTATTTCTATCTCACCTATTTTCTATACTTTGGAAACAGGGTCTCACTAAGTTGCTGAGCCTCACTAAGTAGCTGAGGCTGGCTTCCAACCTGTGTAATCCCCTCTCAGCCTCCCAAGCGCAGGGATTACAAGTGTGCGTCACTAAGTTGCCATGGCTGCTTTTGAACTTGAGATCCTCCCTGCCTCAGTCTCCTGAGTAGTTGGAATTACAAAAGTGGCCATCATGCCTGGCTGCCTCTGACCTTTTAATGCTACCTCTCCTGACTGCTAGTTTTCTACTTGTGTTGAATGTTTAGGTGAGGTATGTGGTTTGGGAGAATTTCCAGCAACAGGGAGGTGGTTGGTTTTGCTTTTAGACCCTGGATAGTGTTGATTTTGTAGGTGTTACTCTTGAGGCTGGTGTTCTTATTTGTTTTTGACAACATTTAGTGACAGTGATATGAAAGGTGTGGTAGTTGGCAAAATATGCTCAAATTGTGTTATAAATTGATACATTTTGTCCTCTTTTTTTCTCTCCAGGTTTTACAGACTTTGGGCACAGAAACTTACCGGCCTAGCTCTGCCTCGCAGTGTGTGGCTGGTATTGCTTGTGCAGAGATCCCAGTAAACCAGTGGCCAGAACTTATTCCTCAGCTAGTGGCCAATGTCACAAACCCCAACAGCACAGAGCATATGAAAGAGTCAACGTTGGAAGCTATTGGTTATATTTGCCAAGATATAGTAAGTGATTCCCTGATATAATTTATAGATCCTTTTACTGTGATGTGCATGGTAGTCACTGTTAACTTGTGAAGAAAACTAGGCTGCTGCAGTGTCTTGAAAGTAGGATTGCTTTATTTGTTAACTTAGAACTCTCTTCTTGTTGCTAATTATGCACTGAAGTAAAGAAACTTTTTGAGAGTCAGATATGGTGGTACGTGCTTGTAATCCCCAGTACTTGGGAGGCTGAAATAGGATTGCGGGTTCACAGCCAGCCTCAGCTACTTATTGCGGTCCTCCACAACTTAGTGAGACCCTGTTTAAAAATAAAGAATAAAAAATAGGGCTGGGAGTATAGCTCAGAGGCAGAATGTCCCTGGGTTTAATCCTCAATACTACATACACACAAAAAGAAACCTGAGAATCACAAACTCAGAGTGGGGCTAGGAATGTGCCTCAGTTGTAGTGTACTTGCCTAGCATGTGCAAGGCTCGGGGTTTGATCTCTAGCACCAACAAAAAGGAAAAAAATAACAAAAGCAAAATGGAGATTCATAGGTTTGAAGATTTTTATTTTTGGGGGGCGGTACGGGGTATCAAACCTAGTAGGGCTTTGAGTATGGTGACCAAGTGCAATAGAGCAATAGAGCCCTTGGTCACCAGAAAAACTTTTGCGGTACTCAGAATTGAAATCAGTGGTGTTCTTCCTCTGATCTACACTTCCATCCACATTTTATTTTATTTATTTACTTTTTTTGGTGCTAGAGGTTCAATCTAGAGGCATTCCACCTCCGATCTATACCCTTAGTCCTATTAATTTTTATTGATTGATTGATATTGGTGGTTCTGGGAATTGAACTATCTCTGGGATATACCCTCAGACCTATTTTATTTTTTATTTGGAAATAAGATCTCACTGAGTTGCTGAGAGCCTCACTAAGTTGGTCAGACTGGCCGTCGAACCTGCAATCCTCCTGTCTCAGCCTTCCAAGTACTAGGATTATAAGTGTACAGCACCATGCCTAGTTTATTTTGTTTTTTTATCTTGAAACACAAGACTCGGTAAATTGCTAAGGCTGGCCTCAAACTTGTGTTCCTCCTCCTGTCTCAGCCTCCAAAGTTCTGGAATCACAGGTGTGTGCCACCACGCCTAGTTCTGGAAGCTTTTGAAATGATGTTTGTATTTGGAGTATACCTGATCTGATTCCTTTGCTCAGAGTTCTCAATGGACAATGTGTGCTGGGGTGGAGCCCAGGGGCTTTCTACCTCCAGGCTATACTCCCAGACCTATTTTATATTTTATTTGGAAACAGGGTCTCACTAAGTAGCTGAGGCTGGCTTTGAAAATCTGTGCGATCCTCGTGTCTCAGCATTCCAAGTGCTAGGATTACAAGCGCATGTGCCACTACATCCAGCTTTTTTTTTTTTTTTTTTTTTTTTTTTTTTTTTTTTTTTGTGGTACTGGGGTTCCTGGAAACCCTTCTACCTCCGGGGTATATACTCCCAGACCTTTTTTTTTTATATTTTTTTATTTGGAAACAGGGTCTCTTAAGCCAGCAAGGCTGGCTTCGAACCCGCGCGATCCTCCTGTCTCTGTCTCCCAAGCGCGGGGATTACAAGTGTGCACCCGGCTTTTTTGTGTGTGGTACTGGAAATGGAACCCAGGGGCTTTCTACCTCTGGGCTACACTCCCAGACCTATTTTATATTTTATTTGGAAATAGGGTCTCACTAAGTTGCTAAGAGCCTCACTAAGTAGCTGAGGCTCTCAGCCTCATTGTGTGTGTCAGACAGACAGGGGATAGAACCCAGGGGCCTTCTACCTCTGGATTTCATCTGTAGCCCTCTTTTATTTTCTTTGGAAATAGGATCTCTCTAAGTTGCTGAGACCCTTGCTAAATTGCTGAGAGTGTCTTCAAACCTGTGATCCCCTGTCTCAGCCTCCCAAGCACTGGGATTACAGGTGTGCATCATCATCCCTGTGGTGCGACAGTAGGTTTAACCACTGAAGTCATCACAGTACTTTTTTGTGTGTCTGTGGTACTGGAGATTGAACCCTAGCGGCCTTCTACCTCTAAGCTACACCCCCAACCCTATTTGTCTGTTGATTTCTTGTCCTAGGGATTGAACTCAGAGGCATTCTACCTCTGAACTACACTCCCAGCACGATATTTTTTATTTTGAAACAGGGTCTCACTAAGTTGCTGGGGCTGGTCTGGCACCTGTGGTCCTCCTGTCTCAGCCTTTCAAGTACTGGGATTATAGGTGTGTGCCACCACGCCCAGTACATCACTGTTGCTGCTCTTGAGGTTACTGTCCTTGGTATCTGCTGTTGCAGATTTTGCTAAGCAAAAAAGCCCATAGCACTTGATCTGGACTTAGATATCCCTACATATTGTACTCAGGTGTTGATTTTTAGCCTTCGGCTATTCTGAAGCTTTACTTTTTTTGGTACAAATGTGGGGGCAGGGTTGGACAAAACAGCAGCATGCCAATCTCTATTTGCACATACGAGAAAAGTTCAGTATTACCTCATACTCAGTCATTCTGCTAAAAAGTAAGAGATGTCATTGATGAGTTTAACTTTTGAGTCCATTTTGTACTTCTAGCCATGTGGGGTATTGTGCAGGTACTTTGTAGTGCTGGCTCAAGATGTAAACTTATGTAAAGGTCCCAAGGCATGCTTGCTCTAAATGGATTCTATGGTGAAAGGACTGCTGGGCAGTGTGGATTACTAGTGTGTTCATTGTGCTTCTTTGCCTGTTCAGGATCCAGAGCAGCTACAAGATAAATCCAATGAGATTTTGACTGCCATAATCCAGGGTATGAGGAAAGAAGAGCCTAGTAATAATGTGAAGTTAGCTGCTACTAATGCACTCCTGAACTCATTGGAGTTCACCAAAGCAAACTTTGACAAAGAGGTGAGTTTTATTTCTTCTCTTTTGGTGCTGGAGATCAAACCTAGGGCTTTGTGGATGCTAGGTAAATGTTCTAGAGCTGGGCATTATACTTCAAAGTATATAATTTATTGCTAAAAAGAGCTGAGCTACATCCCCAGTCCTATTTTTTATTTTTACTTATTTATTTTTTTACGGTACTGGGGATGGAACTCAGGGGCAGTGTACTTTTGAGCTACACCCCTGGTCCTCTTAATTTTGAAACAGGGTCTGAGTTGTGAAGGGCCTCACTAAGTAGCTGAGGCTGTCTGGGAACCTTGATCCTCAGGTCTCAACCACCTAAATGCTGGGATTACAGGCGTGTGGCACCATACCCAGCTTCTTTTTTTTTTTTTTTTTTGGTGGTACTGGGGATGAAACCCTTCTACCTCTGGGCTACACTCCCAGACCTATTTTTTTATATTTTATTTGGAAACAGGGTCTCTTAAGCCAGAGAGAGGCTGGCTTCGAACCTGAGTGAAACTCCTGTCTCTGCCTCTAAAGCACGGGGAGTATAAGCGTGCGCCACCACACCCGGCCCAGGTTCTATTTTTTTATTTTAAAACAGGGTCTTGGTAAGTTATGGAAGGCTTTGCTAAACTGCTGAGGCTGGCTTTGAACCTGCTATCCTCTTGTCTCAGCCTCCCCCAAGTACTGGGATGACACCATGCCTGTCTCTTGGTGGAACATTCATTCATTTATTTTTGTGATACTGGGGATGGAATCAGGAGGTCTTCTACCTCTCAGCTACATCCCAAACCATATCTGGCTATTGTTTTTTGTTTTAGAGAGCTATATTTTATTTAAAAGTGTTGATCTTTATCCCAGTTGAGAATTATGTTGTGTGAGCTAATGGCCATGAGGTAGGTGTTTGCCATTTCTCATTAGTCTCCTGGAATAAGTGGTCCTAAAGTGTTTCCAAGCTTAGATTCTTCCTTTTATATTTAAAACTGTGGGAATATTTGGGGTGTGTTTAAAATATTAACAGAAATTGGGCTGTTTCATACCTTCTTAGGAAGGTTCTTTTTGTTTAAAACTCTTTCCAAACTATCATTTATTTACTTACTTGTTTATTTATTGTGGTACTGTGGATTGAACCCAGGCACATTTTACCTCTGAGCTGCACCTCCAGGTATATTTGGTACTGGATATGGAACCCAGATGCATTCTACCTACAAGCTACACCCTCAGCCCAATTTTATTTATTTGGAAAGAGAGTCTAACTAGGTTGCCAGGAGCCTCACTATATTGCCAAGTCTCGCTTTGAACCTGTGATCCTCTTGTCTCAGCCTCCCAAATACTGGGATTACAAGTGTGCACCACCACACCTGGTCTTTTTTTTTTTTTTTTTTTTTTTTTTTGGTGGTACTGGGTGGAACCCTTCTACCTCCAGGCTACACTCCCAGACCTTTTCTTTCTTTCTTTTTTTTTTTTTTTTGGAAACAATGTCTCTTAAGGCAGCAAGGCTGGCTTTGAACCTGCTTGATCCTCCTTTCTCTGCCTCCCATGCGCAGGGATTACAAGTTGTGGGCCATGACACCCAGCACACCTGTTCTTTTTTATTTTGAAACAGGGTCTCACTGCCTTTCTGTGAGGTGTGAATCTGCAGTCCTTACTAAGCCTCCCAAGTACTGAGATTGCAAGGTTAGCCACCATTCCCAGCCCGTTTATTTTTACTTTTACTTTATTTTATTGGTGTCAACCCAGGGGCATTCTACCTCCAAGCTACACTCCCTGCCCTATTTTTTATTCTGTATTTTGAAATAGGGTCTCACTAAGTTGTGGAGAGCCTCACTAAGTAGCTGAAGCTGTCTGTGAACCGTGATCCTTGGATCTCAGCCTCCTGAATGCTGGGATTACAAGTGTGCACCACCACGCCCAGCTCTATTTTTACTCTTATATTTGTTTATTTTTGTAGCCCTGGGAATTCGACTCGGACATTTTTAAGACTGAATAACACTCCTTTGTGTTTGTATTGGGTCATCTCTTTGAGTCTTTTTTCATTTGACTATTGTGAATGCTGTTCACATGGATATACAGATGCTATTTTGAGGCCTGATTTCATTTATTTACTTATTTATTTTTTGTAGTGCTAGGGCTTGAATTCAGGGGCACTCTACTTGCAAGCGACACCTCCCAGTACTGTTTTATTTTTTATTTTCAAAGTCTCAGTGAGGTGTGGAGGCCATCAACTAAGTTGCTGAGGCTGGCCTCCAACCTACCATCCTCCAGTCTCAGGCTCCCAACTGCTGGGATCACAAGTGTGTGCCACTGTACCCAGCTCTTTTTTTTTTTTAACAGAACATTTTGATTTATTCATTTATTTAAAAAATTTATTTTAGTACGGAGGGTGGAACCCACAGGCTTTCTACCTCCAGGCTGTACTCCCAGACCTATTTTATGTTTTATTTGGAAACAGGGTCTCACTACGTTGCTGAGAGCCTCACTAAGTAGCTGAGGTTGGCTACCTCCTGTCTCAGCCTCCCAAACGCTGGGATTACAAGTGCACCACCACGCCTGGCCGAGACAGTTTTTATTTAAACCTTGTGACCTACATTTTATGTTAACTTGCATCCTGCAGTCTTCTTAGTGAAGGTCTTGGGGATTAAAAGATTAGGGCCTTCTTATAAGGCAGGTCATATAGCAGACACTGAAGGCAAACTCTGTTTTCTCTTTGGTGTCATTGCTACCTCAAGAATTTCTGGATTATACCTAAGGAAATGATAGGCTTTCCTTATAGTGAAAGTGTAGGATTTTTATGTCTGGTTTATGTTTTCCTAATTCTCTTCATCTCTTTTCTTCCTGCAGTCTGAAAGGCACTTTATTATGCAGGTGGTCTGTGAAGCCACACAGTGTCCAGATACAAGGGTAAGTGTGTGATCATATGAAAAAATATCTTGCATCTTGCCTAGAAAATGCCAACTGTAACATACAAATTTTGAAATATAATGAATCATGCCCTTTTTTTGTGGGTCTGGGGATTGAACCCAGGGGCATTCGACCACCGAGCTACACCCCCTATCCTATTTTTTTATTCTTTATTTTGAAACCCGGTCTCACTGAGTTGCAGAGGGCCTCACTAAGTAGCTGAGGCTGTCATTGAACCACGATCCTCTGGTCTCAGCCTCCCGAATGTTGGGATTACAAGCTTGTGCCACCATGCCTGGCTCTGAATCATGCATTTAAAAAACAAGATTTGACTAATATTATTATTAAGAATTTTTCTCCAGCATATTGGAGAAGAGAACAGCAGAGCTTCTTGGAAAGAATACAGTGGAGGTTGCGTGTGTGTGTGTGTGTGTGTGTGTGTGTGTGTGTGTGTGTGTGTGTTCGTTCGTTCAACCCAGGGGAATTCTACCTCCGAGCTACACCTTCAGCCCTATTTTATATTCCCTTTTTTGAAACTGTCTCACTAATTTGCAGAGGGCCTCACTAAGTAGCTAAGGCTGTCTGCGAACCAGGATCTTTCTGTCTCTGCCTCCAAAATACTAAGATTAAAGGTGTGTGCTATCACACTCTGCTACGCTGTACTTAGAAAAGGATTAAAAAGCCTGGTGTGGTGGCACATGCCTCAGTATTTGGGAGGCTTAGACAGGAAGATTGCAGATTCAAGGGCAGCCTCAGCAGGTAATGAGACTCACTTAGTGAGATCCTGTTTACAAAAAAAATTCAGCTAGAGGTGCAGCTTGGAGGTAAAATGCCCCTGGATTAAATGCCCAGTACCAGAAAATGATAAAGAGAGGTGGTGAGTGTGTGTCTGTCTGTCTGTCTATCTGTCTGGGTATTTCAATTCAGGGACATTTTACCTCTGAGCTAAACCCCTAGTCCTATTTTACTTTTTATGTTGAAACCGAGTTTCACTAAGTTATGGCACACTGACCTTTAACCTGCGATTCACCCGTCTCAGCCTCCCAAGTACTGGAATTACAAGCATGCCCTACCACGCCTGGCTGAGGAATAGGTTTTGATCATCTTTGCTATTATATTGTTAAGGGTTATTCCAGTGATTGGTCTCAACTTTAGGCATTGAAACAGCTTTGCTATTGCCCTGACCTAACCCTTGAGGCCGGTGAAGATGAAGATAACATCTTTAGTTTGAATCACATTAGTGAGTTTATCCCTGCTGTGGGTTCCTCAGGCAACTTCATTTTTTAATTTTTATTTTATTTATTTATACTTTTTTTGTGGTACTGGGAATGGAACCCAAGGGCTTTCTACCTCTGGGGTACACATCCCAGATCTATTTTATATTTTATTTGGAAATGGGGTCTTAGTAAGTTTCTGAGAGCCTCACTAAGTAGCTGATGCTGGCTTCAAACCTGCATGATCCTCCTGTCTCCGCCTCTCAAGCTTGGGGATTACAAACATGCAGCATTACCATGCCCGGCTGGTTCTTTATTTTGAAACATTTTTGTTTATTTATTTATTTATTTTGGTACTGAGGATTGAACCCAGTGTTCAACCTTTGAGATATACCCCCAGAATTTTATTTTATTTTTTTCGGATCTGGGGATGGACCTCTGAGCTATACTACCTGCACTGGTTTTTTTTTGTTTTGTTTTTTTTTTTTTTTCATTTCATTTATTCGGTTGTTTGTTTGTTTATGGTACTGAGGATGGAACCCTGGAGTATTCTACCTCCAAGCGACACCCCCAGCCCTGTTTTTTTATTCTTTATTTTGAAACAGGGTCTCACTGCGTTGCAAAGGGCCTCACTAAGTAACTGAGGATGGCTTCAAACCTGTGCAATCCTACTGTTTCAGCTTCCCAAATGCTGGGATTACAAGCGTGTGCCACCACGCCTGGCTTATTCTTTATTTTGAAACAGGGTAGTTGTGGAGGACCTCACTAAGTAGCTGAAGCTGTCTGCAGACCACAATCCTCTGGCCTCAGCCTCCTGAATGCTGGGATTACTAAGCATATGCTACCACACCTGGCTTAGACTTTTGTGTGTGTGTGTGTGTGTGTGTGTGTGTGTGTGTGTGTGTGTGTGTGTGTGTGTGTGTGTGTGTGTGTGTGTAATTGGGTTCCTGGAAACTCTTCTACCTCAGGGCTATACCCCCAGACCTATTTTTATATATTTTTTTTATTTGGAAACAGGGTCTCTTAAGCCAGTGAGGCTGGCTTCGAACCTTTGTGATCCTCCTGTCTCTGCCTCCCAAGCGCGGGGATTACAAGTGTACGCCACTATGCCTGGATAATTTTTTTTTTTCATCATTTTTTGCTATACTGGGGATTGAACCTACGAGCAGTGTACCTCTGAGCTGTTTATCTGTCTGCCAGAGCAGAACCCAGGGGCATTCGACCTCTGAGCTTCACCCCTTTGCCTTATTTTTTATTCTTTACTTTGAAACTAGGTCTCACTGAGTCGCAAAGGGCCTCACTAAGTAGCTGAGACTGTCTGCGAACCGCGATCCTCCGGTCTCAGCCTCCCAAGTGCTGGGATTACAAGCGGTGCCCCACCACACCCAGTCCCAGGATTCTTTCAAGTACTGGGAATCCAGGAGTATACCACCCTGCCCAGCATTGTTTTTTGTTTTGTTTTGTGGTACTGGGGATAGAATCCAGGGGCATTCTACATCTGAGCTACCCCCTGCCCTATTTTTATTTTTAATTTTTTTCTGGTCTGGGGATGGAACCCAGGGGCATTCGATTTCAGAGCTACACCCCCTGCCCTGTTTTTTATTCTTTATTTGAAACCAGGTCTCACTAAGTTGCAGAGGGCCTCCCTAAGTAGCTGAGGCTGTCCACGAACCACGATTACAAGCGTATGCCACCACGGCTGGCCTTATTTTTTATTATTTATTTTGAAACAGGGTCTCACTGATTTTCAAAGAGCCTAAGAAGCTGAGGCTGTCCTCGAACCTTGGTCCTCCTGTCTCATCCTCCCGAATGTTTGGATTATTAGTGTGCTAATAATGGCTAGCATGTTGTTATTTTAATAAATCATATAATCTGTTCTTAAAGGTACGAGTGGCTGCTTTACAGAATCTGGTGAAAATAATGTCCTTGTATTATCAATACATGGAGACATACATGGGTCCTGCTCTTTTTGCAGTAAGTATTTATATTTTATATATTTTGAGCTTATAGCTAATTATAAGATAAATCATCCTAACTTGATATTTTATAATTCTGTAGTCTTTATGTGTGTGGCATGGGGGATTGAACCCAGGGGCATTTTTCCTCTGAGCTACACCCCTGTCCCTATACTTTAATTTGAAACAGGCTTGTACTAAGTAGCTGAGACTGACTGTGAACCTGCGATCCTCTCTCAGTCTTCTGAGTACTGGAATTACAAGCATGTGCTACCACGACCTATAATTCTGTAATTGGGGGGGGGGTACTAGAGTTCCTGGAAACCCTTCTACCTCTGGGCTACACTCCCAGACACCTATTTGTTTTATATATTTTTTAATTTAGAAGCAGGGTTTCTTAAGTCAGCGAGCCTGGCTTCAAATCTGCGCAATCCTATCTCCGCCTCCCAAGCGCAGGGATTATAAGTGTGCGCCAGCATGCCTGGCCTAATTCTGTAATTTTTTTAACGTAATATTGTGAAATAAAAATTCTTTGTATCTTATTATTACGTTTAAGCTCATCAGTGGTGTGTCAAGAAAACTTGTACTATTTTTGTTCAGGTAAAAGAATGTATTTTGAAAATCTTGTTTTTTCTGCCTTTCATTTCAGACCTAGCTTTTTATAAATTGTATATTTGCAAGTAGAATGGAATATTGGGTTAAAGAGGAATGTCTAGCTTGAATCAGTACTTACCTGAGGTCTGAGGTGTTGTGTTTTCTCTCTCAAGATCACAATTGAAGCAATGAAAAGTGACATTGATGAAGTAGCCCTACAAGGGATAGAATTCTGGTCCAATGTCTGTGATGAGGAGATGGATCTGGCCATTGAGGCTTCAGAGGTGAGCCTGGGAGAGTTTTTCCATAGGGGAGAGCTATTCTTTTGCCTGTGTTTTGAGTCATAGCTTATTTGTGGGTATTAATTCTTCTAGGAAAGCTCTAATTTTGACTTTGCTTAGAAGAAGTCTCCATTTGTATAGATTTAGATTTTTCTTTTAGCCAAACACCCTCAGGAAGGAAATAGTTCAGTAATGAAGCAGCTCATATTTTAGCAAATTTTGGACTTGATTTATTGTGTGATCTTCGTTCTTTGAACACAAGGGGGCAGCAGGCTGCCAGTTTACCAAGCTGACACCTGATGTTGAATTCTTTCCTTTCTGAAGCCCTAATGCAACCCTTGAATGTATGATTGATAGTTTAGTAACTGGTAAAGGAGTCAGATTATTAGGGAAAGAGTAATTCTGCACTCGGGATCTTTAAATTTAAGCCTTGTTTCTAGGTTTTGTTTGTATGCACTTCACAAACAGCCTTATTTTTAGCATGCTTATATAAGCTATTTTATGGTTCTTGATTCAAAGAATACTGTCTGTTTAATGCAAATTTAGGTTGTAAACAACATAAGCAATTTTTAAAGTTTCCTTGTTACTTTAAGATGCATTTTGTATATGGCCTTTTAAAAGAATCTCATTGTGCCCGCTTTGGTGGCACATACACTAAAATCGGAGTGATACAGAGAAGATTAGCATGGCCCCTGCACATTCCATATTTTTTTTTAAATGAATCTTATTGAAGTGAATCAAGAAGTGAGCACCTCCAAAGGTCACCATGAACAGGACCATTGGCCCTCTACGTTTGTCACAGACCCTGGGGTAGTGGTCAACGGATGCCCTTAGTATTACAGCCTGTTTGTGTGTGTCTAAAATTTGTTCCATGCTTGTCCTCAGGCAGCAGAACAAGGAAGGCCCCCTGAGCACACCAGCAAGTTTTATGCCAAGGGAGCACTGCAGTACTTGGTTCCCATCCTCACACAGACACTAACTAAACAGGTAAGCCTCCTTGCAAACCTCACAAGATAAGCTGTGAGGCCTTATTTGTGTTGGGTTGGTTTGCTGTGGAGCAATTCCATGGAGGGACTCGGTAGCCCAATAACTGTGTGATTTGTTATAGATGAGTCAGAAATAACTAAGTTATATCCATAAGTTCCACTAGGCTCTGAGTTTTTTATTAGGAGAAGGGGGGTGATTAAGAACAGACCACACACTGCTTTGATTTCTTTAGTGTTACCTTGTTCCTGCTAATAGAAGAGATGTGTTTTGTAACATAGGCAGTAAAGGTTGGGGCTGAGAGTGTATCTTGGAGCACTGCATAGCATGTGTGAGGCCTTGAGTTTGATCTTCACAAATTTTGAAAAGGTCAGGAGAGCTGAATATGTGACAAACTTCTAAAGAAATAGACCTAATGGATAAATATGTAAGCAGTGTGCTTTAGACCCTGTTTCAAAATAATAAGAAATAGGGCTGGTGTTATAGCTTAGAGGTGTACAGTGCCTGGTTTTGAACCCCATTACCACAAAAAAATAAAAAAATAGGCCTGGGGTGCAGCCTGTAGGGAGAACCCACTCTAAGTTCCATTTCAAATACCACCCCCAAAACACCAATAACTTATCTACTGCCTGGTTGTTTTGCCAGGATGAAAACGATGACGATGATGACTGGAACCCCTGCAAAGCTGCAGGGGTGTGCCTCATGCTTCTGTCCACCTGCTGTGAAGATGACATTGTGCCACACGTCCTCCCCTTCATTAAAGAACACATCAAGAACCCGGATTGGCGCTATCGGGATGCAGCAGTGATGGCTTTTGGTTGTATCTTGGAAGGACCAGAGCCAAATCAGCTCAAACCACTAGTTATACAGGTAAAGCTGAAGGAATTAGCATGGCAAACGGGATTTTATTTATTTATTTATTTATTTATTTATTTATTTATTTATTTATTTATTTTTGGTGCCAGGAATGGAACCCAGGGGCTTTCTACCTCTGGGCTATACTTCCAGACCTGTTCTTTATACTTTATTTGGAAACAGGGTCTCACTAAGTTGCTGAGGCTGGCTTCGAACCCGTGCGATCCTCCTGTCTCAGCCTCCCAAGCGCGGGGATCACAAACATGTGCCACCACACCTGGCTTATTTATTTTTTGACACTTTTTTCTGTGCATTCATTTTTATAGGTGCAGTCATCCACAAAGGTTGTTTACAAATGGTTATATGTTATAAAAAGTGGAAAGTATATTTCTGATTTTATTTATTTATTTTTTTGTGGTACTTGGGGTGGAACCCAAGGGCTTTTATACCTTTGGGCTATACTCCCAGACCTATTTTATATTTTATTTAGAAACAGGGTCCCCCTAAGTTGCAGAGGGCCTCACTAAGTAGCTGATGCTGGCTTTGAACCTATGTGATCCTCCTGTCTCAGCCTCCCAAGCACTGGGATTACAAGTGTGTGTCACCACTCCTGGCATTTATATTTCTGATTTATATGTTATTTATAAGGATAGTGACAAGAGTAGTGAATTTACACACAGTATTGACAGTGTCAGAAACTACTGTTAGAAGAATACCAATAATCATTCTTTTTTTTTTTTTTTTTGGTGCTGGGGATGGAACCCAAGGGCATTCTACCCCCTACACCCCAAGCCCTATTTTTCTTTTCTTTTTTTTTTTTTTTTTTTTTTTTTTTTTTTGGTACTGGGAGTGGAACCCAGGGGCTTTTCTACCTCCAGGCTATATTCCCAGACTTATTTTATACTTTATTTGGAAACAGGGTCTCACTAAATTGCTGAGAGCCTCACTAAGTAGCTGAGACTATCTTTGAACCTAAGTGATCCTCCTGTCTCAGCCTCCCAAGAACTGGGATTACAAGCGTGTGCCACCATGCCCGGCAAACCCTTTTTTTTTTTTTTTTTTTTTTTTTTTTGTGGTTCTGGCGGTTGAACTTAGGGATGTTCTACCTGTGAGCTACACCCTTATACCTATTTTAATTTTTTAATTTTTTGGTGGTACTGGGGTTCCTGGAAGCCCTTTTACCTCCGGGCTACACTCCCAGACCTATTTTTACATTTTTATTTGGAAACAGGGTTTCCTAAGCCAGCGCACGCGGCAGGCTTCGAACCTGCACGATCCTCCTGTTTCCGCCTGTGCGGGGATTACAAGCGTGCACCGCCACGCCCGGCTTTTATTTTTTATTTTTATTTTTATTTTTTGGTGGTACTGGGGTTCCTGGAAACCCTTCTCTGGGCTACACTCCCAGATCTATTTTATATTTTTTTATTGGAAATGGGGTCTCCTGACTCCTCCCAAGCGCAGGGATTACAAGCGTGCACAACCACACACAGCTTCCTATTTTAATTTTTGAAACAGTCTGCTGAGGCTGGCCTGTGGTCTTTCTGTCTCAGCCTCTCGAGTACTGAAATTACAGGTGTACACCACTACCTCTAGCCAAGGATGGATTGATTATTTCATCCTTTGGGAAAAATTGACATTAATGTAACGATAATCTCTTTTTTAAAATGTCTGGCTGGGCTGGGTGGCGTACCCTTATTATCCCAGCATTTGGAAGGCTGAGACAGGAGGATTGATATTCCTGGACTGCTTTAGTTACTTAGTAAGGCCCTCTGCAAATTAGTGAGATCCTAAATTCAAAATACAGAATAAAAAATAGGGCTGGGGGCGTGTGGCTCAGAGGTAGATGCCCCTGGGTTTTATCCCCAGTACCACACACACACACAAAAAGAGTGGAGATTCTGACCTCAAACCTTCAGTCCTCTTGTCTAACCTGCCCAGGAATTGGTGTGTGCCATCATACCTAGCATTCCCAGTCCTTATATTCACTTTGTGATTTATTTTGATACTGGGAATTGAACCCAGGGCTATTTTCCTCTTTGTGTTTAGGAGGAGGTATATAAAGGGTGGAACCTAGGGGCTTCTGTTTCTGAGCTATACCCCCATCTGTTTTTGTGTGTGTGGGTGTGGTATGGGGGTTGAGCTCAGGGGTACTCTACCTCTGAACTGTACCCCATTTTATTTTATTTTTTTTATTTGGAAACGGTCTTGCTAGTTTGAGAGTCTTACTACTTGTTGAGGCTGTCTTCAAACATGGAATTCTCCTGTTTCAACCTCCCATGTATTGAGATTACCAGCATGTACTACCATGGGCAGAGTATTTTATTTATTATTTTACATATATACATATATATTGCCAGTACTAGGGTTGGAACCCAGGTGCATTCTACCTCTGAGCTACACCCCATCCCTATTTTTTTATTCTTTATTATTTTTTCCTTTTTTTTTTCTTTTTTTTCTTTTTTTGCGGGTCTGGGAATGGAACCCAGAGGCATTTGACCTCAGAGCTATACCCCATTCTTTATTTTGAAACAGGGTCTCATTGAGTTGCAAAGGGCCTCACTAAGTAGCTGAGGGTGTCTGCGAACTGTGATCCTCCTGTCTTAGCCTCCCAAATGCCGGGATTACAGGCATTCGCCACCATGCCCAGCTTTATTCTTTATTCTTAAAGGGTCTCACTGAGTTACATAGGCTTTACTTAAGTAGCTGAGGCTGGCCTCGAACCGTGATCATCCTGCCTTAGCCTCCCGAATGCTGGGATTATAAGTGTGTACCACTACACTCGGCTAATTCTTTATTTTTGAAGCAGGGTCTCACTAAGTTGTAGGAGACCTTATTTTATTTTATTTTATTATTTATTTATTTATTTATTTATTTATTCTTATTTTTTTTTTTTGGTGGTACTGGGGTTCCTGGAAGCCCTTCTACCTCCAGGCTACACTCCCAGACCTATTTTTACATTTTTATTTGGAAACAGGGTCTCCTAAGCCAGCGTGCGCGGCTGGCTTCGAACCTGCGCGATCCTCGTCTCTGCCTTCCAAGCACAGGGATTACAAGCGTGTGCCACTATGCCCGGCGGAGACCTTATTTTAAATAGCTGAGGCTGACTTTGAACCCGCAATCCTCCTGTCTCAGCCTCCCAAGGACTGGAATTACAAGCATGCACTACCACGCTTGGCTCTTTTATTTTTTATCTGTGATCCTCCTATTTAAGCTTCATACTACTGAGATTACAGGTGTGTGCCACCATATCCAGCTGGTGTTTTACCTTTAAGTGAAACCCCCATTCTCCGAGCACTTTTGTTTAATATAATTTTTTGTGGTGCTGAGGAATGATTCCAGGTGGATTCTACCTAATGAGAGTCTACCTGCAACCCTCCTCTCTTTTTTTTTTTTTAATGTTGGTCTGGGGATGGAACCCAGGGGCATTCTACCTCCGAACTATACCCCCTGTCCTATTTTTTATTCTTTATTTTGAAACAGGGTCTCACTAAGTTGCAGAGGGCCTCACTAAGTAGCTGAGGCTGTCCTCGAACCGTGATCCCTCCAGTCTCAGCCTCCTGAATGTTGGGATTACAAGTGTGCGCTACCACATCTGGTTCCAGCCCTATTTTTTATTCTTTATTTTGAAACAGGGTCTCTCTGAGTTGCAGTGGGCCCAGTAGCTGAGGCTGTCTGTGAATCACGTTCCTCCTTTCTTGGCCTCAATCCCAGCATTTTAAACCCAGGCTACACCCCTAGCCCTTTTCTTTTTTTATTTTGAAGCATAGTCTTGGTAAATTGCCGAATCTGTCCTTAAGCATTCAATCCTTGAGTTTCAGTCTCCCCAGGTACTGTGATGATAGGTTTACCTTCCCATTCTATAAAGAGGAATGTCTTTTTGCAAAAGCATATTAGTGATGATTGTCTAGAGGCAAAACCTTTTCTGTTTGTCAGCATGAATTTTAATCTTTCCTTTCTTATATTTTTAGGCCATGCCCACCCTAATAGAATTAATGAAAGACCCCAGTGTAGTTGTTCGAGACACAACTGCGTGGACGGTGGGCAGAATTTGTGAACTGCTTCCTGAAGCTGCCATCAATGATGTGTACTTGGCTCCTCTGCTGCAGTGTCTGATTGAGGGCCTGAGTGCTGAACCCAGAGTAGCTTCAAATGTGTGCTGGGTAAGGGCTTTTCGTCCTGGTGAAAGAAGGAAACTCTCTGAGCCATTGTCAAGAAATTAGTGGGAGGTGTGGGAGGTGTAGGAGAGACGTGGGTTTCTGCCTCACTGAAAGGCTTTTCTGAATACTGTCTCCTTTCTAATTTCTTCATTTAAAACACGGGGGAGGTGCCAGTTTCAGGAGCCAGTGGGAGCTGTTGACTCATAGTGACTAGTTCTCAGAGCACTCAGAGCAGTCATGGTAACCCAGCGGGGAGCTATCTGGATTTCCTTGAGTTTTTTGGGGACAAGAAAGTTGATTAGGGAAGAGTTGTTTGCTATAAGAAGGGGAAAGAGGGAAGGAAGTACTGAGTCAGGATAGGCTGCTTGTGATGTATTAGGGACCTTTGGGACAGCGTGAGGGAGGAGGTTGAAATAAGGAAGAAAAGAGGCTGAAAGACATTTTGAGGATGGGAAGAAGTGAAATTGTAGACATTGGTGATAGGTGAAAGTACTTTCCTGATTAGAGAATTTGGCACATTATGAAATAAGACAAATGGATGATTTAAATAAATACTTATTTTAAAGCTGTTTCTAAATGTCTTATAAGGACTAACAGATAAAGTTTAGAATTTTAAAGCATTGATTTGTTAATAGATCATTGGAGAACACTACTCAAGATAAAAATCAGGTGCTCCTAGAATGGAGTTTCCTCAGGACTAATGTTAATCTCTTCGTATTTCAGGCTTTCTCCAGTCTGGCTGAAGCTGCTTATGAAGCTGCAGATGTAGCTGATGACCAAGAGGAACCAGCCACCTATTGCTTGTCTTCTTCATTTGAACTCATAGTTCAGAAGCTCCTAGAAACCACAGACAGGTAACTGGTGACTCACAGAGGTAGATAATGTTTCAAGTCACGGAGGCATGTGTCTGTGGTTCCATCTAGTCAGGAGGGTGAAGTAGGAGGATCACAGGAGCCCCAGGATCTGGAGACCGGCCTGGGCAAAACAGTGCAAGTTGGGGGGTGATGTTTTTTCACCCAACTCTTGTTGCCTTCTATGTGAAGGTTAGAAATATAGAGGAATGAGCCAGGATTGTTGGCACACACTCCCCAATTTAATGAAACCGTGGTTCAAAAGTAAAAAATATGCCAGGCATGGTGGTACACACTTGTAATCCCAGGTTTGTGGCCAGCCTCAGTTACTTAGTGAGGCCCTCTGCAATTTAGTGAAACCCTGTTTCAAAATAAAGAATAAAAAATAACTGTGGGTGTGGCTTGGAGGTAGAATGCCTCTGGGTTCATTTCCCAGTTCTGCAAAAGTAAAATACGCTTGGGGGTATGACTTAGAGGTAGAATGTCCTGGGTCCAATCCCTTGGACCACACACACAAAAAATGATTCCCATAGTAGACTTGGGTATTTATGTTAAAGAGTGAGTATCCAGGCATAGTGGCGCACACCTATAACCTCAGCAGCTCTTCAGGGTTGAGGTGGGAGGATTGCAAGCTTGAGGCCACTTTGAGTAACTTAGTGGGACCTTGTCTCAGAGTGAAAAATAAGGGCTGGGCATATAACTCACTCCCTAATACCAAAAAATGAATGGAAACTTAAGAGGCCAAGGCAGAGGACCACAAGTTCAGGACTAGCCTGGGCAACTTACTAAGATTCTTTGTTAAAATGTGAGGACTAAGCTGGCATGATGGCACATGCCTGTAATCTCAGTTCTTGAGAGGCTAAAACAGGAGGATTAAAGGATTGAGAGTGCTCTTTGCAACTTAGAGTCCGAGAGTATCTTCGGCAACTTAGACACCCCCCCACCCCCGGTACTGGGGATGGAACCCAGGGGCATTCTAACTCTATGCTATATTCCTAGCCCTGTGTTTTATTCCTGATTTTATTTTATTTTATTTTTTGTGTGGTACTGGGGGTGGAACCCAGGGGCTTTTCTACCTCCAGCCGTATTCCCAGACCTGTTTTATACTTTATTTGGAAACAGGGTCTCACTAAGTTGCTGAGAGCTTCACTAAGTAGCTGAGGCTGGCTTTGAACCTATGCGATCTTCCTGTCTCAGCCTCCCAAGCACTGGGATTACAAGTGTGTGCCACCGCGCCCAGCTCTATTTCTGATTTTTGAAACAGGGTCTCATAGAGTTTCAGAGGGCCTCACTAAGTAGCTGAGGCTGTCCTCAAACCCATGATCCTCTTGTCTCAGCCTACCGAATGCTGGGATTACAAGTGTGTGCTACCACGATCCCTGTTCTACATTTTAACCAAGTCTTTCAATCATAATAAGCATAGCCATCGACAAAAGACTTTTGAAATTTTGGTTCTTAGATACTCTGCCAAACTCAAACCAAGTCCACAATATCAGTTTCTGGTTTCCTGTGTTTAGATATCTACATTACAACAACCTGTCGTTCTTCTCAGTTATGACTTTTAAGATTTTTGCTATATATTTTTTATAGACCTGATGGACACCAGAACAACCTGAGGAGTTCTGCATATGAATCTCTAATGGAAATTGTGAAAAACAGTGCCAAGGATTGTTACCCTGCTGTTCAAAAAACTACTTTGGTCATAATGGAACGGTTGCAGCAAGTGCTTCAGATGGAGGTAAAACTTGGGAGCCCCTCTGGATATAGGGGGAGGGCCAGTACTTGCCAGTATTTGTGACATAGGATCTACTCTTATTTCATTTTCATGTTTGTATTTTTGTTGTTGTTGTTGTTGTTATTTATTTATTTTGGTGGTACTGGGGTTCCTGGAAACCCTTCTACCTCTGGGCTACACTTCCAGACCTATTTTTATACTTTTTTATTTGGACACAGGGTCTCTTAAGCCAGCACGGCTGGCTTCGAACCTGTGCGATACTTCGAGCCTGTGCAATACTCTTGTCTCCACCTCCCAAGCGCAGAGATTACAAGCGTGCGCTACCACGCCTGGCTATTCTTTATTTTTTTTTGAAATAGCGTCTCACTAAGTTGCGAGGGCCTCACTAGGTAACTGAGGCTGCCCGCGAACTGTGATCCTCCAGTCTTAGCCTCCCAAATGCTGGGATTACAAGAGTGCGCCACCATGCCAGACATTTCTTGTGGGTTTTTTTGCGGGTCTGGGGATGGAACCCAGGAGGCACTCAACATTCAAGCTACACCCCCTGTCCTATTTTTTATTCTTTATTTTGAAACCAGGTCTCACTGAGTTGCAGGGGGCCTCACTAGGTAGCTGAGGCTGTCCACAAACTGCGATTCTCCAGTCTCAGCCTCCCAAGTGTGTTGGGATTACATGTGTGCGCCACCACGCCTGGCTCATTCCTTGTGTTTTAAATTCTCTTTTGTAGTTAGCACTTGTAAAGATCATTTAATGGTCCTGACATCCCCCAAAAGTAGGTTTTCATTTAGAACATAATGATTTCTTTTTTTCTTGCAGTCTCATATCCAAAGCACATCTGATAGGATCCAATTCAATGACCTTCAGTCTTTACTCTGCGCAACTCTACAGGTATGATGGTGCCCTTACACTTTAGTTTACTTATGCGGTATTGGGTGTGAATCATACCCAGGGCTGTTCCACTGCTGAAATAGTTCTCTGATCCGATTGATTGATTGATTGATTGATTGTATTGATTGTACTAGGGTTCCTGGAAACCCTTCTACCTACAGGCTACACTCCCAGACACCTATTTTTTATATTCTTATTTGGAAACAGGGTCTCTTAAGCCAGAGAGACTGGCTTCAAACCTGCCCGGTCCTCCTGTATCCGCCTCCCAAGCGCAGGGATTACAAGCATGCACCACCATGCTTGGCCTTTTTATTTATTTTTAAGCAAGGTCTCACTTTTTTGCCAAGTCTAGCTTCCATCTTGCAATCCTTCTACTTCTTCTGTGCTTACCCCCACCCCTGTTCTGTTTATTTGAAAAAGGGTCTTGATAAGTTACTGTCTCTTCTCTAAAGTACTGGGGTAATAGGCATGTACCACAGCGTCTGGCCTTAACTTTTTTGAGGTACTGGGGCTGAAACCCAAGGGCATTTTACCTCCAAGCTGTATCCCCAGCCTCTTTTTATTTTGTATTTTGAAACAGGGTGTCATTGAGTTGTAGAACGACCCATGATCATTCTTTCTCAGCCTGGCAAATGCTGAGATTGCAAACGTGTTACCACGCCCTGCTGCCTTATCACTTTTATTTATTTATTTATTTTTTTTTTGGTAGGTCTGGGGGTGGAACCCAGAGGCATTTAACCCCCAAGCTACATCCCCTGCCCTATTTTTTATTCTTTATTTTGAAACAGGGGCTCACTAAGTAGCTGAGGCTGTCTGCGAATCCTCCAGTCTCAGCCTCCTGAATGCTGGAATTACAAGCGTGTGCCACCACGCCCGGCTAGCACGTCTTAATAGCTTTAGGGAAGAGTTATTAGTATGACAAGTTTTCTTTTTTTTTTTTTTTTCCTTCAGGTCTGGGGATAGAATCCAAGGGCATTCAACAACAAGCTACATCCCCTACCCTATTTTTTTCTTTATTTTGAAACAGGGTCTCACTAAGTTGTAGAGGGCCTCACTAAGTAGCTGAGGCTGTCCGCAAACCGCATTCCTCCGGTCTCAGCTTCCCAAATGCTGGGATTACAAGCGTGCACCACCACGCCTGGCTCAGTATGGCAAGCTCTTTATACATTAGAGTTCTAAATTGTTATAGACAGTATTGATCAGGAGATTTTCTTAGAAAACTTTGGTCTGTGGTTGATCGGAAGAATTTCCTGCCTTCCTTACCTATTTGTCCAGAAAGTGCCAGTTTGTCTTTTGTACATGGTGGGGAGGAGGAAATACCTCAGTGTGTGATGGTCCCTCAGCTATACAGCTTGTTAGTGTTTGCAGCTTTTAGTTTTGATTTCCATGAGTTTGTCCAAGCATAGGTTCGCCAGATTCAGTCCAGCTGTGGTTTACTTAGTTAAAAATACAGCCTTGAGTTTCTGCAATCATCTTTTGAAACACTTGCTCTTAAAACTTTAATTTTTGTGACATCGTTTCTAGGGCCTTATGTTCACAGTAGTCTTTTTCAAGGAGAGACTGGAGAAACCACAATGTCTCTCTTGCCTTTTTCCCAGATACAGAAGGATACCCAGGGACTTGATGTCTGAAGTTTGAGTAGTATTTTGGATTTTAGTGTTAAGTGATACTGATTGATTCATCTTAACTGTGAACTCCCCTGTTTACCCAGACTTCATCATTTTTAAGCATGACTATTGGGAGGTCTTTCATTTCTCATCAGACATGATACAGGAATGATTCAGTTACATAAATTGAAGCAAACAAAAGAGGAAGGAGGAAGATGTGATGAGTGTGTATTGTATGGAGAAGTAAAGTTGGCCTCGTTTCAGGACTGGGGATTTAGCACAGGGAAATTCTACCTCCAACCTACACCCCCAGCCCCAATTTATTATTATTTTTATTTATTTTATTTTATTTTTTGCGGTGCTGGAGATTGAACCCAGGGGCATTCTACCTCTAACCTCCAACCCCAGCTCCCCTTCTTTTCTTTCAGAACTGGGGATGGAACCTAGAGGCATTCTACCTCTGAGCTATACCCCCAGCCCTATTTTTAATTCTTTATTTTTTGAAACAGCATCTCACTGAGTTGCAAAGGGCCTCACAAAGTAGGCTGACCGTGAATGATGATCCTCCTGTCTCAGCCTCCTGAATGCTGGGATTACAAGAATGTACCGCCACGCCCGGCTCCCCAGCCTATTTTTTATTTTGAGACAGGGTCTTAATAAGTTTTCAAAAGGACTCACTAAGTAGCTGAAGCTAACTGCAAACCTGTGATCCTCCTGTCTCGGCCCCCTAAGTATACCACACACCCAACCAAATTCTTTTTTTGTAACAAGGTCTCACTTAAGTTGTGGAGGACCTCACTAAGTAGCTGAGACTGGCTGCAAACCTGCTGTCTTCCTATCCCAGCTTCCCAAGTACTAAAAGTGTTTACCACCATGCTCAGCTCAGGACTATTTTTTTACCATCATCTTTAAATGGGTTAGAATATTGAAAGGATTGCTTTCTGTTTAATGAGTAGGAACTCCTAAAATGACATGACCTTCTATAAATGGAAATAATTTAAATGTCATCCCAGTAAGGCTGGAATATGGAGGCTACTAGTAGGGATTTGTCAAATAGACCAATGAAACTGGGATTACTTTTCACACCATAGAGAATCATCTTGCATACAAATGCAAGATGATCAATGGACAATGTGGCACATGCCTGAAACCCTAGTACTTGAGAGGCTGAGTAGGGCTATAGGTGTAGCTTAGAGGTAGAATGCCCTTGCGTTCAATTCCCATTACCCGAAAAAAAAAAAATAAGGTTGGGGATGGCATGTGGCTTAGAGGTAGACTGCCTCTGGGTTCAATCCCTAATACAATAAATAAATATTAGTAAAATTAAGGATAGGGGGTTTAGCTTGGAGGTAGAATGCCCCAGTACCAAAAAAAAAAAAAAAAAAACTTTAGAAGAGTTATTCAAATAAATGTGTTACTGTATTTGCATTGTCAGAGTCTTTGAGCAAAAATGTATTTGACCTTTCTAAAAAAAGAAAAAATCAAGGGACTTAATTTATTTTACAAAGAAAAGGTGTAGCCAGGCGTGGTGGTGCACACTTGGATTCCCAACGCTTGTGAGGCTGAGACAGGAGAATCGCACAGGTTCAAAGCCAGCCTCGACTACTTAGTGAGGCTCTCAGCAACTTAGTGAGACCCTGTTTCCAAATAAAGTATAAAATAGTTCTGGGAGTATAGTCTGAAGGTAGAAAGAGTCCCTGGGTTTCACCCCCAGTATAACCAAAAGAAAAAGAAAAGGTGTGTGGTGTGTTCATTGGAAGGTTTTTAATTAATCAATCCTGAATTCTTGTTCATTTATCAGAATGTTCTCCGGAAAGTGCAACATCAAGATGCTTTGCAGATTTCTGATGTGGTCATGGCCTCCCTGTTGAGGATGTTCCAGAGCACAGCTGGGTCTGGGGGAGTACAAGAGGATGCCCTGATGGCCGTTAGTACACTGGTAGAAGGTCAGTAAATTGTAATCAGGCAGCAAGTATCTTTTTTTTTTTTTTTTTCTCGAGTCTGGGGGTGGAACCCAGAGACATTCGACCTCCAAACTACACCCCCTGCCCTATTTTTTTATTCATTATTTTGAAACAGGGTCTCACTAAGTTGTGGAGGGCCTATCTAAATAGCTGAGACTGTCAGCGAACCACAATCCTCCTGTCTCAGCCTCCCAAATGCTAGGATTACAAGTGTTCGCCACCACGCCTGGCTCAGGCAGCAAGTATCTTAAGAATGCAAAAGTTTTAATGGCCTTGAAATTTTACTGTAGAAGACAGTTACTGACTGGGACTGGAGCTCAAAGTTGGATCAAACTTAAATGTAAATTTCATAACTGCCCTGGCACTCTCCTTCAAGTCAGTGGGTAGTCCATTTGCAACTAAGTCAGATTGGGGGAAACTCATGTTCATCAGCTTTCTTCTCTTAAAAGTCAACTTGAGCTTGGCATGATGCCGTACACTTGTAATCCCAGTATTTGGGGGGCTGCTACAGGAGGATCACAGGTTTGAAGCCAGCCTCAGCAGCTTAGTGAGGCTCTCAGCAACTTAGTAAGACCCCGTTTCTAAATAAAATATAAAAAATAGGTCTGGAGATACAGCCTGGAGGTACAAGGCCCCATCCTCAGTACCACCAAAAAAACAAAAAGTCTACTTACTTTATCCTATCAAGGATAGAAGCATCAAATGTTCCTAGTTGGCTTCTTGTTACTTGGTATCTTCCTAGTTCAGGTTGTCATATGTTGGACTTCAGTTTACCTATTATGTGCTTGGTGTGGAATGGAGTGAAACATTGAAAGAGTTCTAGAAATTTGTTGATTTTCTGATCATTAAATGTCTAACTGCATAATGGCTTTGGGGAAGCCATATCTGATTTAAAATTCTTTGAAGCGCCATTAAAAGCACATTAAGGAGCAGTTCAGAAATCTGGAATGCTCTTTAGGTGTGAGATATGTGTTCCACCTGGTAATCACCTGGTAACCACTCTTGTGAAGACCGGACCCATTTCTGATGAAAAGTCCCTATGTCCAACTGGCCTCGCAACATGTGACCACCACAAAAAGCCATGGAAGTCAATTTTGGCTCCTGGAGTGGCTGCTTTGGACCTGGGGCTCTGTGTTGCTTGTTTTGGCTGTGGCTTGGTGTACCTCCATGGGTTGCCTGGGGACCCTGTTTTGAAGCAGGCCTCTAGAGAGGACAGGTAATCAGATGGGGGTGAGGTCAAGACACCTGATTGCTGGCTTGGCCAGTTCAGAATTAACCTTAACTTTTCTGTGGGCATACTACTTTGTGTATTTACCCAGAGTGAATTTCAATTCTGTAGAGTGTGGTTATTGTCTCTGAAACATAAGAATTAGGCCTTTCCAGCAGTTATGAAGTTGAGTGATAGCCTTACTGTCTATATAATGCAAACATTATATAGACCCAGTCCTGTTGAGCATTCAGTACATTTGGGATTGCTAGGAGGTTATCTTGCTCACTTCTGGTACCTTCTGTTGCTATCATTAGCTAATATTTTCTTTCATTTCAGTGTTGGGTGGTGAATTCCTTAAGTACATGGAGGCCTTTAAACCTTTTCTGGGCATTGGATTGAAAAATTATGCTGAGTACCAGGTAGGCTCTGCTTTTCAAATAATTTGTTTTTGTGTTCTTTGCAGTGCTAGATTGAACTCAGGCTCACACGTGTGAGGCAAGCACTGTACCGTGGCTTCAAAAGAGTACATTTTCATTCATACCTGACAGTCACAAAAAATCAGTACAGACAAAATCAGGTTTCTGTAGCCTGTCTCAGCCTCCCTAAGTAGTGGGATTGTGGTACTTTTTCCTTTGTAATTGATGCCTCTGCTAATCCTAGTTCCCTTCCTGCCATATTGATTATTAAAATTAACTAATCTCTTGCCAGGCACATACTTGTAATCCCAGAATTTGGAAGATTAGAGACAGGAAGATTGCAGGTTTAAGGCCAGCTTCAGTTTTAACAGGAGGATAGCAAGTTCAAAGCCAGCCTTGGCAACATAGCAAGGCTTTCAGAAACCTAATTAGACTGTTTCCAAATACATTTAAAAAATCGGGCTGAGGTATAGCTTGAGGTAGAATGCCTCTAGGTTCAATCTGTAGTGCAAAAAAGAAAAATACTAGCCAGGAGTGCTGGAGCTTGTGTGTATTTGTGATCACAGTGCTTAGGACACTGAGACAGGTAGGTGGATCACAGTTTTGAGGTCAGCTTCAGCTACTTAATGTGGCCCTCTTCAACTTAGTGTGACTTTGTTTCAAAATAAACAATAAAAATAGGGCTAAGGGTGTAGCTTGGAGATAGAATGCCCCTGGTTTCAATTCTTAGTACCACATATGTACATACACACAAACAAACAAAAACTATAAAAGGGCAGGGAGTATGGCCCAAAGGTAGAATGCCTCTGGGTTCAATCCCTAGTAGTACCACTAGAAAACATTTAATCTCAAACTAACTGTGGTGGTATATCCCTGCAATCCTCATACTTTGGAGGCTGAGGCAGAGGATTGCAGGTTCAAGACCAGCTTCAGCAACTTTGTGAAACATGCTTTCAAATTTTAAGATATAATAGGGTTTGGGGTGTAGCAGGGAAGTTGAATGCCCCTTGGTTTAAGGAGGTTATTTTCTTTATTCTTTGCAGGTTTGTTTGGCAGCTGTGGGCTTAGTGGGAGACTTATGCCGGGCCCTACAATCCAACATTTTACCTTTTTGTGATGAGGTGATGCAGCTCTTGCTGGAGAACTTGGGGGTGAGTGTGTGTACACAACCCAGTTAGTCTTTGAAGAGCCAGGCATGGTGGCGCACGCTTGTAATCTCAGTATTTGGGAGGCTGAGACAGGAGGACTGCGGGTTTGCAGCCAGCCTCAGCTACTTAGCCCCTCTGCAACTTTGTGAGACAAGGTTAGTAAGACTTCGTTTCAAAATAAAGAATAGCCAGGCATGGTGGTGCACACTTGTAATCCCAGCATTCGGGAGGCGGAGACTGGAGGATCGTGGTTTGTGGATAGCTTCAGCTACTTAGCGGTTCACAGGCAGCCTCAGCTACTAGCAAGGTCTTTTGCAACTCAGTTAGACCCTGTTTCAAAAAAGAAAAAGAAATAGGAGCGGAGTGTAGCTTGGAGGTAGAATGGCCCTGAGTCCTATCCCCAGTACCACAATAAGTGAGTGAATGAATGAATGAATGAATGATTAAAAAATAGGGCTGGGGTATAGCTTGGAGGTAGAAATGCCCCTGGGTTCAACCCCAGTACTGCAAAAAAAAAAAAAAAAAAGGAAGGAAGGAATAAATAGTTAGTTTACAACGTTGGCTTGAGCTTTATGAAGGGATTGTTTATTTTTAAAAATGACTTAAAGATTGCAGAGGTAATTAAAGGAATGCATTCTCTACTTGAAGGGGAAAGGTAAAGTAAAAAGGAAATGTCAATACATAATACTGTATTGTGGATGCCCAACAAAAGATTTTTGAGTCTTTCTACCAAATTTGGACTTTTAGTAATTTACTTTCTTTTGTTTTTTTTTTTTTTCTTGTCAGAATGAGAATGTCCACAGGTCTGTGAAACCACAGATTCTGTCAGTGTTTGGTGATATTGCCCTTGCTATTGGTGGAGAGTTTAAAAAATACCTAGAAGTTGTATTGAATACTCTTCAGCAGGCTTCCCAAGCCCAGGTGGACAAGGTAAGCTTAAAGGAGCCCTGCTAATCTTTTAAGTTCAGCTCTAATTGGAGGACTATTCACAATCAGGACATTAAAGGTGATCGGTATGGTGAAGGTTCTGTTCTTTGTCTCTTACAGTCAGACTATGACATGGTGGATTATCTGAATGAGCTAAGAGAAGGCTGCTTGGAAGCCTATACTGGAATCGTCCAGGGATTAAAGGGAGATCAGGAGAACGTACACCGTTGAGTATACAACCCAGCTCCTTCAGTTCACTGGCCAGGGTGCACAGCCACATGGGCTGGGTTTTTGCTGGTTGCTTTTTGTAGCATGGGTAACATTTGTTGGGTACCCAGTTCCACAGTGTTTCTGATTCTGATGGGAATTCTTGGAAAAATATTTGGTCCGGAGTATGTGTGTGTTTTGTGCTGGTAATTGAACCCAGGTGCATTCTACTTCTGAGCTATACCCCTAACCCTATTGCTTTTTTTTTTTTTTTTTTTTTCCTCGAAACAGTCTGGCCAAGTTGCTGAGACTGGCCTCAAACCTTCAGTCCTCCTCTCTTAGCCTCCCAAGTTCTTACAGGCATGCACCATTGCACCTAGCTTGTACTTTACTTTTTGACATGGAGGACTCAAGAGAAAGTTCCATTTATTTCTCATATATTCTGTCTGCTTTTTATTGAACAATTAACATCCTGAGCTGAGGAAGAGTGATCTTAGGGTTTCACTCTATGTGGCCAGTTATTCACCTTGAACATCGTGATTTTTGTTGTTGTTGTTGTTGTTTTGGGGATTGGGGATTGGACCCAGGGGCATTTTACCACTGGGCTACCCCAGCTCTTATTTTACTTTTATTTAGAAACAGGGTCACAGAAACTGGGTTGATGAGGCACTAGGTTGATAATTCTCACTTCTTGCTGAGGCTGTCCTTAAACCTGTGATTCTCCTCTCTCAGTCTCCTAAGTACTGGGATTAGAAGCATGTATCACCACACCCTCAGCAACTTAGAGGGACCCTGTTTCAAAATAAAAATAAAATAGGACTAGGAGTGTAGCTCAGAAGCAAAGTTTTCTCGGTTTAATTCCTAGTACCACCAAAAAAAAAAGTGATCATGCCAAATAAGAGGTCATTAGACCTTCTCTCTTTTACAGCGGATGTGATGCTGGTACAACCCAGAGTAGAATTTATTCTGTCTTTCATTGACCACATTGCTGGAGATGAGGATCATACAGATGGAGTAGTAGCCTGTGCTGCTGGACTGATAGGGTAAGTTATACCTGCTCTCCATAGCTGAACATGAGGATGTGTAGGAAAGAACCTTGAAAATAGCACAGATGGCAAATAACCCACTTCTTTGGCACAGAGATTTCTAGTGGGTTGCTGCTTTTGCTTTTCTTTTTTCTTTTTTTTTTTTTTTTTTCTTTTCTCTTTCTCTCTCTTTTTTGTTGGTTTAGTTTTGCAGTGCTGGGGATCAAATCCAGATCCTCACTCAGGCAAGGTAGGCGCTCTACCATTGAGTCATATTCTTTGCCACAGAAGAGGTTTTGTTGTTATTATTGCTTTTATTATTATTATTATTATTATTATTATTTTATTATTATTATTATTATTATTGCTTTTATTATTATTGCTGAACTCAGAGGCATTACTCTGAACTACAGGTTTACCCCAACATAATTAATTTTTTATTTGGAAACAGAGTCTTACTAAGTTGCTTAAGAGCCTTGTTAAATTGCTTTGACTGAGCTGGGCATGGTGGCACATGCTTGTAATCCCAGTACTTGGGAGACTGAAACAGGAGGCTCACAGGTTCTCTGCGAGCATCAGCTACTTACTTAGGTTCTCAGCACTTAGTGAGACCCTGTTTCAAAATAAAACACCCAGGTGTGGTGGCACACACTTGTAATCCCAGTATTTGGGAGGCTACCAGGAGGATTGCAGGTTCGAGGCCAGCCTCAGCTACTTGGACCCTTTACAACTCAGTAAGACCCTATTTCAAGATAAAGAATAAAAAATAAGGCTGGGGTGTGGCTTTGAAGTAAAATGCCTGTGGTTTCCATCGCCAGTTCATAAATTTTTTTGACTGTCTCTGAACCTATGATCCTTTTGCCTTAGCCTCCCAAGTACTAGTATGTGCCATCACACCTGGCCTGGGAGATAGCTTCATAGTGCCCATAGTATACTATTTTGGGTGCTCACAAATTAAAATTCATTCCAGATCCTCCAGAGCTTTGTAATTTCTCCCCTTTGAACTCTGGTATTGGTTAACAGGTTTTTTCTGTTGGTTTGAATCTGTTGGTTTGAAAACTCCGCCAGCCCTCTCTTGACCACCCCCCTCCCCCCCCCTTTTTTTTTTTTGTGGTACAGGGGTGGAACCAGGGGCTTTTCTATCTCCAGACTATACTTTATTTGGAAACAGGGTCTCACTAAGTGGCTGAGAGCCTCACTCAGTAGCTGAGACTGCCTTCGAACCTCCCAAGCGCTGGGATTACAAGCGTGCGCCACCATGCCTGGCTTTTTTTTTTTTTTTTTTTTTTTTTTTTTTTTTTTTAACCGGGTCCTGCTGAGTTATCGCATGCTGGCCTTGAAACTGATCCTCCTGTCTCAGCCTCCCAAACACTGGGATTACATGTGTGTGCCACCACACCCTGTTTCTGTTTCTGAGGCATAGAAAAACTTTGACTTTGCCAAGAGACCCTGTTTTCAAAATAAAAAGGTCTGGGGTTATAACTTAGAGGCCAAACACCCCTGGTTTCAGCCCCAGCAAAAGAAGAACAATGGCTTTGAGCCCAAAGACCTGGATTTCAGTTATCATTTTTACAGTGAGAGTTAGCTGTTTAACCTTGGGCAAGTTCTCCAAAGTGGTAGACTTTGGACCTAATTTATCTCTAACATCTCATACAGCTTCTAAAAAGTAGGTGAATGCTAAGAAACCTGTAATTTACTCAGCACTGGTTTGGCAGGCTCAAAACATAGTACTGGTAGGGGTCCAGGAGCTCATTCTCTGGCGTGTTTATTTTACACAGGGACTTATGTACAGCATTTGGGAAGGATGTACTGAAATTAGTAGAAGCTAGACCAATGATCCATGAACTGTTAACTGAAGGACGGAGATCGAAGACTAACAAAGCAAAAACCCTTGCTACATGGGCAACAAAAGAGCTGAGGAAACTGAAGAACCAAGCTTGGTAAGATCTGTCCCCACAGCACTTTGTGCAGCCTTTTGGGAGGCATCTTCTCTAGGCCCATCTGGTGAGGGCCGCCTTTGGTGTCTTTTGTGCTCTTTCCCATAGAGATGCTTCTGAGGCAAGGGCAGGTCTTTGTTCCTTAGCCTGATACTAGAGGAAGAGTTAGGCTCTTGCCTTGAACCAAGTATTTGATTCCTCGTGGTAATGGAGAAGAGGTTTTTTTTGTTTTGTTTTGTTTTTATTTTTGTTTTGTGCTGGGGATTGAGTCCAGGGGCATTCTACCTTTGAGCTATCCCCCTGCCCCATGCCCTATTTTATTTTGAAACAGTCTCACTAGGTTGATGAGAGTCTCACTACTTGCTGTTATCTTCAAGCCTGCAAACCTATCTCAGACTCCCAAGTACTGGGATTACATGCACTGCCCCCCAGTATTGGGGGGTAGT